>NW_027508876.1:1937500-2387500 GCF_051911475.1 Siphateles boraxobius
GTAAGCCAAAGCAATGGCGTCCACTATCCAGTGAGACAACCTTTGCTTGGAGAGAGCCTTTCCCTTCAGCTTCCCACCATGAAAGACAAAGACCTGGTCTGAGGTCCTGAAACACTGCGTCCTGTCTACGTAGGCACGAAGAGCATGTACTGGACAGAACAGTGCCAAGGCTAGGTTCTCCCTCCTCCGAGGGCAGCGCTTGCAGGTTCACCACCTGGTCCCGAAAGGGAGTGGTAGGAACCTTGGGCACGTATCCAGGCCGGGGTCTCAAGATCACGTGAGAGTTAGCCGGCCCGAATTCCAGGCACGCTTCGTCAACGGAAAATGCCTGCAGGTCCCCTACCCTCTTGATGGAGGGCAATGCAACAATGCAATTGTTCCTGTCTTCATCGACAGGAACATAAGCTCCACTGACTTCAAGGGCTCAAAGGGAGCACTGCGCAGGGCAGTTAAAACCACTTAGAGGTCCCAAGAGGGAACGAGAGGAGGGCGAGTAGGATTTAGTCTCCTCGCTCCTCTCAAGAACCTGATGATTAGGTCGTGCTTTCCAATGGACTTACCTTCAACTGCATCGTGATGTGCGGCGATAGCGGCAACATACACTTTCAGGGTGGAGGGAGACAGCATTCACTCCAACCCGTCTTGCAGGAAGGAAAGCACGACACTGATCGGCATACCCTGGGGTCTTCTCGGTGAGAAAAACACCAGTTGACGAAGAGTTTCCATTTCAACGCATAGGCAACCTTAGATGCTTCTGACTCCATAGGAGGAGGTGGCGGGCGAGTTGCAACATACGGCGGGAGTGTAGACCACCTTGTCGGTTGATGTACGCTACTGTCGCTATTGTCTGATCGGACTAGTACGTGTTGGTCTTTGAGCAAGGCATGGAAGCGGTGCAGAGCCAATTGTACTGCCAGCAACTCGAGGCAATTGACATGCAGAAGGCGCTGGGGTCCTGTCCAGGAGCCCACGGCAGCATGTCGATTGCACATGGCAACCCAGCCCGTGGTGGAGGCATCTGTTGAGACAACAACATGCCTGGAAACTAGGGGCACACCGGCCTGTAGAAAGCTGAGGTTCAACCAGGGGGTAAAGGTTTGACGGCATGTCGGAGTAACTGGTACTCGGAGCGTGCCTTGTTGCCATGCGCACCTCGATCGCGGAGCCAGTGCTGAAGCGGTCTCATATGAGCAAGCCGAACGGTGTGGCTGACGCTGCAGATGCCATATGCCCCAGCAGCCTCTGAAATAGTTTCAGTGGAACCGCACTCTTGCTCTGGATTTGACGCAGGCAAGTCAGCAGTGACTGCGCGCGCGCGCTCGTAAGCTGCGCGGACATGGCGACCGAGTGGATTTCCATACCGAGAAAAGAGATCCTCTGCACGGGGCAAAGTTTGCTCTTCTCCCAGTTGATCCGAAGGCCTAGACGAGCTAGGTGCCGGAGCACTAGGTCCCTGTGTTCGCAAACCTGGTCTCGAGAGTGAGCTAGGATTAGCCAGTCGTCGAGATAGTTCAGGACGCGATCCCCGTGTAGCCGAAGCGGTACAAGGGCTGCCTCGGCGACCTTCGTAAAGACGCGAGGAGACAGGGCCAGCCCGAATGGGAGAACCGTGTACTAATATGCCTTCCCCTCGAAAGCAAACCGAAGAAACGGTCTGTGTCGAGGTAGAATGGAGACATGAAAGCAGGCATCCTTCAGGTCGATCGCTGCAAACCAATCTTTTGACTGAACACATTTGAAAATGCGTTTGGACGTGAGCGTTTGGACGTGAGCAAGGGATCGGTTCAAAACGCGCAGGTCCAGGATTGACCGTAACCCACCGGATTTCTTCGGTACAATGAAGTAGGGGCTGTAGAACCCGGACTTCATCTCGGCTGGAGGGACAATCTCGATCGCACCTTTCGCCAGCAGGGTTGCGACTTCCGCACGCATAACAGGGGCATTGCCACCGGTCATAGTGTAGCAGACTCCACGGAAGCGGGGAGGAGATCGTACGAACTGAATCGCGTATCCAAGCCTGATGGTCCTGGCGACCCAGCGGGATAGGTAAGGAAGCTGAAGCCAGGTTCCCAAAAAACTGTACCAGCGGAGTCATGGGGACCACAGACGTAGCAAAGCGGTATGACTGGCACAGACTGGAGTGGTGTAGCATCTCGGTGCGGGTGCACAGTCATAGACCGCATGCTGACAGAGGAGACCTGTGAAGTACGTGTGTTCCACTGGGGTCTCGTCTGGCAGAGGTCTGGCGATAGAGGCGAAGTCACTCCGGGTCGGAGTCTCGATCTCAGCGCAGCGACGGTCATGTTCCCACAGTGAGAACATGACTCATCCATGAAAGCTGCCTTTGCGTGTTCTAAGCCCAAACATGGAAGACAATGATCATCCCCATCAGATAATGAGACGGAACGACCGCACCCAGAAATACATGGGCGAAACGTCTTGAAAAAGACGTGCCCGTGCAAGCTCTTTTGTGAAAGGACACTCAGCAGCCTGTGCTGAAACGGCCAGGGAGAAACACACACGCTGGATGCAGACCGCTGCACAGATCAGCAGGCAGGAATGTGAAACTCGCTGGAAAATCGCCTTTGCACCAACACAGACTGGAGAGCTGCTCATCTCAAAGGATACTCGATGACACTCAGAGAGAATTCAGGCTGTAGGAGTTAAGAGGACCTCTTGGCTCCGAAGCAAAAACATATCTGCATGTTGCCAGCGTCCTTCCTTATATACCCACGAGGTGGGGTGGAGCTATGCTATGCAAATTCCGCAGACCCATGGCATTTCTTTGCCATTGGCTCGTTTTTTAATACTCGAAGATGATAGGCTTCTAAGCGAAACCCCCATTCGTCGTCATCCGACGTAACTCGGAGTGACAATGAAAGGGAATGAGGGTTGCATACGTAACCAAGACGTTCTCTCACCATTCCTGATTTCTATCACAGACTGTTTTACAGTGTTCGCCGTGATTTTGAACCAAAAAAACGAAGAGCTGCTGCTCTCTGTATGTTTTTCTGTCATCTTGGGGAGGGTTCATATGTATTAATTGCACAAGCTTATTTTTTCAATTAGATTGAATGATCTGAAAAAACTCACCCATAGACCCTCTCCTCGAATAAATCAGGACAGAAGTGGTTGAAAGTGGACAAAAGAGAGGGATTAAAACACCAGTTGTAAACAGGAATGTGTCTCCCTTGTTCACTTGTGATCCAATCGACCAAAATGCATCTTAATACCAGGTGTAAACAGGGCCTTAGAGTTAATTCACTAAAGTCAGCACTATTTACCTGCAACAATTGGTGTTGCACTACTGCCCATGGAAAATTGTGTTTTTACTGAATTTTGCAGAAACACTTTCTAGTAGAAGCAATGATTCATCAGATGATGGAGAAAGGTGATTGAATTCACTGTGTGATGGATCTGTTTGTTCAAACATTGTAGTCAATATCTGGAATGCATACACTGGTTGCCATAGTAATGACTTGAGTATCACCACAATGCCAGGAGACAAGAGAAGAGAGCAGCTGTCAATGTGGTAAATGGGGAAAGAACCTGGAAACTTTCCTCTGCTCATGGCCATAATGATATCTCAATTATGGAATATTCATGCATGTGCTGAATCCATTCATTCACAACATACATAGTTCGAAATATAGGGAAAACATTAATGTAAAATGACTTCAGATACATCTGTAGTAGGGCTGGGTATTGTTAGGAATTTCACAATTCGATTTCGATTCTTGAGGCTTCGATTTGATTCGATTTCGATTCGATTCGATATTGATTCATTAGCTTCGATATTGATTCAATAATTAGTAAATACACAAGTAATTAAGTACCTGAGTATATTTTAAATAATTTGTGCAGTATTACCAATGTTTAAGAACAAATTGACCCCAGCATGTTTCCTGCCATGGTTTATTTAGCAGAACAAACTGTACAATATTGTACATGTGTTGAATACAAACCACAACTGTAACAAACAGGTGCTTTATTAACACCTCTAAAGTGCATGTAACTGTAATAGAAAGTATATTTATTTATTCCTATACATTCAAGTTATAAAAGAAATTTAAACAGAAACACAAAATGTGCATACTCATAAAAAAAATGCGTTTCGTGAGGCACACGCGCGCACATTTGCACACACACGCAAGGACTACGCGGTTTGGAGCTCGCAAGCTCTAGATTTCGGGAGATTTGAACTAATTTGCGTACATCAGGGAGCCGCTATCAATATGCGGGAGACTCCCGGAGACTTATTGTTGTTCTTATTATCATTTATGGGGGCTTAGGAACATGTTGGGGTAGCTTCAGCCCCCCTAAAATAGGCCTAACGACGTCCCTGGTTGGTGGTGCAGGCTTGAACGGAGTGCAGCTACTGTCCGTCATCTTGCTGTTTTGGTAAAGCACGTCTTGTACAACACTGAACGCTCTAAATAGAGTGTTGCCCACAGCGCCGCCACTGGCCGGTGGGCTGAATCGATTCATAGGATTTGATGAATCGATATTGAATTGAGAAACAAATAATTGCAATGCATTGATGAATCGATATTTTTACCCAGCCCTAATCTGTAGACACTACTGCACAACATGTTTGATGTTAAATGCAAATTTTATACTGACGTCTGACATACTGAAATGCACTTTCAAAATGTTAATTGCATTGCAGACTTCATATGAATGTAGTTTCATCAGGTTTGTTAAAAATTTGATTTTTTTTACGTTCAGACTTCAAGCAATTAAACGGATTTGAGCTTAATGCAAAAAAGTAGTTTACCACAGCACCCATGCAACTGGAGCGCAACAGATTATCTGCAAACAGATAAACAAAGAAACTAATCAAATGAATTGAATCTGTGTAAACAGATAAATGACTAATCCAACTAAAACATGGACATGGGTCTTATTGTCTACCTAATCCTTATGATAAGCATCTGGTGTGAATCATTTCTTGGTATCAAGTTTATCTTCATGGCAAGGTAATCCAGTGTGCCTCAGGTTAGTAACTCAACAGTAATTTAGTTGAGTGCACCTAAAGATTTGCACCATGAACTCTAATATTGTTATCACTAAAGGGTCAGCATTATAAGAACATGTTACCCTCATAAGCCAGAGTTGAACGCCGTCAAGCAGCATGAACTTATTCCAGGCACTTGCCAAACAAAGACCATCCCTAAATTGCTACAGCAGGCAGCTGACCAACATCTGACAACTTGAGAGGGCTGTTCTTTTGAGTAATCTCAGAGGGATCTTTCGGTCTATCACACTAATGAAGGCGGAGAGGAAAATAAACTGTTTTGGCTGATGCTCGGGAGTCATCTCCAGTTAACCACCTAACGTAACCCCATTCTCTCCAGCACACTGCCAGAGCAGCGATTTCATCAAACCTGCTGAGTGGTCAGGTCCCCAGGCACACCGGAACAATGGCTGTAACAACCCGTGCTCTTATAGACTGAGCCAGAGTAATCTGCAACAGTTACAGACCTGAGATTAACTGCAAGGCTCAGATAAGCGCCATTTGATGAAATGCATGCACATGTTTTTTTTTAGAGTTGCCCACATCTAATCATATGCAATGCATGGCGACTGAGTGCATTCCAAGGAGAGACAACTGAATCTCGACAATGAGCCGATATTAAATTTCCCCTGTATCCTAACCTTTAGAAGTAAACACAATGGCATAGAAACAAACTCTAATCCATCCCTACTGGAAAAAGAAGCTTAAACTAGCTGAGTTAACTGGTGACCTTCTCAAAGTGTGTAATTTCTCCACCACTTTTTTCACCAATGAAATTTGAAGCGTGAATACCTGTTTGTCCATTTGTACTTGTGCACTGGGAGACAATTCAAGGTATGCTGGGAGCAGGTTTTAAGCCCAACGTCTCCAGTAGAATGTCTTAATTAGGACAATGTCTTAATGAGTGATTAATGTATGCAACTTGGCCATAGACCAACAGGTGAAAATGGGGCCATAGATCAAATTTGGAATTCCCACAATCATTTCTAAAACAACCAACCATGTCCAGCTTGTACAAGTATCTTGAGTTCAGCCAAATTTAAAGAGTTTTCCTTGACCTGAGCCTCAGGAAAACAGTGAGTGGCCACTAAGGACAGTTATGCCGCCCCTCACCAAGCACACATTGCCACAAACACTTCAACACATGGAATAATAATAATTTGTTACATGTATATAGCACGTTTCTGGGTACTCAAATAAATACTCAGATAAAACAGTTATTCAAAATGATTTAAATACTGTAGAAAGATTTACATTAATCACACTATGGCAATTCAAAGAGTTTTGCATAGAAAAGAAACAAAATAAAAGCAAGTGAAATTAAAACAGTTATAAAAGGAATTAAAAGACAATTAGAGTAAAATGAATTAAAGTAGTTAAAAGATGATACATAGAATAAACTTCTCATGTGGCAAAACACAGGTGTATCTTATTTTGCATATAGTTTTACTCTGACACTGTGTCTGTGGTGTTTATTTGGTGCACCTAAGAAGTCCATTTGACGTCTCAGATGGACCCGATTTTTCCCTAAAATCGGACAGGAGGAGCTCTAGGACTGACTCATGGGGGAACCTCGGGTTCACTGCCCCATCAATCCACACCCCAAAAAACCCATGTGTTCGGAAGCTCTAGGAATGTGCCATTTGAGTTTAAAATCAAAAGGAGAATGCACAGGACTCATTCAGTAAATGCACAGCTAAACAGATGTGTTTTGAGTCTGGATTTGAATGTGACTACAGTAGGAGCACATCTGATCTCTTCTGGAAGCTGGTTCCAGCTGTGGCTGGCATAGTAGCTAAAAGCAGATGCGCCATGCTTAGAGTGAACCCTTGGTATTTCTAGTTGATGTGATCCTAATGATCTGAGTGATCTGTTAGGTTTATATTCAGTAAGCATATCTGCAATGTATTGAGGTCCTAGGCCATTTAGTGATTTATATACCAGTGATAATATTTTCAAATCAATCTTAAGTGTAACTGGGAGCCAGTGTAAAGACCTTAGGACTGGGTGTGATATGTTCATATTTTCTGGTTCTGCTCAGAATTCTGCCAGCAGCGTTCTGTATGAGCTGCAACTGTCTTATGGTCTTTTTGGGAAGGCCAGTGAGGAGTCCATTACAATAATCCACCCTGCTGGTGATGAAAGTATGAACAAGTCTTTCTAATTCTTGTCTGGGAACAAAGCATCTAATTCTTGCAATATTTTTAAGATGATAGTATGCTGATTTAGTTATTGCTTTGACATGAGTACTGAAACTAAGGTCTGACTCCAGAATCACACCGAGATTCACACAAAGATTCCTGACTTGATTTTAAGTTGTTTGAACCCTAGCGTCAAGGTATTCGTTCACCTTGAAAACTTTATTGTTTCCTAAGGCAATGACTTCAGTTTGTTTATCTTTGTTTAACTGAAGAAACATTTGACACATCCAACTGTTTACTTCATCAGTGCATTGACACAGGGAGTCAATGGGGCTGTAATCGTTAGGCGATAGGGCTAAGTAGATCTGTGTATCGTCTGCATAGCTGTGGTAACCGATTCGGTTATTTTTCATTATTTGGCACTGTAAAGTTTACCATCTCATCCGAAGGACGGTGCTGTACTGGGGCGATAGGACCCACACATACCCCTTTTCCACCAAAGCATTTTGAGAGCCGGTTCGGAGCCGGTGCCTGCGCGTGAACCAGTTCTTTGCGATTTGACAGCCAAAGAACCGGTTCTCTGCCAGGAAAACTGGTTCCAAAGCGGCACCAACTCTTTGCTGGACTAGAACTGTTCTTTTACCATGTCATGCTTACGTCGGGGGCTGGGGGCGGGTTTAGATGTGTTCCGCCATTGTAATTGTTATGCTTGAAGTTAGCGCAAGCGTTTCTATTTTTTTATTTTTTTATTGAAAACATTATGTAAGCAAATAAGAAAACAGTCACAATATAGAACAAATAAATGGAAAGAAAAAAAGACACAAGACAGGGGTAAATAACTAATCAGAAAAGATTAAAAGACTAACATATTTCAATTGTTTTTAAAGCCTTCTTGGTTCACGAGTTAGATATAATCCCAAAGTAATGTTTTACTTGCAAGCGTTTCTAGCTAAGATGTATTGCGACGTACACAGGGACGTAACGACGTCGTTCGCTGGGCGCTCTAGTCAGTGGAAAAACAAACAGGTTCTGAAAAGGTTCGCAAGTTGAACCAACTCCGAACCAACTTTGAACCAGCACCAGTTACGAACAAGTTATTTTTTGGTGGAAAAGGGGTAACAGACCAAAGGGTGAGCACCCTTCTGGCCTTAGAAACACCTCTTCCAGCAGTAACCTAGTTTTCCCAGGAGGTCTCCCATCCAGGTACTGACTAGATTCAACCCTGGTTAGCTTCAGTGGGCAACCAGTCTTGGGCTACAGGCTGATAGCTGCTGGCTGTAGATGAACACCTGGAAGCCAATTCCTGAGACCTGAGATGTGATAGGGTTAGCAAGATGAATGGCAAGACTTCTGGATATTAAAACTTAGACAAATTCCACCTTGTTGCCAGCCATTATGGATCTGCTCTCTAAACAGTCTACACCATGCTTGCTGCCGTCTCCGCTATCAATCAGAGGTCCCTCTGTAAATGCCAAGCCCAATAATTAATGATAGATTTACAGCACTGGCGCTAATGAAAGGTTTGCAGCCACAAAGGATACTTGGCAACAGAGCAGCCGTAGGAGCTATCTGAGCTATGACAGCGAGCCCCACATCAATTCTTGCCGGCAGACAGGTGCACAAGATGGGCATTCCAGTCGAGGCAATGACAATTGTAGGAGAGGATAAAGAATGGGGACACCGCAGAGAAACGGTGACACGCGTCAAAAGGGAAGCAATCGACATCAGCATCACAGACAGCCGTTTAACCTTCAGCCTCGCGGCTCTGGTGGCGCTCACAGTTGAGACCATGCTTGACAAACTATTTAATTCAGTTTCAACCTCACTCACACCCCAATTCTCAGGGAAACAACACATTTCTTCCCTTCTGACATCCATTCTCTTTCTGGCTCTCTTTCCCTATATTGCCCCGCTTACAATTTATTACCTTTTAAAACCATGGTTCAGTAGTTACCCCAGCTAAGTCTCTCTGCAGCCAGTGGCTTATTAAGTTTCTATGGCAACCTGCCACATCCACTCGTGCTGTATTCCACCCGACTGGGACCCCACAGGGTAAATGTGTGGGAGTGAAGATGGGGGGTTATGGAGGGAAGGATTTGGGAATAGGCGAGCAAACAGGCTGTGTTGGTGCTTATTGCACTGTGCTCCATTTAACTGACAATTGACTATTCAGTGTGGTTCACACTTTAACCACAGGAACTGCTGCAGTTTTTCATCATTTTGCCCAAAGGCCAATAGGAGCGTACACAAGAATACAGAATTTAAGGGCTTCCCCTATTGTTTTTTGGACTTTGATTAGATAGTTAATCATATAATACCTTTGCTTTGTCCATTTAACAGTTACTTTGAGGCTATAATCTAATAGGGCGATTTAAAAAAAAATAAACCTCATTTTATTATGCATTTCAAAATTGCATGAGAAATCAAAGTATCTCTAGTATATCGTTTTCTGAACCATGGATAACTAATTATTCTGATTGCTGAAAAGAATCTGTCTTCAGATTATTCTTGGAGCTTCTGCACTTGATTAAAATTCCTAAGTCCAATTTAGCACAATCATTTTCAGGCTGCTCTGTTAATGTAGAAATATTAATATCTAATATGATGAGAGGTTCCTGTGGTAGATTTTCTATAAATTAATCCAAATCAATTTCAAAGAACTATTGGTATTTTAATGCATTTGATGGATTTGGAATTTTACATTTATTAAGGTTAACGAAGTTCACAATCACACCAAAATCAAAGTAAAAAAAAAAAAGTAGTCCATGTTAAATTTGATTCTTAGACTGCCACTCTCTTCTCTAACTTATTCCCAGGATTTCTCGCCTTCCAATCATTTGTCACTGTCACATGTTTGTATCAGGCCAACATTGTTTATCACAGCTGCAATCCTTGGGACAGCAGACATGGTGTACATTCCTCGTAAAATATGTGAAACTCAGAAACCCACATGTTGCATTCATAGCATTGAAGTGATTTCTCAAGCTCCTGGAACAGTATGTAACAGACAGGCCTACTACCAAGAACAGGAAGTTTAGATAACCGGTACAGATGCAATTAAAAACATGCACAAGGCATGGACTGATAGCGAGGTAAGACTTGAATAAAATAACAAAAGGTAGAAATGTATGACAGTATTGGATTTAACAATGAAGAAGAAATACAATTTTACAAAGCCTTGTCTAAGGCTGAGCGAGCTTGTATGATTAATGCCTTTTGTATTTGTTTAGTCCAAAAGTTTTTGCATTGTTTGAAAAACACATTCAAATAAAATAACTACTTAACTTGTATAAGCCTTTGAAAATAACTTTTCACCACAAGAAGAGCAACCTCCTTCACCAACTTAATTGTACCACTAAGATCTCTTTATATTTGAAGCCAAAACAAGGTATGAAAACACTAGATGATATCACCTTCAATACATGGAAGAGATTGGAGCATGAATGGCTCTACTTTGTCTCAAGATAGCAGTGACCTCCTGACCAGGACCAGGTCCCTCCATGGACAATTAATGTACTATGGATGCATTACCACATTTATTTTTAAATAACATAATCAGATGGCTTTGATCCGATGGCTCAGATGGTTTTCTGGACAGAAAGGAGGGTTGCTTAACAAACATGGGGACATCCTGTTTCCTCCTTTTTACACCTGTGCTGTGAGGAGAGGAAGAAAGGGAGGTGGTTCAAGGGATAGCGGCTCAAGGACAAGCTTCAGTTCATCAGCTCTGCAGTTACAATGTTGCACATTCCTTCCATAATCCATTCACGGCCTCCAAGCAGCCCTGGCAACAAAGGGGTCATTCTGCGAGAATGTAATGAGCTCATGGCAGAGGCATCCGCTGGGTGGTGAAGACCTTGGCTCGATTGCCGGTTCTATCTCTCCCGGCAGTCAGGGTATGGTGATTTTTGCAAAGTACATCTTTTGATGTTCATGCTACAAAATTCCAGTCAAAGATACATTGTCCTATCTCTTACTCATTGCTAGCTGACCCTGCTTCCCTTGGAGGCCAACCTTTATGCTGACTTTAGTTCCAACTCTACTCCAACACAACCTGCCTGTTATAGAGTGTTGCTGGGATGACACATTTTTTAGGCCAAACCTGGAAAAGGAGTTATCATTTTAAAGGGTTAGTTCACCCAAAAATGAAAATTAAGTCATTAATTACTCACCCCCATGCTGTACCAACCCCGTAAGACCTTCGTTCATCTTCGGAACACAAATGAAGATATTTTTGATTAAATCTGAGAGGTGGATCACTGCTACATAGGCTGCCAGAGGGAATGAAACTTGACGGCCCAGAAAGTCATTAAAGAACATGTTTAAATATTCCATGTGCCTACAGTGGCTCAACTATAAGTTTATCAAGCGACGAGAATACTTTTTTTCCGAAAAAAACCCCATAAATAACGACTTTATTCGACTATTCCTTTTCTTCCTTGTGGGCCTGAGACGAGAGTTCAAGAGATTTCCACGACGCATGCGCGAGAACTGAGAAGAGGACGTTCTTCTTCTAATACTTCTTGTTCAGTTCTCGCGCATGCGTCGTGGAAATCTCTTGAACTCTCGTCTCAGGCCCACAAGGAAGAAAAGGAATAGTCGAATAAAGTCGTTATTTATGTTTTTTTTTTTCGGAAAAAAAGTATTCTCGTCGCTTGATAAACTTATAGTTGAGCCACTGTAGGCACATGGAATATTTAAACATGTTCTTTAATGACTTTCTGGGCCGTCAAGTTTCATTCCCTCTGGCAGCCTATGTAGCAGTGATCCACCTCTCAGATTTAATCAAAAATATCTTCATTTGTGTTCCGAAGATGAACGAAGGTCTTACGGGGTTGGTACAGCATGGGGGTGAGTAATTAATGACTTAATTTTCATTTTTGGGTGAACTAACCCTTTAACACATCTGGTTCCATTGTTCTAAAGTCAATGAGTTTTTGGTTAAATTCTTGAAATAAGGTCTTGTTAACACAAGCTCAAGATATTCTGACGTTTTATCCTACAACATAAAATACATTAATAATAAACAGAGCAATTCCAAGAGGGCCTCTCACCATCGGTGCTCGGGCCCTAACAAGTAGTTAAATGGGACTATAAAGGCTATCATGGACATCACACTGAAGAGGAAAACTCATCTACTCATCAGTCTGCTTTCACAGCCTCATTTTGTTTATAATCATCCTCTTGCTAAATTGCTAACTATTCCAGCTGCAAATTTTCAAGGATTTTTTAAGAGTTGTCAGAAGCCTAATGAAGAAAGTTGTGCAAGCTTCTGGTGATTGTATTTAGGCTTCAAAAAGTGTTTATTTATTTCTTGCGACCAAAGATAGCCTATTGTATTTTTCTGACAGTATCAGAAATTTAGCTTGATCATCTTTAGCATGTGTTTACTGCTACGACCTACATCTACTAACTAGCCAATAAAAATGCAACATGAAATTGTCCATTGATCAACGTGATATGGCACTTAAACTTAAAACTACTCACCTCAAGCTCCGTTTGCAAGATTGAGATCCCAAGCTGGCCTCTTTATTCTAGCCATGGCTGCATCCATATTCTTCACTTTTGCTCAAACCCATTTGAGAACAGCATTAACTTTTCAGTTTTACACACTTAACTTGTAAATAGCACTAAAATGAGACCTGAATGTTGAAATTAATGTTGTTAAGAGTCCAACTCCATTCCCATGATTGTTTGATAGAAATGCATTTGCAAAACCAACAAGGATGCAGATACAAAAACATGACAGACACAATCAAGTAAGGGGCAAGGAATTGGGGCAGGAAAATCTCAGGGCAGACGTTCACCCACTCAGAAATATTATGTGACTGCAGATGGGAAGCCTTTACATTGCACCCAGGAGGATTTGTGTTTGTGCACTTCATAAGAAGGATGGAGAACAATGCATAAATAGAGAGAGAAAAGGAGAAAGAGTGAGGGAGATTGAAAATGAGCTTGGGCTATAGTATTAGGGAGGCAGCGCAACCCACATTCCAACATGGTGTAAATATTGACTCAGCAGTGGACAACTGGTTTCTATTGCTAGGCAAACAAAGGCATTGTGCTGCAGCAGAGCCTGAATGGTCTATGTGTACAGATTATGCTGATGGTAGATAAGTGGGCTGGCTCCTGCACTGTGAGGGTCTTTTGTCTTTTTCACTCAATGTGATGCAGGATTAAACAGTATAAACCGGACCATGAACCTGGAGCAAAGTGTGGATGATTTGGCAACAGTGACTCACAGTTGGCTCATTTGAGTGCATAAAGTCAGACTATAGGCTTTTCTAATTCATCACATTTGGACATGTCTGGCATGACAGTGACTCACCTGAGCCACACAATGATAGGTTAGCAAAGAGCAGAGTGTGTAATGTTTTCCAGAATTGAGTCATTCTGAGGTTTATGTCATTCACAGTACCTGTTCTAAGGGTGTGACGGGGATGACTGTTCACTGCTGACTTGCAGTGGATTACTGTTTGATGCAGTAAAGAATGGCCTTGTTCCATCCTGGTGTCTGACAGGCAGGGTTGTGTCTGCTTCATGTGTCAACGCATTGATGAATGACACAGGCTCAGTTTTGCGCCACAAGCATTACAAAGTGCATTGCAGAGATCTTCTTCCAAGCAGAAAACACACACTCTTTCTTTTTTACCAGCACAGAATTTCACCATTCAGAGAAGACTTTATCGATACATGGAATATCTAACTAATTGGTTATAGTCAAGTGTGCCGCACAAGCCCTGAAAGTGAAGCCAAAGCGTCTCGATAGCCCCCCGGTGACTGGTCCTAGTATAGCTCATAAACCCCGCCTCCCCGTGTTATTCAATGGGACGTGAGACCAACTAAACAATTCAATTACACTTCACATATCTTTTTTCCAAAGATAGTTTCTGTCATTTACGGTAGTTTTCATCACGCTGATGTAATTTCAAGTGTTTGTTTTTAAAATAAGTTTGTTTTTAGTTAGTTATTTGATGCAATAAAAACGGAACTGTGGCGTACATGATTGACAGCTGTGATTGACAGGTTCTCTGAGCAAAGTAGTCACTGAAGCAACAGCGGACTTTTTTTTCGGGATTTTTGGAGGACTGAGGGTATTGGAGCTTTAAATTTAATATCTAAATTTCTATAATTAATTATAGATTATATGGTTACGATTAATTCAGCGAGAGTGGGGGCGGGACGTTGATTTCGCGGCTTTACTTCCTGCTCACTACTGCGCATGTCTGGTCCCGAAATCACAACTGCGCAGACTCAAGACCCAAGATGTCAGCACCAGATCGGGACAATGGCGGCTTCACTTCTCGCCAATGGAAGAGAACGAAGGAGCGTTGTCCATCTTTTTTTACAGTCTATGGTTATAGTTTAGATTGTTTTAATTTAGCTTTAAATGTCAATTCCAATTTAGTGTTCAATATAATTGTTTGTGTTTATTCTTTATTTATTTGTTATTAGCTTACTTTGAAAGCCTGTTTCCACCACTGAATAAAAAATAAAAAAGGTAATTGTGACTTTTTGTATCTCACAATTCTGACTTTTTTCTTAGAATTACGTGATATGAACTCGCAGCTGCGATTTATAAAGTCAGAATTATAAGCTTTAAAGTCGCAATTCCGAGAAAAAAAAGGCCTGGATTGTGAGATATAAACTCGCAATGGTGCAAACAGTCAGAATTGCAAGAAATAAACTCACAATTGCAAGTTTATATCCCAATTCTGAATTTTTTCTCGCAATTCTGACTTTTACTCATAGTTGCGAGCTTATAGCTCATAATTCTGAGAAAATTTCGCAATGATCTTTTTTTTTTCTGTGGCAGCTTCCCTAGTTTACAGTATTTTAGTTTTTTTAGTTTTTTAGTTTTTATTATAGCTTAGAAATGACAAAGTTCACACTTTACCAAAAACAATTAAAATAATAAGTCAGTTTTACATTATTTTTTTTATAACAGCTACTTTAAATATATACATTTCATATTCATATATATATATATATATATTGGCTATATATAAACTAGTATATTAATGAGTTTATCTAGAATTTTTTTTTGGGGGGGGGGGGGGGGGGGGGGGTCTATGTACACATGCATATGGAATCCTTTGACATTCATTTCATTGTTTCTCTGCATTTTTAAGATGACATGCAAAGTTAAAAATAATTCTGCTTTTAAAAATCTCAAAACCCTTGCATTCTCGTGCCCGCCGCCCAGTTGTTTCTGAATTCTGAATTGCCCATAAGAAAAGTGTTTGATTGTTGTCGAGGGGACATGACCCTATCACTGACTACGTTTACATGCAGCCAATGACCCGTTCAAAACCGGAATATTAGCAATAACCCGGTCACGCACAGCCATGTAAACACCGGCAAAACCCAGAATATGCTCATATCCCGGATTTTAAAAACCCGGATATGATCCCTGGGGTACCCCTTTTCTAACCCGAATTTTGGGTCATGTAAACGCGTATCGGCATATCCCCATAGGGATTTGTGTTGTGCGCATGTTCTATTCGCAAGGAATCTTGGTCTTTTGAGTGGAGGAACTTCTCGGCGCATACAAAAACCAGCGTGCAGTATACCGGAAGTAAACATGGCGAGATACCGGAAGTAAACATGGCGAGACGCAGCACACCATACATTTGGAGCGAGGTCAGTACCAGCACCAAAGCTCAAACAAAGGCGATCGCTATCTGCCCCGAACTATTCATTATCCGTGTGCTGCTGCTGTTGTTGTTGTCTTTGGACACAGGAAGAAGAATCGGAAATGACGCATATTGCGTCTTAAGTTTTTACGTACGTTCAGATGCTAACCGTGCGTCGCGGATATTACAATTCCATGTATACAGGAGTAACTCTCTCTGCTCACGCATGTAAACGGGTTATTCCTAATGTTTCAGAAACCCGAATAGAGACCTTAACCCGACCATAACCCGAATACTGGCTGCTTGTAAACGTAGTCAGTGTAATTATACAGGGTTTCCTTACAGTTGTTCTGACAATGCACCATATTTTCAAGATTTTGAAAATATGTATTTATACACATTTCTAATTGAAAGGATAACGGACCGGAGTGTTTATGCCAAATGGTTTTTACCATTTCATCTTTGAAAAATAAAATGTATTTTCCTAAAATGTAGCACAGATGTGTGTAGTTACTGATCCACTGACATTCACCAGTGCAACCTTAGTCTATGCTTCTGATTACATGCCATCTTTGAAACCTGTCACAACACAATGTATTCACTGGACAGGCTGTTGGATGTTAAAGTGTTTTCTCTGTTATAGCCTGTCTCGCTCTAACCTGTATTTCTCAGTCACACGAACACTCGCGTACACAGGAACACGTTCAGAGTGATTAGAGTGATGTGACATGACCTTTCATTGTTGTGGCGGGCACTTGGCGACAGGGAATGGAACGTGTCCAAATTAAATATTTAATTCATAAACAGACACGCTCAGGGGGCCTGTCATACACCTCTGACCGTGACAGGACAGAATAAACCTTCTCTACTTGCATTCGCTGGAAATGCAGCTAAATGCCAGACTTTTGCATTGAATGCACAAAAAAATAAAAAATAAGAAAGCGAAAAATGAGGAGGATGATTTGAATAATGTTTCTGTCAAACGCTAGCCCTCTACTTCACCACACGTCCCCAGGGAGGAATCTGCTACGATTTACTACAGCAGCGCTGCGTACACTGGCCGCCCATCTTGTCAATGAGAAGACTTTTTACTGGGTCAGATTTCACAGCCCACATCGATTTATACCCCTCTGTTTCTTTTTATCTTTTTTTTTTTTCTCGGTGATATAAAGTTTCGTTGTACAACGATATTGCCAGGGAATAGCCTGAATAAAGAATGGGGACGTCTTTTTCTAACAGGAGTCACAGGTTTTTTTTCAGCAGGGTATCGAATATTACTCCCTCTCCTATTATTATCCAGTTCTTAGAGTTCTGGGCACATGATATTTGAAACTGATTTAAAAAAATGCCAGTTTTGCTTAAGGCATATTGTGAATCGGAAGTACGTTAACGAGATGATCTTGTGAATGTTAACCTGATTCCAACTGTGTTTCAGAGTCACACGCACAGTAAAAATCCACCTGCCGGCCTGAAACACAGATCTTTAGGCCTGAAAGGTATTGTTAAGACAAAAATTACAATACTCCCTTATGAAAAAGAAGCATGCTTAAACGCTTGATTGTGTTGAATGTGCACTTCAGTTCCTCATATCTTAAAAGTATAAAATTGCACTTGCAGATAATATGATGATGATGAAGACAAGTCCAAAAAGGTTTCAATAACAAAATATGGTCACACTTCAGTTTACAGTGTTCATTACATGTTTCATGTATTTACTTTAGTAAAAACAGTAAATGATGCATAATTACATGTAACAAGACCAAACCAAACCCTAATTCTAACCCTAACCCTAGTAAATACATGTAGTTAATTATTATTACTCCGTACTGTATAATTACACTGTAGCACTGACACCTTATAATGAAGTGTAACCCAAAAGATTTATTAATAAAACAAACTCAAATGCACATGGAATAAGAAAAAGTAACCGTGCAAACTACAACAATACCTGACAATTAACAGAACATGAGGAACTTAAACAGGGATGCTGAACTAAATAGTAATTGATGAGTGGCGGGAAACTAGAACAAAGGGAACATATGACGGAAGAGAAACAAACTAAAAGTGCATGGAAATGAAACAGAACACACAAAACATGACAACTATAGTGTTAGGGTTTGGTTTATGGTCAGTTGCATGTAATTATGCATAATTTTCTGTTAGTTACTATAGTTAGTGCATGTAACATTATGCTACAAAGACACTATAAAATAAAGTGTTACATTACTTAACATTGCATTTTAAGTAATGCTGCTTAATTTTTTAAGTATATTTTTAATAATCTTTTGTCATGCTTTAAAGAAGTATGCTTACTTTGATGAGTTGACTAACAAAGTAAAGCACATGAAAAGTACTTGATTATAATTTTAACTGAATGTTGTTATGCAATATTACATTTAAAATTGATATATTTGAATGTACTACATTGAAACATTTAACATCATTACAGTTTTGCTTTATTGCTTTAATAAAGTGTACTTTTTACACATTTTATAATGACAATGACAATGACAATTTATTTATATAGCACTATTAAAAACAACAGCTGTTGACCAATGTGCTTTCCACATAGACTCACAAATCAAGGAACTTTATATTTAAGTAACATGTAAGCACATATAACAACACAGTCTTTAAACAAAAGCTTTTGAAAATAAATATGTTTTAAGTTTGGATTTAAAAATAGTAAGAGATGGAGCCTGTCTTAAGCTAATTGGGAGAGTATTCCAAAGTCTAGGTGCAGCGATGCAAAACGCTCGATCTCCTCTGCGCTTTAGCCGCGATTTTGGGGTAGACAGTAAGGCCAGATTTGAAGAGCGCAGAGACCTTGCAGGCTTTTGTTCTATTAATAATTCCACTAGATACGTTGGTGCTAATCCATTCAAAGATGTATACACTAAAAGTAATACTTTAAATTCTACTCTGTAACACCGGTAACCAGTGCAATGATTTTAGAATTGGTGTAATATGCTCTCTCTTTTTTTTTCCGCACAGAAAACGGGCCGTAGCATTTTGGACAAATTGTAAACGAGATAGTGTTTGCTGACAAATTCCCAGATATAATGAGTTACAATAGTCCAATCTCGTCGAAATAAATACATGAATTAATTTCTCAAGATCTTTGAATGAGAGAAACGGTTTTGCTTTAACGAGCAGACGCAGCTGATAGAAACACGATTTTACCACAGAGTTTATTTGACGATCAAATTTTAGATTGTCGTCTAAAACAAAACCCAGATCTTTCACCCAGGGTTTCAAATACACGGACATCTCACCCAGATTTAAGTTTACAGGTTTTGATAGCTCAGATGGGCTGAACATAATGATTTCGGTTTTCTTTTCGTTAATTACATAGCATACACTTTGTTTAAAAAAAGTCATCATGCCTTCTCACCAGTTAGCTAAGTACGATCTGATTTGAAAGACATTTTTTTACAAAAGAGTCTGTTCCAAATTATGATCACACAACATGAAACACTGCACTGCAGGTAGTCAACTTTGTCAGCCTGTGTTCAAGTGAACCAGCAAAAGTCTCTAAATGACTGCGCCGATTGGTGCTGAATTTCCTGCAGTAATTAAAAACAATGAGAGTGCAAACGGCATTCGACTAGGGGACAAAATGGCACAGTGCTAATTAAGCCTCCAGTATCTTTCCATGGCTCATTTGCACATGTGGCATGTTGACTAGCAGCTGCTGCACCACGCCAGTGACAGAGATCGGTAGCGCTGTTGCATATATATGATATAGGACAAAAGCAGAACGAACAGGAGGTTTAAGTTTTTGTTCCATAATTACTCTCAGAGGTCTGGAGTCTGGGGTATGACAGGTAAAACCGACCCAAGCCTCTACTGGTGGGGTCAGAATCCTATCAGATGAGAAGTAAGGGCTCAAGTGCAATTCTCCCATTGCTCAGGTTAAGAGCCTTAACACGGATAAAATTGGATCACATATAAAGAAAGTTCCAGCAACAAACCCAGAGCAGAGATGATATTATTGTTCAGGGCTGTTATCTACTCTGCAATAGGTGTTTTCTTTGTGATTTCTCTATCGTATGAACAGGACATTGTGTAAGAGCCTTCTAGTAAAGGTGTCTTTATCACAGTAAAAGGAATTTGCTCAACTTGAACTTGAGATAAAATCTAACCTTGTGCAATGATACAGAAAGCAGCCACACAGAGGCATTCCATGCATAGTTACATATGTGCAACAATGTCATTCATTAGCCAACTAGAGTTATCTAGAACACAAACTTTGATGATGCAACGACCATTCCAGTGTGACATTGTCATAATGACACTAAAATATATAACAAATTTGCATTTCCCAACTTCCATATGTTATTATTAATATATTTAATTATTAATTATAAATATCAATGCCCTAGCGACAACAATCAGCAACACCATAGCAACCACCTAAAAGACTCAAGCAACACTCTGGAAATCACCCAGAACAGATAAGGAACGACATAGCAATTCCCTGGAAACCCCCCCAACAATAACCCAGACCACCCTAACAACACCCTAGCAACCTGTCAGAAAACCAAACAACTGTATTGTAATGCTCTGCTAAAGAATAAATGCACATTGATTAAATTATGAATTAAAAAATAAAGTGAAGACAGACTTTACTTATCATGTATAAAATAATTGACGCAATACATGAGCTATAATACAGATGTAATCGACTTCCTGCATACTGTACCATATCAGTGTATGTGTGGTCGTCATAGCAACAGAGCTGAAACTGGGACAGTGAGATAGGTAGCATGTCTGGTATCCTAAGCATACGTGTCAAAAGCATTCCAAGAACGTCTGACCCACGCAGATACTATCTACAAATCGTCACGAGCCTTATATGGTGAAGGGAAGTCTGTGAGGATTACGGGCCTTCATTGAATGAATGTGTTGGGAGACTTTTCCAAGTCTGGAGCCTTGTTAGTTGAGAACGCAAGTGATAACAGCCTAAAATGTAGCACAGATGTGTGTAGTTACTGATCCACTGACATTCACCAGTGCAACCTTAGTCTATGCTTCTGATTACGTGCCATTGATCTGATCGTAAAACAGAACTGAAGGTCACATTTATGATGGTACAGTGCAGATAACAGGAGGTCGAAAGGGATGAAAGCGCACAGCACCTTTACATTTTCAGTCTGTTAAAAACAAAAACAGCCTCATGTTCATGTTCCAACACGACCAAGACTGGCTACACCATCCTGTACACCATATTCACCGTGAGCACTTTTCTGCACTATCCAATGAGGGAACACAATGTTCACTCCAAAATACGGGTGAAATAACATGGGCGTGGATCAAAATTCCATCTGAATGAATTGTTTTGGCTGCGCTCCAGTTGGTACTCCCAGCGCCAGTTAAAACACAGATAGCACGGCTTATTGTTCTGTCAGAATTTACTCAAGAGGAAGAATTTATGCAAGTGTAAAATTGTGTGATTCGTGATGGATTACTTTATTATTGCTGCTTGCAAAAGCACATACTATGTGAGTGCTGTGGGCGTGAATGAGAGGTGTCATGTTACTTTCAAACATCCTGCCTGATGATAAAAATAGAGAAAAAGTTACATTAAAGTACCTGAGACTTGGATGAATGGAAATTTGTTTCTACCACAGAATAAAAAAAAAAGTAAAAGACAAATCTGACTTTTTTTTCTCATAATTGTGAGTTTAAAGCTAGTAATTAACACTTTTTTTCTCAGAATAACAAGATTTAACTTGCAATTGCGAGTTATTATAATGTCAGATAAAGTTGGACTTTTTCCAAATAAACTCGCAAATCTGAAATTTTTTTTCTTGCAATTCTTACTTTTTCTCTCACAATTGTGTTTATATCTCGCTGTTCTGCCTTTTTTCCCTCACAATTTTAACTTTTTCCTCTAGCAATTCTTACTTTTTCTTTCGCAATTGTTAGTTTATATCTCACTCTTCTGTTTTTTTCTCGCAATTGCGAGTTTATATCTCGCTATTCTGACTTTTTTCCTCGCAATTCTGAGCTTTTTTTCACTATTGCGGTTTTATATCTCGCTATTCTGACTTTTGTACTTGCAATTCTGACCTATTTTCTCGCAATTGCGAGTTTATATCTTGCTGTTCTGGCTTTTTTCACTATTCTGACTTTTTTCTTACTATTCTAACTTTTTCCTCTAGCAATTCTTACTTTTTCTTTCGCAATTGTTAGTTTATATCTCACTCTTCTGTTTTTTTCTCGCAATTGCGAGTTTATATCTCGCTATTCTGACTTTTTTCCTCGCAATTCTGAGCTTTTTTTCACTATTGCGGTTTTATATCTCGCTATTCTGACTTTTGTACTTGCAATTCTGACTTTTTTTTCTCGCAATTGCGAGTTTATATCTCGCTATTCTGACTTTTTTCTCTCGCAATTGCGTGATATAAACTCGTCATGGCGAGTGATAAAGTCAGAATTGTGTGATTTAAAGTTGCACTTGCGTGTAATAAAGTCAGAATTGTAAGATAAAAAGTTTTAATTACCCATTTATTTTATTCAGTGGCAGAAACAAGCTTCCAGTGATGTCATAAAGACTTGCGTATCACTTGGGCCAGTAATCAAAAAACAACCAAAACACCCAGCAACATGCTAAATCCACTTGGTAACTGTATAACATTTCCTACCTTTGTGAAAATTAAGTACACTTTAGCACACTTTTAAAAGGAGCACTTATTGCGGAAATAACATACTTCAAAAATAATCCACATGCTGGCATCATAACAGTGATTTTTGCCACGGGCAAGTACCACTTAAGTACACCGCCACTTCTTCAGAATGTAAAAATGTAGTTGTAAATAATATTCTTTATACATGGAGAGGGGGAGTGACGGGGGAAGGTTATTCATGAGTGCAAACCAAAAGTGAGAGAGGAAAAGAATGAGACAATAACCACATGCAGTAACTAGTTCACGTCAGGTAAAAAAAAAAAAAAAAAGACTTTAGACAAACAGCTTGACTGCACTGCCCTTTGAGTCAGTCAAATCCATTAGTTTAAACCTTTTCAAAAACAAACGTAAACATGCTTTCACACACGGTGAAGTTTATTCACTGCGAGGCCCTGAATGTGTCAGAGTCCAGATTGTCACCTTGCAGGTGTAAAAATGTTTACAAAAACAAAGAGCTGAGAAAATGAAGACAGTTTTTTCAGTCTGTGAGGAGATATTATTCCAAGAGCCTGTTTAGGTTAGCCTGGCAACCCAGACCTATCAAGATGTCAGGTCTGGGAACTCACAATTGGCATACCTCAATCCGAGGGGCGGGATAAACAGTTGCCTTTCAAATTCCCTCTGCACGCAATAGGACAGCGCTACAACCAACCAGAGCAACGGACGGCTGTGGCTGAGTGAGTCCCATGCGTTTTCCCACCAGCTGAATTAGTTGATAGGCCTATATTAAACTTTTGCCGTATCTGGTCGTCAAAACTCCGAACACATCTTCCTTTTTTTAAGAATGACTTAAGTGAAGTTCTCTTAACTCCAAGTCATCCAGAGTCGCGGCCAAAGCCGATTCGAAAGACCGCTGTTCGCCAGCAGCATCTTCTTTGTTTTCAAGTAACAGATCACCTATGGAAACCGTCACAACTCTGTCGTCATTATGTTAAGCCCACCCACCAACTCTACACACGATGTGATTGGCCTCACCAGAGTTTGGTTTTTCCAGCTCAAATGCCAATGGAGAGTTGCTGGACCACACTTTACTGCAAAATATTTTTTGCTGCCGCTAGGGTGTGTCTAGATTTCCAGGCTATGTTTAGGTACTATTTAAGTGCAAATGTTGGTCAGCTGAGATATATTGCTGATTCAAATCCTCTTAAAAAAGATGTTTAATGTATTTGAAAAAAGTGTCTTCTGCTCTCCAAGGCTGCATTTATTTGATCAAAATTACAGTAAAAAATAATAATATTGTGAAATATTAGTACAATTTAAAATAACTGTTTTCTCGATTAATGGATTTTAAAATGTAATTTATTCTTGTGATCAAAGCGGAATTTTCAGCATCATTACTCCAGTCTTCAGTGTCACATCATTCAGAAATCATTCTAATATGATGATTTGCCCCCGAAGATTCTCTGATGGATAGAAAGTTCAACCAGCCTGATCTCATGGAAATGCTTCTCTATGGCACGCATTGTGTTTATCTTGCAATTTATACGCGAAAATGAGTTTTTACGTGCATATGATGCGCAGTTTTCACGTGCATTTGATACACACTTTATTGCGTGTAATACACACGCACCCCACACCACTAATCCTAACCAAACGTATAATACACACGCACCCCACCACTACTAAACCTAACCTAAACCTGCCCATGCGTATCATATGCACGTAAAAGCTCATTTTTGCGTATAAATTACACGATAAACACAATGCGTCGGGTTGAGAGCAGAACTGTCCTATCTATCTATCTATCTATCTATCTAGCTATCTATCTATCTCTGTCTGTGTGTATATATGTATACACACACATACAATATATTTACAACAAAATCTATACAATGTTAGATACTTGGTGATTTAATTAATGTTTTTGATGCGTTATCTTGAGAAACAGTTTTGGAAATGTTAGTATTTCTTCACTGAAAGACGCAGGACACTTGTGAGCTAAATCGCTAAAGGTGACTTGTCTTAAAGGGACTCCTATAAGCTGGAAGTGTAATTTGTTACATGTGTATTGGCAACTGTCACAGGATCGTCACTGAGGTTTTATTGTCTGAGCCCTCTAGCCATAATCTGGACCTTCTCATTGACAGTTAAGGTGCCGACCACAGCTTAAAACACACAAGGAATTTGCTAAAGACTGTCACAACAATTGTAGGTCAAACAAGAGGAAGATTCTTGCCACAAAGCTCCTTTTGTCACAGGACAACAACAGCTCAGTGTATGGAGAATAACAATGGCACCAGTAGAGCAAGTGACACCAAACTTCTAATGTGAGTGTAGGAAGCTTCTCTTTAAAGTCAGCAGTCTACTGTACCATCGCACCCGATACCGTAGGCAACATTAGCGCATGATCAAATGGGTCCATCTGAGAGCAGAAGCTACGGATCGCGTCTCCAGCGCTGCTTTAGGATGAATACATCTGATCCCTCCAGGGGAAAGAGGTTTGTTGTTCCCAGGCTCACGCTCTCACCATGTCTCCTCTGGGTATGCCTGTGGAGTTGAAAGATGCTCATGTATGCAAATATCAAGCTGTGCAGTGAATGCCAAAACACTGAAATGCATGATTATACATTGTATACATTTTTTACATAGCATGCAGTAGAGAATACACAAACCC
The DNA here is from genome assembly GCF_051911475.1 of Siphateles boraxobius. Taxonomy (NCBI): domain Eukaryota; kingdom Metazoa; phylum Chordata; class Actinopteri; order Cypriniformes; family Leuciscidae; genus Siphateles; species Siphateles boraxobius. The sequence continues at coordinate 1,962,601 of NW_027508876.1, forward strand.
CTGACTAGCAATTGTCTTGCGATGTGAAGGGAGGAAAGCGAGAAAGCGATGCGAGGTGAAAGGAAGCAGAAAGAGAAAAATTTTACTAAAATATTATAAATTACCTTCTTATGAACAAATAAAAAATAAAGCATGGCAACATATTAAAGTTAGTCAAAGAGAATGGTGTAAATAGGGCATTTACCAGTAGTGGTTAACTGGACTAACCATTGACCCCATTGACCTCTAGCATCACAATATTATGCTTCAACTATATACAGTATTACCTTGTGAAAAAGAAGTACACTTCAGAATTATTTCAAAAAGAGCATTTATTACAGAAATAATATTCCATAAAATAATATTAAAGCTGCAGTAGGGAGTTTTGAGAAAATGTTGACTTAGCCTGAAAATTTGAAGAAGCACAACTTACAGGTCCAACCCCCTTGCTCTCTGCTGCGCTACAGCCCTCCATCCACAGCTCCTCCCCCACAGCTCCTCCCCCACAGCTCCTCCCTCCACAGCTCCTCCCCCACAGCTCCTCCCCCACAACTCCTCCCTCCACAGCTCCTCCCTCCACAGCTCCTCCCTCCACAGCTCCTCCCTCCACAGCTCCTCCCTCCACAGCTCCTCCCCCACAGCTCCTCCCCCACAACTCCTCCCTCCACAGCTCCTCCCCCACACCTCCTCCCTCCACAGCTCCTCCCTCCACAGCTCCTCCCCCACAGCTCCTCCCTCCACAGCTCCTCCCTCCACAGCTCCTCCCCCACAGCTCCTCCCTCCACAGCTCCTCCCTCCACAGCTCCTCCCTCCACAGCTCCTCCCCCACAGCGGAGCCTGCCGTGAACGCGCAGGCTAGTAAACAGGACCACCGATGACGGCGGATTATAAACAGTTATGGAACAGTCACTTATAGGGACGAAACATCAACAATATGCTTTACATTAATGGCCTGCCCATACTTTGACTACAAACTTGGTCCTCAAATCATTATGTATTTTGCAATACATGTAACTTTATAAGGTTGCACTCTTTCTATAAGTTAGAGCTACTAAGATAACGTTAAAGGATTAGTTCACTTTAAAAAAAAAAACTTTTGCTGATAATTTACTCACCCCCATGTCATCCAAGATGTCCATGTCTTTCTTTCTTCAGTCGAAAAGAAATTAAGTTTTTTGATGAAAACATTCCAGGCTTTTTCTCCATATAATGGACTTCAATAGGACACAAACGTTTCGAGGACCAAATTACAGTTTCAGTGCAGCTTCAAAGGGTTTTAAACGATACCAGACGATGAATAAGGGTCTTATCTAGCGAAACGATCGGTCATTTCAAAAATAAATAAAAAACTTTAAGTTTTATAAGCACAAATGCTCGCCTTGCTCTGTTCTGTGATGCAAGTTCGTGATCCTGTTCGAACTCGTTCATCCAAATGAACAAATCTTTTTTCGAGTCATTCGTTCGTTGAATGAACGATATGACTCCGAAAAAGACTCGTTCAAAATGAACAAATCTTTTTTCGAGTCATTTCGTTCGTTGAATGAACGTAATGACTCGAAAAAAGATTTGTTCATTTGGATGAACGAGTTCGAACAGGAGAGTCACGAACGACGGTACGCGCTTGCGCTGTGCAAGAGAGGGGTGATCAGCGCGCACACGAGTGTGATTGACACTGCTAAGACATTCCTCCTGGCTCTGATTGGTTGTTTCTGACCGGGAGCGGTGTATTTCTGCAAATGGCAGTAGGACCACAGGGAGGAGCCAGAGGAGCTTGATTTTTTTCACAGATTATCTGTCTCATATTCTACTTTCAGGACATAATGACAGTTTTAACAAATATTTGTTTACAAAAGCTACCTACTGGAGCTTTAAGTAATAATTTGACAACTGCATGTGAACTACCATTAAGTACAAATTTATTTTAGTTTAAATGTATATTAAATGCATTTAGCTGAATGTTAATTTTTACCCACTTACTGTAAGTAGGACTTAAGCACATCCTTTAATGTAATTTCATAACTTTGAAATATGGTTATGTGTACCTACAAGCATTTATGGTAAACTAAAATATACTATTTAAATGTGTATGTCATGTATTTAGATATATTCATAATTACACATTTCTAAAAATGAAGTTGCTATTTAGCAGCCTACATTTAAAACATATTCAAAATAAGTGCACTTTAAAGCACTGCAAAAGATTAACACAATGATTTAAAATGTACTTTAAAGCAAAACATTTAATGTGACATTATTTCAAAACCTACTTTTTAAAAGTGTTCTTAAGTATGTCAAGAAACATAGCTCTTACACTTAAGTGGCCTTTTATTTCATTAATATTAATATCTACATGTACTTTTTTTCTATATATACTTTTAAGTACACTACGAGTGCACATTTAATACAATTAAGCACGCTTTTGTCACAAGGTTTGTTGTTTATTAGGTATGCAATACATTTTTTAGACATTTCTAAAAATGGGCAAAGATTAAAAGCATGGTTTGTTCACAGAGTCTTTGCACTTTATAACTCCTTTTTAATGCATGTGGGCATGTTCGTTATTGTCATTGCTGGTATAGTGTGCGTGTACGTATGCGTGTGTGCGTGTGTACGGGTATGTGTACATGTTTTTCTATCCTGGTGGGGACTTCAACCTTAATGCACACTGACTCATGGGTACAAGGAAACAAGCTTATAAATAATAATAATAATAATAATAATACATTATTTGTAACACTTTATATCTAAGCAAAATCCCAAAGTGCTACAATTTAGAAACAACCAAGATAAAAAATTGAATAAAAAAATAAAAAAATATATTATTATTTTATTATATTTTAAAATAATAAAATATTGTATTTTATTATTTATTTATTAGACCATATGTGTGTGTGTGTGTGTGTGTGTGTGTGTGTGTGTGTGTGTGTGTGTGTGTGTGTGTGTGTGTGTGTGTGTGTGTGAGTCTCTCATAACAGCCTATCGTCTCACCTCCAGCAGCAGACGAGACTGTGCATGCAGCTCTATTGAGAACAGCCTGAGGCCAGAGAACATCCACTGCACTGAAATACACTCCACACACACTAGAGAATTTCCCACAGTACTTTAATCAAACCAACATCTAATCCAGTCATTCAGTTTCCTTATAAATTTGAGCATATCTGCAGTAGGCTCACTCGAATGTCCATTTGTGTTTTTATTTGAATATTTCTGTGTAGTGTATTTCTGTCTAGTGGTGATTTCATCAAAAGTTTTAATATTTTATCTGTTACTATTTGTACTTCTCAATAAAGGAATACCAAATAACACACACATCATCAGACGAAATTTGGCTTTGAAATTTGCATTTGCTTTAATTTTGATCAATTTCATTTGATCATTGTGATGAAAGTCAAGGACATCAAAGAAGCACAAAGTGAATAATATATCACATAATCAAAAGCAATGCATTCAATGTTAAAACAGTTTTAAAGGTAAAGTATGCATTTTCATATTATCTTTTTTTGTTGCTTAGTTTAATTAGGAGTGACAACTATAAGCATGCCATTGGATAAGGTGTCTTTACGCATTTATTAATGTAATATAATTAATTGATATAAAATAAAATAAAATAAACGGTCCCACTTTATATTAAGTGGCTTTAAGTATTATGTACTTACATTGAAAAATATGTACACTGTACTTATGTGTTCATGTTGTATTGTAAAACACTTTTGCTGCTATTGAGATGTGATACGGGTAAGGTTAGGGTCAGGTGTAGTGGTATGGGTCGGTTTAAGGGTGGGTTAAGGTGTAAAGGAAGGGTCAACAGTGTAATTACAAATGTATTGCATACATTAATTACAGCTGTAATTACATGCAGGTATTTTTAAAATGTGTAAGTACAATGTAAAAACATGTATGTACACAATAAGTCCATTGTATCAAATTATTAGTTTCAATGTAAGTACATAGTATTAAAGCCACTTAATATAAAGTGGGACCAAATAAACTAATATGATATGATATTTAATATAATATAATATAATAAAGGGGGCCTCAATATGTTTATTAAACAAAACAAGCATTAAATAAGGCAACACAACTACAAATGATACTACAAACTACTAGCGTCTGTATGGTAAGAAGGCAATAGGATCCAGATGTGAGTAAATTAAGCAGTTTATTTGACAACAGTTAGAACAGAGTAGAAGATGCAGGTCAGACACGTCAGGAACAATGCTGGAAGATAACTGGGTAACGCAGGGACGCAATGGGCAGAAGAAGTCAAGGCAGATCCAGTCAGGTACTCCAGAGACACTTGAAATGAGAAGCAAAACGAACCAGGAAACGGAGAACCAGAGAAGCACAGAACAAACTCCCGAAGAGATCCCAGGAGAGCCTCAAACGATCTGACAAGCACAGGACAACATCACAGACAATAAATAGGATGCTACATGAGCAACAGGCGGCGCTGATTAGCTCATCAGCAGCGATAACAAGCCATGCCCACACACACATATGCATATACAGTGACAGTACACCCTCCCCCCAACTCCTAGGAGCACCTCCTGGCGCTCCCAGAAGATCCTACCGAACGGAGAAAAATGAACGAAGAAGAAACGAAGAAGAAAATATCAATATATCATCTAGGTAGACATATCAGAATCAGAATCAGAAAGAGCTTTATTGCCAAGTGTGCTTGCACACACAAGGAATTTGTTTTGGTGCTGAGGCTTCCAGTGGACTATACAAATACAACAAGAAACATGAAACATAATACTACAAATTATAAGAATAAAGAATAAAAATATAAATATATGAGAATAAAAAGTATCACAGTTAGGTTTAGTCAGAATAGACATTTCCAGATTTACAGATTATGAACATATTTACAGTGTTTTGAATATTATAATAAATAAATCTAAATATAAGTATAAGTATCACCTGAGTTGTAGGATATTGCACAAAACAGTGGGAGTATTGCACTTAAAGGCATATGCCTTGGGAGGTGTGTTAACTGTTCAGAAGGGAAATGGCCTGTGGGAAGAAACTGTTCCTGTAACGAGATGTTCTTGTGGCCAGTGATCTAACGACCATTTCTATATATGAAATGGTCGACCATTTCTTCTCTCATCATGTCATTGACGAGTGCATGGAAAACGGCGGGGGAGTTGGACAGACCGAAAGGCATAACCAAATATTCAAAGTGCCCCCTGGGGGTATTAAATGCCGTTTTCCACTCATTCCCCTCCCTTAAATGGTAAGCGTTGCGTAAGTCCAGTTTCGTGAAAAGAGATGCTCCCTGCAACCGCTCGAAGTCCGAAGACATCAAAGGCAAAGGATAAGTATTCTTTACCGTGATGTTGTTCAGCCCTCGGTAGTCAATACATGATCGCAGAGAACCATCCTTTTTCCCCACGAAAAAGACCCCGCGCCAGCGGAAGACGAGGAAGGACGAATGATCCCGGCTGCCAGAGAATCAGAAATATATTTCTCCGGGACCTCCCTTTCTGGAGCAGAAAGCGAATGTAATTTGCCCTTAGGCGGAGACGTACCTGGTAATAAATCTATAGCACAGTCATAGGGACGATGCAGAGGAAGAGAAGCAGCCCGGGACTTAATGAACACTACCTTCAGGAGATACTCCAGTATACTCCGAGATACTCCTGCGGCACATTTGACAGGTTCACCGGCTGCTCCTGTAACACAGAACAAGAGACAGACAGACAAGCAAACACAAGACAAGAGGCATAACACTGGTTACTCCATGCCGAAACAGAGCTCTGACCCCATTCAATCTTGGGTTCGTGCTTCACCAGCCACGGATGTCCTAACATGGTGACTCCGAATGGTGACTCGGTGATGAAAAAGGAAGTTCTCTCAGTGTGATTACCTGATGTGATAAGGGTGAGAAGACCGGTAGACTGTGTGATACGTGGGAGTTCCTATCCGTTCAGGGCGTTAACCGAAATCCTGTGATCGAGGGAAGTGATAGGAATCTGAAGATATCGAGCCAAGGAGTAGTCCATAAGATTTCCCTCCGCTCCGGAGTCCACCAATGCCTGGCAGGTGTGAGACTAGTCTGCCCATTGCAGTCTTACTGGGAGGAGAGTCGCTGATGAGGATTTTATGAGTAACCTTGGTCCTACTTTCGGGCTTGGTCTTTTACTGGACAGTTAATCAGTAAGTGTCCAGCTGTGCCACAATAAAGACAGAGTCCTCTAGCTCTCCGACGCTCCCTCTCCTCCCGGGAAAGCTGAGCTCTACCAACCTGCATGGGTTCTTGATCGATCGGGGGGGCTGACAGTGCTCCCATTTCTGAGACTGGAATGCTCAGGGAATTCAGGTACCATTGCTTAATGTGAACAATTCTCCCGTTGCTAAAGGTGCGCATGCACGCACAGAGCCAGTTCAATAAGTCCATCAAGAGTCAAGTCAAGTCAAGTCAAGTCACCTTTATTTATATAGCGCTTTTTACAATACAGATTGTATCAAAGCAGCTTCACAGTGATAACATGAAAATAATATAATAGAGTTTGTTTCTAAAAGAAAATTGAGTCAACGTCCACCTTAAGTAAGGCAGATCAATAATATTATTGAATATTAAATGTCCCCAACTAAGCAAGCCAAAAGCCAAGGCAACAGTGGCAAGGAACCAAAACTCCATCAGGTGACAGAATGGAGAAAAAAACCTTGGGAGAAACCAGACTCAGTCGGAGGGCCAGTTCTCCTCTGGCCAACGAAGGAACAGTGCATGATTTATGATTCGGGCAGCATTACAAGTCAGATTGGATCGGAACATTTAGAATATTTATCCATTTCCATCTTTTGGAAGTCCAAGTAATCACGCTGGGTTTGAGACGAGTTGTTGAGGATCAGTGCCGTCCACCATAGAGGGTCCATATCGCCGGTGTTGAGTCGTCTCTTCACAGGCTTTGTGATTGCCGTATCTGAAGTCTCTGTGAAAGGCTGGATACAAACTGGAGCTGACGAACGCCGTTTTTCTCGGGACTCGCGTCCCGAGATAACAGCAGAAAAGCAAAAAGGGAAAATAATTAGCGTAGCTGCTGTTCATAATGATTTCCATAACACGGGCGTAAATGATAAAAAACATGAAGACAGTGATTCTTGCGTCCCAGAGTCACCCCCCTCCGTCCCCCACTCAACTCAGCCCTGCTTACTGACCTCTACATCCCTCCTGCTGCTGAGACCCAACCACAATCTCACAATCTCTCCGCAACCCAACCATACGCGCCGACCCGTTTGACTAAGGCTGTCGAGCCCCACTGTCGTCGTTAATGCAGGTTCAGTGGCAACGGTTCCATATGGCATACCAACTACCGCAAAACACAATATCTACCCAACCACCCGTCATTCACGCAATATACACAGGAACGTAATGACTGTAAATACTATGCAACTTATACAAATAACCTACAGACTCTTCAAGTTTTATAATATTAAATGCATTTGATCTGATTCAGCAGTGGTATAAAAGGTAAGCATTATGTAAATGCTTGGCTAAAGAGATGCGTCTTTAATCTAGTTTTAAACTGGGACAGCGAGTCAGAGCTTCGAACAATATCAGGAAGGCTATTCCAGAGTTTTGGAGCTAAATGTGAGAACGCCCTTCCTCCTTTAGTGGACTTAGATATCCTAGGAATGACCAGAAGCCTCGAATTTAGTGATCTTAAAGAACGTGATGGATTGTAGGGCGATAGAAGGTCCATTAAATACACAGGAGCTAAACCATTTAGGGCTTTATAGGTCAGTAATAGTACTTTGTAATTGATACGGAACTTGATAGGTAACCAGTGTAGAGATGATAAAATTGGTGTTATATGATCATATTTTCTTGACCTAGTAAGAACTCTAGCAGCTGCATTTTGCACTAACTGTAGCTTGTTTATTGAGGATGCAGGACAGCCAGCTAATATAGCATTACAATAATCTAGTCTCGAGGTCATGAATGCATGAACTAACTTTTCTGCATCAGAAACAGATAGCATGTTACGTAGCTTTGTAATGTTTCTAAGGTGGAAAAAGGCTGTTCTTGTAACATATGAAATATGATTTTCGAAAGACAAGTTGCGGTCTAGTATAACACCCAGGTCTTTTACTGTAGTGGATAAAGTAACTGGACATCCTTCTATATTAAAGTTGTATTGTAAGTGAGTTTGTGGGTAGTTTTTTGGACCAATAAGTAATACCTCCGTTTTTTCTGAATTTAGTAGCAGGAAATTACGCGTCATCCAGCATTTTATATCTTTGAGACACTCTGTCAAATTTGATAAGTTAGTGTTTTCATCTGGCCGTGATGAAATATATAATTGAGTGTCATCAGCATAACAGTGGAAATTAATTGCATGTTTTCTTATAATATTACCAAGTGGGAGCATATATATTGAGAATAGCAGAGGGCCTAACACCGATCCTTGCGGCACTCCATAGTCTACTGACGTTATCTTTGATTTTTCCCCATTTAAACAGACAAAATGATAACGGTCTGATAAGTACGATCTAAACCAGCTTAATGCCTGTCCCTGAACACCAGTGTAGTTTTGTAGTCGATCCAGGAGTATTTTATGATCGATAGTGTCGAACGCAGCGCTTAGATCGAGTAGAACTAGTATTGAGATACAGCCTTGGTCAGAAGCTAAAAGTAAATCATTTGTAATTTTAACTAGCGCAGTTTCTGTGCTATGATGCGGTCTGAATCCTGACTGGAGTTTTTCATATATCTCATTTTCTTGCAAGAAAGAGCACAATTGAGCGGACACAATTTTTTCTAGTATTTTAGACATAAATGGAAGATTTGAAATGGGTCTGTTATTTGCTAAGTTATTTGGGTCTAATTGCGGTTTCTTAATGAGAGGTTTTATTACTGCCAGCTTGAATATTCTTGGAACATGACCTAAAAATAAAGACGAGTTAATAATATTGAGAAGAGGCTCCTCCACTACAGGTAACACTTCTTTCAGTAGTTTAGTGGGTATTGGATCTAATAAACATGTTGTTGGTTTCGATGCAATGATAAGTTTATTTAGCTCTTCCTGTCCTATAGTTGTAAAGCGGTGTAGTTGTTCCAGAGGGGCGATAATTGAGGCTGAATCATAAGACACCATAAAAGAGTGTACATTTACAATTGTGTTACGGATGCTTTCTATTTTCTCATTAAAGTAGTTCATAAAATCATTACTACTATACTGTAACGGAATATTTTGCTCTGGTGATGTCTGTATATTTGTTAGTCTAGCCACGGTGTTAAATAAAAACCTTGGATTATTTTGGTTATTTTCTATTAGTTTGTGGAGATGCTCAGCCCTGGCTGCTTTTAGAGCCTTTTTATAACGTGACATACTGTCTTTCCACGCGAATCTAAAGACCTCTAAATTAGTTTGTTTCCATTTACGCTCTAAGTTACGAGTTTCTCTCTTGATAACATGCGTAGCACTGTTGTACCAAGGTGCTTTAGTTTTCTCTCTAACCTTTTTTAATCTAATTGGTGCAACAATATCTAATGTACTAGAGAAAATGGTGCTCAAACTGCTAGTCATTTCCTCTAGTTCATCTGTTTGTTTGGGTTCACTGAGCAGCTGAGATAGATCAGGTAAGCTATTTAAGAATCTATCTATAGTGGTTGGAACGATTGTTCTGCCTGGTCGATAACGTGGCGCAACATGACAAATTTCAGCAGTACGTATTATACAAGTTACCATGTGATGATCAGTGAGATCGTCACTTTGCGGTATAATATCTATATCAGTTGGATTGGTTCCATATGATATAATTAAGTCTAGTGTATGATTTAGACGATGAGTGGGACCACTGACGTTTTGCTTGACCCCAAAAGAGTTTAATAAATCTGTAAACGCAGTCCCTAACGCATCATTTGTGTTATCTACGTGTATGTTAAAATCTCCAACAATTATTGCTTTATCGGTATTGACCAATAGATCTGAGAGAAACTCTGCAAACTCTTTTAGGAAATCAGCATAGGGCCCTGGAGGTCTATATACAGTAGCCAAGGCTAGAGATAATAGGGATTTCTTTCTTACATCTAAGAGCGTAATATTTAGTACAAGTACTTCAAATGAATTAAACCTGTGACCTGTTTCCTGAATAACATTAAGAATATCTCTATAGATTGTTGCAACACCGCCGCCACGACCGATCAGACGGGGCTCATGCTTATAACAGTATCCTGGTGGAGTGGACTCATTTAGACCGAAATAATCATTTGGTTTAAGCCAGGTTTCAGTAAGGCAAAGTACATCGAAGCTATTATCTGTGACCATTTCATTTACAATAACCGCCTTAGGTGTGAGCGATCTAATGTTTAGAAGACCTAGTTTTAGAAATTGTTTTTGTTCACTGATATTTAGATTTTCAGGTTTAATTACAATAAGATTTTCCCTAGATCCTACAGTAGATTTATTATATGGCCTCACTAAACGAGGAATAGACACAGTTTCTATATAATGTTCTACACTACTTATTTCAATTAATTTGGCACAGCGAAGACTGTGATTTGGACTTTGATTTTCTAGTCATATGGTGTGTAACGTCTTGGAGATGTTGTCCGACAGAACAGCCGCTCCGATTCTGCTGGGGTGCAGGCCATCAGCACGGTAGAGCCTAGGTCGCTCCCAGAACAGATTCCAATTATTTACAAAGAGCAGTTTCTGTTCATTACACCATGACATTAACCATTCATTTAGTGCAAATAATCTACTGAACCTTTCCTGTCCTTGACGGTACGTGGGAAGCGGTCCAGACACGATGATCGTTGCCTCAGGCGCTGTGCTGCGTATACACTATACACTATGCGTCGTAGGTAACTCCAGTGTATAGATCTCCCTTTGAACACGGTCAGCCAACCCATGCAGGAACATGTCCCACTGCGCCTCCTCGTTCCATTTGCACTCGGCCGCCAGAGTCCGGAACTCGATGGAGTAGTCGGAGACGGGTCTGTTGTCCTAGCGAAGGTCAGTGAGTTTGCGGGCCGCCTCGCGACCCACTACCGCACGATTCAACACCCGTCTCATCTCCTCGTCGAGTGCATGGAACGAGGAACAGCATTCCCCATAGAGCCATGCGTCTGGAGAGCAGGGTCATTACCAATGCCACCTTGGACTGCTCAGAAGCGAAGGTTAAGGGTCGAGAAAATTATTGAACATTTAGTTAGAATGTTCTACAGAGGTTCGGCTCACCGGAATATCTCTCTGGCGTGGGAATGCGCGGCTCATGCTGGTTGACGATGTGAGGTGGACACTGTTGTTAGAAAGAAACTCCTGTAGATCGGATGATCTCGCTGATTAAAAGCCTAAATTCAATCTCTTCTTCATTTAAAGCGATTGAGTCGCTTAAGAAAACTTGGACTAAACCACTCGATTCATATGGATTAGTTTCACGATCTCTTTATGAACTTTTATAGGCATCAAAGTGGTATGTGTGTAGGCTGTCAACGGAGGGACATAAAGCTCTCAGATTTCACCAAAAGTATGTTCTATATAACAACTGCAAAGTGTCTAATGTGGAAACAATATGATTTATGCACTAATTGCAGCATAAACTCCATCTCAACCTCTATATTTTAAACGCTTACGACAGACGTCACTACCTGAACTTCACAGCGATTAGCTGCCTATACTGCTTGATATTTGCATAAAGACGAGAACTGCACAACTTCTATAATGTCCAACTATGGGTATTCTAGCTAATTAAAAAGTGGCTTCAAAAATGGCAGACTTCTGCTTTAAATAAAATCAATGCCTTCATCTATTTTATGTTACGGTGACCAGCCATTAACTTCAAGTTAAGTAGACCACAAGGAATGAAGAGGAAATAAACGTCCATGAATTGTACATAACCGTGGGGTCTCGGCGTATAGGACACATCACTGCTAGAGACAAATGAGCCGTCCAGGTGGAGACAGAGTTACATGTCTTGTTAATTAATGTGCTCTGATTAGATCCATTAACGGCCACTGAGTAAACTAATCACCACGTAATGCATGGTGTCGTTTTGCTTAACTGCCCATTTCGTATTCTTCCCCCGTCGTTGCAAATGTCATTATTTTTTAATAGACTCGTGAAAAATAATGTTGTGTCAGGAGTAAGGATTTTATTTTTGCTCATTGTAAGCATGTTTCACAGCCGATTGATTGTCACTGTCCATTACTGTGTGGACATGCGAGCGTACATGCAGATGAGTGGATCAGATGGCTCAGTGTCTCGACCTGACAAAGACAATAACGTCAGAGGAATGGAGATCAGATATTGAGCTTAACACAATGATTTGATGCATCGGGTCGCATTTCTTTTCTGCCAGTTATGCAGTACTGTGTGACAGTGATTTTTAAATTGCTTATTAATGCAGTTGTATTTTTCTTTTAAAGTGTGATGTCATACTGCATACTAAACGAGCAGTGTCCTAATTGAAATGGAACCTCATAAGTGATCGATATAGAACGCTCGACATAAGCAGAAACTGCATGTCACATACATTGTGGAGCACATAAAAGATTTGAGTCACAATTTATGATTGAGCTACAGTATTCACAATTTTAATGTCAGTGTGTTGCTAAGCAAACAGTAAATTAAATGAATAAACAAAACCTGTTTTTACCGATACGTAAACTGTAGGTATAATGGAGAATATTTATAATCAATATTTCTCTCTTCTGGTTTGAAAAAAAAAAAAGTACATTTAGCGTAGTATTTTTTTTCCTACTATGGAAGTCAACATTCTTCAAATTATCATCCTTTGTGTTCAGTAGAAGAAAAAAAATTAATTCAGGTTTGAAACAACTTCAGTGTGAGTAAATGAAGACAGAATTGGGTCCAAAGGGTCCTGCTGAATGTGGTAAACAAATATATTTTTAATGTAATTTCATGTCACATATTTAAATGTATTTGTAATTACACATTTGTAATTATGAAGGTGCAATTAAGTACATTTAAATGTACTTCAGAATTTACACAAATGCACTTTAAAAATACTTTTACTTTAAAATGATATATAGTCTAGGTTTAAATATAACACTACAGTTAAAATCCTAATTAAGTACTTTCTGTACTTCAGTATGTTAGTCTACAAAATAAGTGTATTTTAAAGCATGACGAAAGAGAATGGAAACAATGATTTAAAGTAAAACTTTTGACATCATTACAAAGTGCAGTTTTTTTTTCAAAGTGTACTTAATTGTAAGAAAAGGTCAACTTTCTTTAAATTCACTAAAGTGGGCTTTTATTTAATTCATATTACTGTATATTATGCAAGAAATAAAAACACATATTTGAAGCTTTGAATGTAAGCGCACAAGTGCACATTCGAGTACACTTCTTTTTCAAAAGGTAATTTTTTTACATTTATTTCAACACAGAATACAAAAAAGACAGCATTTTTTGTATTTATAATATGCATTTTGTTTTGGATTTTACCTATTTTTTTATGAAGCAGCGGATGTATCTTAAATTGTTTGGAGAAGGTATGTACAAATAACAGCCTACAAGATTCAATTTCTGTCAATGCCCCCTGGAGACAGTGACGACACAGACACACACACACACACACACACACACACACACACACACACACACACACACACACACACACACACACACACACACATACACACACACACACACACACACACACACGCATGCACGCACGCACGCACACACGCACGCACACACAAATTAAGAATGGCACAACTCAGAAATAATGGGTTGCAGGCACTCAAAATTGTTTTCTGTAAATCAGTGGTAACATCAACAGGATACCTGATATCCAATTGCGGAGAAAGTCTGTCAGTAATCACATTACGATTAATAACATTATGATGATTCATTCTAGTGAAACATACGTCCACTGTTAAACAGCCTTTTATCATTTGTCTGCATGAAAGTTGCAGAATGGGATATCTCAGCCGCCCCGCTATCACTTATCTTCAATATGACACGCAGAATACATCAAAAATATGGACACAAGGCCCAGCAGAGATCAGATATTCAGTATCATTTTCATCTAGGGATACAGAAACCCATAAGAGCTTTAAAAAAATAATGGCAGACTTCCCAGTTACCATATCTGGGATCAATTTCTTACCATTTTTTTGGATTGCTATATCAGATTTATATTTTATATATGCCTATAATCCCCTGTTGTATACTTTAAAGTGTAAAATATGCCCTCAGCCACAACTTGGCACCGAGTCCAATTGTCTGACTGCTTGGGTGAGTAATTCTCACCTGAAGTAAATTACGTGATAAATGGAGCGAGTCGACAGTGCCTTTACATCCCTCACTGACCTCAGATAAGCCATTCTCTTGATTTCTAAAGAACCGTGTGATCATGATTGTGACTTACACTCAACAGCAAATTTATTCTCAAAATATTATTTTTCCAGATGATTTGATGCCAGGGAAGAGGTTCGTTTTTTACATTGGTAGGGTAATTTTAAAATCAGTCAAACTATAATGATGAAATCACGTACAGTATTACCCCTGGTCAGCTGTTCTACATACACACATATTTATTTTATACAGAGTAAACATAAAGGAACATAAAATATTAGCTGCATGATTCATCTGCAGTAGTTATACAAGCTAAACCTCTGGCAACAATATAGGATGTTGTGTGTGGCTGCCAGGGCATTGCTATGCAGTTGCTAAGCTGTTCTGAGTAGTAACACATTGCTTTATATTTCTCTCATGACAACTCTCTTAGTGTTTGGTATGGTAATGGATATGCCAATGTTGATATGTTTGGTGTTGGCGGAATATATTTTGTTATTGTTATTACTGCTGCTGCTGCAGAGTACAGAGACTTGCTACTGCCAATACACACACACAATATGCTGCTGTGAGCACGTAAGACATGCTCCTGCTATATAATATAGCGTACATGAATTAACCGTAGCAGATCTATACAGGTGGAGCAGGGGAAGGTGGAAGTTTTCTGAAAACACACTTCAAACTGCTACAGCAAAAGCTGATCAAGCATTTGAAGGTTGAGCAGCGAGCTCATTGGCTACTGATATAGCAGGAACCAATCAGCCGTGCCATATAGAAAATAATGTGATGTGAACCTATCAGTCTGTGCCGTCTAGAGTTTCATGACAGAACTTTGTATTCGCGAGGGTGTTCTGGGTGGTTACTAGGGTGTGTTCACACTTAGTTAGGTTTGCTTGATTTGCTTGGTACGTACCAAAAAAAACAACAACAAAAACATTTAGTACTGGTCCGCTTAGCATTCACATTGGCTTTTTTAACACTGAACCCAAAGGCATAAGGATACGTTCACAACCTGATTGGTTGGCTTATAGAGATGGAACTTACCGAACATCCACAACAATGCTGTGTTCGGGGCTAAATGTGCTCGCTGTGTGTGCGTAGCTACATATGATGGTATTTTGAACAGCTGAGAACTCGGGAAGAGCTTATAAAATGTGTATAGGAGTCAAAACAGCGTCAGGAATCCCTCCGTCACACAAACAAATGAAGATCTGCTGTGAGGAGATGTGATTTTGCCTCTTGTTAAATTTAATTAATTAAAATAAGCAAAAGTAGCACGATTGTTTAATATTTTGTTACAACTTAATTTAATTGTGTTCAATCAACCTAATATATTTAAAACTGAAGTTAACTTAATTCATTTGTGTGAAAACTAGATGAATGATGTTTGTTAACAACTAACTGGGCAGTGGATCTGTAGTTCCCAGCATGCTTTGCAAGGGACTGCATTAGGAGGGTCAATTTAGGGATTAAATTGTTATTTTATGTGTTTTTCAGTAAATTGAAAGATCTTGTTAGTTAATGTTAGTATTTAATGTTCAGTTATGTTAGAAACTTAGAGGACTTTCTGTAATGTTTTTGAATTTTGTGGTTACCATTATGCAGAAGAGTGACGACTGTGTTTAGACTGTGGGCACTCAGCATTCACTACATATGCATTAAACCTCACTTACAGACCTGTATAAGTCTTATCTAATATTACTATGTAAAAAGTTGTTTTAATTAAATTGAATGCTAGTAGCTTCTATCATTGGAAGTAACTGTAGAGTCAAATTAGCTAAAATTATAATATTGGCGATTTTAGGCAGGACAAAAATTAAATATCGTTAACTTGACAAAACTTTATCCAAGAATGACACAATTATTTTAGCAGTCTTGACTAAATTAATTTAAGTTCACCCAGCAAGATTACAACAAATCATTTCAAATAAATGCTTTTGTTGGAAAAATGTAATTCAATTTCATGGAAATGTTTTCCTTAATTTAATTAAGTTGGTTCAACACCTTATTTTTTTGAGTGTGTCCAACATCACAACTATGATAAGAAAAAACAGTGTGCTTGAGCATTCTGTCCTTTTTAGGGTAATATCTTGTGACATCACATTCTGTTTTGGTTTCGTTTATATGTCTTCGGTCCGTGTTGCGTTTCATCCGAACCGCACTAGAGTTTGTTTGGAAGCGGACCGAGATTCATCTTTTCAGTGTCTCGGTCCGCTTGTTTATTGTGCACCAGTGTTCAGATGTCAGCGTTCACACTTATTAAAATGAACCGCACTTACAGAGCAATCGCACCAGGGTTTGTTTAAATCCAACCAAACATGCTAAGTGTGAACACACACCAAATAATTGCTAAAGTTTTCTGAGTGACTGGTGCACATTGCTATTTGGTTGCTAGGATGTTATAGTTGCTATGTGGTTCTTTACTGTCTTCAATCGAAAGATCCTTCCATCCAAGGCTCTATAATATTTGAGTCTAAATGACGAGTACCTGACGAGTTTACGTTTTTTTTTTTCACCCGTTTTATCATCTACCAGGTAAAAATATGTGCATATACCTGTAACCATAGGTATAAGCAAAAGTAATAGTTATGCTTGCTTAAGAAAACACAACTACCTGTAATTCATACAGTGTGTCTTTTCACTATGCATTTTACCATAAACGAAACTTCCTAAACAGCTGTAAATATTTGGTACTTTCCGTGGCATTTCAGTGGAGGTGTACATCTACTCAAATGCAGAAGGAGCAGGCGGGTATATCTGTATGTATGTTTCATTTTTTTACCTATACAGAGTTTATGAGAAACAAGAATGTGAACCCTACAGGGCTACAAGAGTGAAGCATTGAGGGAGATGTTTTCTGCAGTGCATCTGTGAGATAAATACCTCCCTGGAACCAAAACCACTCGCTCTTGATTTATTTTGCTTCCCTTTTTTCAAGGCAATCCAATAGACAACGCTCATAGCTAAGAGGGGTGTTGTGGATAAACAAAAGACGTGCCCTCTTTTATTAGCGAGACACAGCAGCAGTCAATAAAGCTAAGATGTTTTGACTGGAGGACGGATCTTCATACACATGTTGTCTCAAAGCAGAAGCCTTTTATGTAGCTGTCAAAGGGTAACTGCACAAGGCTGGTAAGGGGATTACAGAACACAATGCATGAAAACATGAAAAATGCTATGTGTATATGCATTGTAGCCAATGCACTTCCGTCTGTACCCCAACGAGGACATTATTGTAACTATTTTTGGGGGGTAACTGGTAGAAGAAAGGGGATATTGGTCATATGTCCATAAAAATGGTAGTTTGGTCTTGATTTGAACAGCAGGTGACCTCCAGCTCACTGTACAAATGCAACTTGTACAAGACACAACAAAAACATAATGTTTTTTTTTTTTAAAGTCAAAGGTTTATTTGTACGCTGCCCTTCTATTTCACGGTCAACATAAACTAATGATTGGCAATCACTTGCAATGCTACTATGCTGTTTTTATCTATCAACTATTCTTTTTTTATTCCAGGTTAAAAGAACAAATCATAAACTAAACAATGCTTGCTTCATTGGTTTTCTACCCCTGAACCCTTAAAATATAAAAATTGTTTAGTTTTTTTTTTGTTGGTGGAAAAAAACTAATAAATGAGCCGTTTTCAAATTTTTCTACTTTCAATATTAAATCGAAAAATGAATGTACATGGACCTTCATTAAATATTTATGCAGAACCTAACTTTTAGGAGACTCAGATGAAACACAAGGAGTAAATTTCTGTGTTTGTCATCATTATAACCATTTATTGTGACAATTTATGTAAGAATGGTTTTGCAAATGAGAAAACAAATTCATTCTGCACTGTTCATTTGTTATGAATAATTTTAAAACCATAAAATATGTCAACATCGTATGAATATTTATGTTGGGTCAAAACTTTAAAAAACAATAAAGTTACATCACCCCCCCAAACTTCTATTTAAAAATCTATTTTTAAGTCATATTATTTTGTACACCCAAAATTTAGCAAATTTGTACAAAACGCTGTCGTGTACAAATTAGAATTGAGTGGCAACAAATTTCCACTTTTTTTTTAAGACAACCAGAGAAAATTTACTTGGCGAAAATCCCACAGATGGACAGATGCTTTAATTATTATTATTATTATTATTATTATTATTATTATTATTATTATTATTATTATTATTATTAGTAGTAGTAGTAGTAGTAGTAGTAGTATTATTGTTTCCTTTGAGAATCACATTGAGATATTACTATCTCTTCTTCCAGAGAGAACTGGTCAAGACGGCAGCAAATAGAGTTTCACACAAGAGAATCACAAAATGAACAATACAACAACTTACACATTCAAGAATTAAATATATAGTAGCAAATCAAGAAAAACAATTTCAAGTGTCCTTTAAAACATTGTGCAAGAGACTCAGGGTTGGAAGTGCGTCTAGATTAAGTGTATTTTGCAATTCATTCCAAGCCCAAGGGGGCATACAAAGAAAAAGCACCTTTACCAGATTCTGACAATACCCTTGGGACTTTTAGCAGAAAATGAGAACCTGACCTAGTGCAATAACTATTTGTGTATTCAATTAAAATATTGTATATATTAGAGAGTAATTTACTTAAAAGAACTTTTGCAATAAATAAGTACATATGTAGCTTTCTCCTTTGATGTAAAGATAACCAAGCTAAAGAATCATATAAAATGCAATGATGCGTCCTTTAGTCAAATTTTAAAACTAATTTTGGCTTCTTCAACAAACTATCAAAATGTACGTCAAATGCTAATCTTCATCCATCCATAATACATTTTCATCCATTCATTAATAAATTAAAAGGTTGCATGGATGACATATACTGTACTTGTCAACTCAGTGTTATTAAACTTGTTAATATGGACAGCAAATAAGAATGTTAAATCAGGTTTTACAAATAAGCAGTGTAAAAAAAAAAAAAAAACCTGCATAATGTCAGCTCATGAGAAGTTGGGAACTCATACATAATACTCTGTAGGCCTCTAGTGTAAAGTCAATTTTGGACAAAAACAACACAGATGTGCTGTACCGCAGAGTGTACACAAGTCCGCAATGGCATGATGCCGCTGGCCTATTCTACAGTTCCTCCATTGTTATTGCGCAGTAATTCCGAACACACCTGCAATCTTTTCCTTCCTGTATCACAATTCCCACAGTTCGACTCTGAAGAGTTTGAAAGGCCTGCAACAATGATGTAATTACTTTTCCAGGTTCCCAGGATGGCCTGAAAGGAAGGAAAACACAGCACCATGGCGAAAGAGGAAAGCCTTGCTCCAAGCCCTTAAAAGCAGAGGTCTTGATGGCAAGGTTTCAGGATTATTGTTATCTGCTATGCAATATGGCACCATGTTAAAAACAACAAAATACCTTCTAAAGTAGACTTGGGTGTTTTTAGATCCGTTTTTCTGTCAGGAGTGCAACCAAGCAAGTAATCGCCAACAATACCAATGTGGTGGTTTAGTCTACCCCTTTAAATTTGTGATTGTGGTTTCCCAGACATGAAACCTATCATATGTCCAAACTTCAAAAGCCAAAGCAAAGCATAAACAGGCCTTTAAAAGCCAACCCCAGATCTTGTAACTTCCTTTGTTTTACTGTAGTGGGTTTCCTGTAGTACTGTTTTGTCAGTGGGAAAGTTTCCTAATATGTGTTCTAGGAAGCCACAAAATGTTTGAGATTGCATTGCCAAGCACTATTTTTTTTTACTTTTTGTCAAGAGTAGAGTGGTGACCAATGCTCTCAAGGCAAAAGTGCTCTCATCTGAACTTGACATGGTGAAGTATGTCAAATGGACTCTTTGTCTCCATTCCCCTCAAGTGGACCTCTTAAAATGTCCGTCATTAGTATTCATCGCCCACCGATCTAACTGTGCTGAAATAGACCATGAAAATCCCACAGGGCTGATGGACTGCTAATGTAGGCCTCTGGAGACCCGGTTAACTCACTGAACTACAAACATGTTAATTCAGAATCATCTCTAATATATGCTACAAAGTGCCTTTCCTGCTGAAACAAACCGTTTGGACCTTAATAAGGTGGTCTTAACTTGTTTTAAATGCTGGACTTGCACAAACTGGCTATTGTAGGTATAGTCCAGCATGATCAGTGTAGCCATGCATGGTAACCAGTAATGAAATGTCTAAACATGCCTTATTGGCCATTTTAGCCAGTAAATTGCCAAAAACAAAGTATCTACAAAGTATATCAATTGGGTATAATAACATCAAACAGATTATAAAGAATAGACATATTATGAACAAAACACTAAAAGTAAAGTAGTTTCAAATTACCTTATTTATGTATTTGTCTTTTGTCTGTGCGTGTTTCAGTGTCTGGTTTCATGAATCAATCACTGGAGAGTTCTCTGACAGTCAGCACATTAGTTGGCAAAGCATTAGCAATCAGAAACCATAATGAAGCCTGAAGCTCAATGTTGTGCTTCTGCTGGAGCAATAACTACATTTTTACATTTTTTAAAGAAAATGTGAGAAGTGTTTGTCTGTGAGGAACTACTCAGCACTTTTCTAGGTGTTGGGTAGTCTTCTGAGGGTTGATACTGTTGTTATGAAGTTGCCTGTGTGCTCTTCCGGTTTCATGATATGTCCTATTATTTTAGATGATTGCTTATTGTTTTCCAAGGGTATTTTTATGTTATCATCTGCTGGGTGAAAACTGAAATTCAGATTGCTTCAAGAAATTATATTTAAGTTTCCTTAAGAGTTTTTGTCTAATATTTGCTTCATTCCAAAAATAAAAATTCTGTATTCATTTAGTCATCACCATCATGTCGTTCCAAACTTTTATGATGTTCAGCTTTTTTCCCCCTCCATATTATGGAATTCACGAAAGTCAATGTTATGAAAGTTCCAGATAGTCTGAACTCCAAAAAGGACATATTTAGTGAAATGTATCTGTTTTTTGGAATTTTAAACCATCATTTATAGTCAAATTAAATAAAAACATGAATTAGCATATGCATACACAGTCTACACCAGGGGTTTTTGTGTTCATATGAGCTTGTAATAGTTACTAACAAGGTAACACTTTATTTAGATTCTCCACTTTAGACATTCTACTAACTATAAGTAACTTAAATTATTAGTAACTTAGGTCCGGTTTCACAGACAGCTGATGCTTAGACTATAAGCCAGGATTAGGCCTTTGTTCAATTAGGGCATTTAAGTAGCTTTTATAAATATGCCTTAGAAAAAAAAAATATTTTAAGATATGTCATTACAAGTTGCTTTCAGTTAAAACAGCTCAAACATGCTCAAAATTTTAGTCTGAGACTAGCAAAAGCCTTCTCTGTGAAACCTAGGATTAGAGTATTAGTAGACTGTTGGGTTAGGGTTAGTAGAATAAGTTGACGTACTTGAAAAGTTACTTATAGTCAGTAGAATGTCTGCTGGGAGCATCAAAATAAAGAGTTAGTAGATATTAAGCAGACCGTCTACTAATACTCTAATGACTGCTAGTTGACAAGTTAGTAGAATGTCTAAAGTGTTACCACTAACATACATTATATATATATATATACATATATATACATATATATATATATATATATATATATGTATATATATGTATATATATATATATATATATATATATATATATATATATATATGTATATATATGTATATATATATATATATATATATATATATATATATATATATATATATATATATACATATGACTATATTATATATAGTCATTTCCCTCCAGTGAATCAAAGAAAAAACATGCTCTTCATCTAGAAAGTTCCTTTGGTTTCTCACCTCGCTTTGGCTTTCACACCTATCTAAAGTCATGTTCTCACTCTCGGCAGGGGTCAGGGAGGCCTGGCGGTCTCATTGATTTAATTTATTTTGAGGCTGAAAATCGTTTGCATGAGCTTTTGGACCGCTTCCATCCCATATGCTGTTTAAGACAGCGATTCTCCCACTGTGGAAGCTCTGCAGACTATATGCAGCATGCAAGGAGTATTACATTACTGCAAGCCGGTAATATTGTCATGCAATATTGTGTTCTACAAAACTAACAGAGGTAGGATGGCTTGTCACCTAAAACCAGCCCTATATTTGGAAATATTGAGGAAACTTTTCTGCAAAATGCTGTATCAGTTTATGCTGTGTCTACTTGAATAAACATGAGGTTTCTGTAGAAGAATAATCACAACAACAATCCAGTGCCCTGCTTAAACTCAACATGAAATCAAAATTAACCATTTTTAATTTTAGGGAATATTGCAATATCTATTTTATACCAATTCCCCCTCCTGCAGCAACATCTCTTCTCATCTCTGATGATGAGGGCTGGGCGACCTGTCACTCACACGAGATCCACCAATAGCAAACCACAACCATCCATTCAATTCCCCGCAACAAAATCAGTCCACCCTTACATTTCATCTTGTTTGAGAAGCCATTTCACTTATAAACATACACTTCATTCACTTGTAAACATTAGAAAAGACACAACTGTTTCATGCCAACTTTAAACTTTTCCACCTGTTCTTTCAAGTTCAGTGAAAATGATTACATTTTAGATGAGAGATTAGCAGAACTTGATTTCACCAAGTGCAACATGTTCCTGAATCAACATCTTTGATAATCCTGGAATAGCATTCCAATCAACAAATCAGATTAAAGGGACAAGTTTACAGTTTCTGTCAAGTTTAGGCTTACAACCATGGTTAGGGTTAGGTCCTTCAACATCAGTGTTATTCACTTTTTATTTTCCTCTAATTATAAGGGTTAACGTATGGGTTAGGTTTAGGGGTAAGGGTATGGTACATTTTCGGATAGGAATGTTGTTCCAGTATCAACAATATAGGTTGACCCAGGACGTGCAAGAGATTACAAAAACATTTCTTTGTTCATTGTAATTACAGTACGTGCTGCAATGAACGACATACAATAAGACCAGGAAAGTGCATTTAGAATGTAAATACAGTAAGTTTTAAATGTATCTACAGTACTGACCACTTATTCCTAAAACTGCACTCAGAAAGCAGACTTCACAAGAGAATACTTCTTCCCATAAACCAATCTTAAACGTCTAATTAAGGAGCTGAGAGCTGTCCAAGCAGAGAAAAACAGCCTTGTATCTGCTGTGGAAGATCAAGAGGCAAATCCCAGGCCAACAGCTTCTATGTAATGGCATATTAGGCATTCCCCCAAAACAGACTTGCTTATAAAAAGTCCTGAAAATAATTTGACATGAGTGGTCGCACTGTTCTTCGTTTCCGTTTTCTGAGTGCTCTTTTTGTGCGAGGGGCTATTAAGGTTTAATTGTGAGTGCCCTGGGATAAACCCAAGAAGAATGCAAGTGCTGTCTACACCGTGGCTTCTGCCAGATGCAATGGACCCAGCAGGAGAGACTGATGCTTGGCACCAGTCCTTCATTCTCTCTCTGTTCTGACTAGATTTTCACCATACCATGCCAAACCATTCCATACCATACCGTACCATACCATACCATACCATACCATACCATACCATACCATACCATACCATACCAGTGTAATTTCTGTTACACTGCTTTACTTAAAAAGTTAAACATTAATATAATAAATTAACCTAATAATGTAATGTAATTTAAGTAAATTAATAATAATGTATACTTATAAATTGTTTTAATGGCATAGATTTATGTAAACTTCAGATAAATTAACAAATAAATTAAGAACAGTGTGTTCTCTTCTTCTTGGCAATATTGTTGAACTTTTGAAAAAGTACTACGTTTACGTTAATACTTTGCCAGAAAAAGAACGCTGACTGTAAGAAGTTTGACCATTCAATCGGGCAAGCAAGACTCGATCGATACTCAGAAGATGCTCATAAGTACACGGTCGAGAGTTGGACAGCAGCTGCCCGTGAGTCAAACAGCATGCAAGAATCTACTGGAAATGTACTAACGATACTGCAGAAAGACTAGTATTGTTACATACAGAAGTGTCTGTACTTTTGAAAATCACTTTCACTGACACTTAAATCACTGACTCTTAAGTTGGGTTCACACTGTATGATTTTGGCCTCTGATCTAGATCTGGCTAAAATCTGAAGTCTTTGATCGTTACTTTGACATGTACACCGGCAGCCGATTAATGACTGTTGCGATAAGATTTGACCTCTTAAGAAATTCTGGCAGTGTCAGAAGATTTCACAGTCCTGCAGTGTGACCTACTACGATGAACATCAAATTGTCTACGTTTTTTCAAGACAAGCCATGACCAAAATTGGCGTTTGAGATTTCTTTGTAGCCACCATTTCAAGGGCACCTCAGTAGTTTCCAGGTTACAAGCCCGACTCTCTAACCATCCAGCCACAACTGCCCACCTTGTTGCTCAACTGACCGTCCAGCACATATTAAGCAGTGGAAATGCACCATCCAATGCACAAAAAAACATGTAAATAAACATTAAAGGTGTCATAACCTCTTAAAATATTTACTTACATTATATATATATATATATATATATATATATATATATATATATATACACACACGTATTTCTCGTATAATCTCTTGAGCGAGATAACTTCTGGGATTTATAACGGTTTGTACTCAATGCATTCTCAATATCAAGAACACATCCTGGGACTTTCATGAATTCTCTATCTCTAGTATTGGAACCGGCTTTGACGGTTAATGACAATGTACAGTAGTATGTGAACACAAGATGCAGATCATGCAGTTGCAGCATTTTAAAAACCATGTTTTAACGTTTTTTATTTTGTCAAATCAACTTAGATAATTTATGTCGTTCATGTAACATAATATTTTGAGTTTCTGTTGATTAAACCAATCTCCTTCATTGTATTAAGTAAATGTCTCTATTTCAATTAACTTAATTTTATTTAGGCAACCTGGTTATTTACTTTTTTAAGTTACACCAACAATATTTTTTTAGAGTGTGCAGATTTGTCATCTGCACTTCCATGATGCGAATCTCCAGTTCCACCACATCCCAAAAGATGCTCTGTTGGCAGGGGCGCGGCTAGAAATGTTGGGCCCTATGAAAGAATATGATGTTGGGCCCCCACCCCACCCATTCCATTAATAAAATCGATCTCTGGGGGCCCCAAAAGTGTGTGGGCCCTTAGAATCGTCCTAACTTTTCCCCCCTTAGCGGCACCCCTGTCTGTTGGATTAAAATCTGGTGATTGTGGAGGCCATTTGAGTACAGTGAACTGATTGTCATGTTCAAGAAACCCGTTTGAGATGATTTGAGCTTTGTGACATGGCACATTATTCCGTTGAAAGTATCCATCAGAAGATCGTACACTGTGATCATAAAGGGATGGACATGGTCAGCAACAATACTCAGGTAGGCTTTGGTGTTTAAACGATGCTCAATAAACACTAAGCGGCCCAAAGTGTGCCACGAAAATATTCCATACACCATTACACCATCAGTATCAGCCTACAAGGCAGGATGTATCCCTGCTTTCATGTTGTTTACTCCAAATTCTGACCCTACCATCTGACTGTCGCAGCAGGAATTTGTATTGTCCAATTTTGGTGAGCCTGTGCAAATTGTAGCCTCAGTTTGCTGTTGTTAGCTGACAGGACTGGCACCTGGTGTGGTCTTCTGCGGCTGTAGCCCATCTGCTTCAAGATTCGACGTGTAAACATGAACAGGCAATTGCAGACTGAAGTAAAATATGTAGTGTAGAAATACGGACAGTAGTGATATGGCAAAATTTGTCACTTTATGCAAATACTTGTATCAGTATCATGCAAGTGCACACTTACTTTGCTTTTGGCATTTATAACCTGTCAAGTCCTTTATAATAATTCATGTATTATTCTTCATTCAATATACAAATTGGATCTACAATGTTAGTTTCACAAATTTCTTTTTATCAGAGCAGTCAATGTCTGAGAACACCCCTTATTAACGTACGGCCTCTTGTGGCGTATCGCTTTAATAATATCTTATACAGTCCATCATTCACTCTCTTGCTTTACTCACAATAACTTTTATTTTCTTTCCTTGTTATGTCAAATTTTGCACAATAGCAATGCAGTGAGTTTCTATAAATATTTCATTGTTCTCAGCAAGGCAGGAAGATTAAACCCTCCCTTTGACAGTTATTTGTAATGACATCTGAATGCATTGGCAAAAAAAAAAAATATACAGACAGATGTTCGGCATGAAATATTGATTCTATAAATCCTAACCTGGTTTTCTTGTGCACTACACCAGCCTGCACCAAGTTGTCCATTATTAATGATGAATGCAGTTTTGTGTGTTACTTCTGATTTGTTGTATAGCTGCTCCGACTTTTTCCGTGAGCGTGCGTGATGAATGCGAGGCCTGTGAAACAGCAAACTCAGGGCTCTTCTGAAGGATGAATAGGTGAAATCTGTCTATATCTGGCCCTTCAAAGGGAAATGGTTCTTGCTCAAGATATGCAGGCATGGAGATGTCTGCGGCGAGCCTGCCAACGCTGTCTCAGCTTTGAGACCGCCAGGTTCCTCCCACCGCTCTGACACAAATAAAAGGGAATAATATGCCCTCTGTGCATGAGCAGCATATTAATTCAGACAAAAGTGCCCTTTATCTCGCACTGTTTCAACTGGAGAGCGAGAGAGAGAGAAAGATTCCAGGCTACACACTCTTTTAGGAATCTCAAAAATTACATATTTTTTTTAATCACATTAAAGCACACACTCCATTTATGTCAGTTTTATTCTTCAACTGAATTATTTTATTTGAAATAAAAATCCTTGTTTATAACAATTATTTAAATAATTGTCTGGTCACTATATTAAATTATAAGAACTGTTTTCAATTTGAATAGATACATTTATTCCTGTGATCAACGCTGAGTTTTCAGCATCATTACTCCAGTCTTCAGCGTCACATGATCCTTCAGAAATCATTCTAATATGCTGATTTGCTGCTCAAAAACAATTATTCTTATTATCATCAGTGTTGAAAACAGTTGTGCTGCTTAATGTTGTATATAGCCTAATCATTTAAATCTCTAGACATTTTTAACATTGAATCCTGGTTACTTTCTGATCCTGGTGATGGAAAGCAAAAACATTGATGTGTGTTTAACTCTTGTTCGAGTTGCTTGGTCTAAACCAGGGTTTGATACCAAATTAAACCACAATCATGAAGACACTCAAGTTTTGGTATTATTTTATCCTTTGTGTGGTTCTGCATGCTGAAATGTGCTCCGCTTCCATTGGTTTAATGATGGTGGGAAAAGCATTGAGGAAGGCGATGGGCTTAATTGGCATGCAGGGAAAGTAAATGTTCTCACTCTGTTGATCAGACGAGCAGCGGGGCATGACAGGCATACAGTATCTCATAGACTTCATTAGAGCCTCGGCCTGAGCCATGGGGGCGCAGAGGAACACGGGGGGGTTGCGGGTACTACAGAGACTATGCTAAGCAGTCTGGCACAAGTGTGTGTGATTCCATATCTGAGCAACCACAACAAAACCAGACAGGAAACACAGACACTGCCACAGTCAGAGTCTTTATTGGGAGGATTATTATTGGAATCCCATGTGCGGTTCTTTAACGTATTTTCACACACTCACTAGATAATTTCAATTGTCTACTAACAATGTCCAACAGCGAATTGATACATTACAGAATTCTGTCATTTTTGTCAGTGATATAATTCAATCTGATAATTCAAAGTGATTGAAATTCAATCATTTCAATCTCCGCACCACTTTAGCATATTCAGAACAAACTTGGTGTGTGTTTTAATAACCATGACCTGAGGGTACCTGCACAGTTTCGGCACAGTGTCACCTATTGGTCAGGAGATATGAAAAATGGCTCCTTTTGCTTATTTCTGAACAGTTTGACCAAAAATCACGGGGCAGCATACAAAGTCGAACAATGTCTATTTTTCGCATGTCGGGTATTTTTGGCATCTGCCATCTTAAATTTTGGTGCAAAATGATATATTTTCTCGAAATGGCGTATTTTTATGAAACTCATCATGTCTCTGGCATGATGCATTAATATAATGAAATTTTAAAAAATGCTAATGGCTTTCGTTTTAGTTGGCCTATTTTTATTGAAGAAATATACCAATTATGCCATAGTAGTTGGTCTAACTTGACGTTTGTGTCCGCCATTTTTAATTTCTTTGAAAACCTACCTTTTCAAACTTCTAGACCGATTGTCAAATTTTTACTAAATTTGAGTCAGATCATGCCGGCAAAAATTTATGGATTTCGTGTTGATATACCAAACCTTTATCTTGTAACACATCAACAAATGTGATGGCATGATGCCAAAAATGACTCTGAGGCTGTATGTTTGCAAGTGTTTTGGCATATTTGCACCAAACTGTGTGCGTGTCATAAGGTCTGTTCGACTTAAAGCGGTGCTGCGTAGACCGATCGATGTATGATATCATCAAAGTACCAGGAGAGCGATTCGAGAGCAGAAAAAGACGCATCACGTCGAACACACCTATTGTCACCCCACACTGACCAAACCACAGCAATTTGGTAGCAATAAATCATATTACTAGTGATTCTATTTTAGATTTATTAGCCATTTTGACTAAAATCGAAATCTAAAATATATTTTATTACTCATTGTTGCAGTTGGTCAGATGCTCCCAGTCATTTTAACTCATCATGCCATTTTTTGTGCTTGCCCCCTTAATTAATGCTTGAATCTATATTATTTGTAACTAAGTGCTCTAAATGTTTGGTTAAAAAAATAGAAAATAAAACTTGTTCATGGTGGAAATTTATATAAATTAAGTAATTTTTTAGAATAAATATTTATGTATTTTATATTATAAATATTAGTTGTTTAGATTATGATAGTTTTAAACATAATAAGTATTATTTTTATTCATCTATATATTACTATTGTATTGACTGATTTTCAAATAAGATTGAAAATCTGGGTTTGAGACAAAGGTAAAACAATACAATCTATATATATATGTTAATGTGACTTTCACATAACAAAAAGATCTGCTAGTTTTAATCAATAAAGAATCAACCTCTTGAGAGATAAAAGTGTCAACATTTAAAAGAAAAAAAAAACATATGATTAATAAACTCTTGAGGTGCACACAGACTTTTGCACAGTCAAAATCTACAATGAAGACAAATTTGTTTAAGTGGATTTTGAAGAAATGCATCTGTCTCCTGTTGAACAGAACATTTTAGGCTTCTGCCTTCTTAATTTAACAAATGTGACTTTTATTCAACATGGATCATTAATTCTGAATGCTTTCAGGGGGCTTTTAAGCATACAGAGATTGAAATGAATAAACAACTCTCACTCAGTCCAAATATGCTTTTTCAAACCGTTGTGCACCCAATGCCCTCTCACTCAGGGAAAATTTGCAACTCTTTCAGTCATGTTGACAGTTTTTTGTGTCTGGCCCAAAGTATTCAACACCTCATGCTCAGTCAATCCCCCACCCCCTCCCGGCCGTGTCAAATCCTCACGTAGAAGGGCGCTGATCTTCGGCTTGGTCAGCGCTTGCTGAGCTGGTCCTGCTTGGGCTGAGCTGTAGAGAGATGGATGCACTGATCACAGGTCTAATTATGCTGAACCATCACTGGACTGACCTCACTGAGTGGGCAAATCACCTCTCCAAATAGCAGGAGCGCTGGGGAATTCAGCTGATATCTATTTAGTGGCATAAATAATGGTACAAAGCATGAAAAAGAGAGGGAGCCAGTCAGAGCCTTGCAGGACTGGGGATATCGTGATATCTGATGAGTCAGTCTGTTTAAAAAATAAAGAATCAACTAAATTTGCAGAGTGGAGAACTGGTAAAGATCATATCGGGTTATGATGTTTGCTAGGGCGTTGTTAGGTGTTTGCTTACTGGCAAGAAATCTCATTTAAAGTTACAATATGTACGATTTTTGTAATAAAATATCCAAAAATCACTTGCACAGTGCAAACTACTATTTCCTGTAGTTGTGTACTTACAATATCCCAAAAGTTCCCAAAGATTTTTAATGTCGGAGAAATTCTAATTTTAAATAATGTCTCGTCCATGTATCAATGACGTAATATCTGCGTTATCCCTGGTTTCTGCTCATACTGTCATAGTAACCCTGGCGAGGGACGTGGCAACTGCGTTACGTCTAGCGGTACGCTCACGCTGTTGTTGTTTCGTTCAAACATTATGGACCATGGCAAGCAGACTTTGGGACAAAAGTAGAACTAAAATGAGGATCAATATCAGCGTGGCGTTTTCGAGATGCCGAGAGCTGAAACAGCGCTGCATATCCATCCATCCATCCATATCACAGTTTACACAACATATTAAGCAGAACAACTGTTTTTAACATTGATAATCATAAGAAATGCTTCTTGAACAGCAAATGGCATATTAGAATGATTTCTGATTTTTAAAATATTTCAATATAGAAAATGGTTATTTAAACTGTACCCCTCCCCCAAATAT
This sequence comes from Siphateles boraxobius, assembly GCF_051911475.1. Classification (NCBI taxonomy): domain Eukaryota; kingdom Metazoa; phylum Chordata; class Actinopteri; order Cypriniformes; family Leuciscidae; genus Siphateles; species Siphateles boraxobius. The sequence continues at coordinate 1,993,330 of NW_027508876.1, forward strand.
TACTGTTTTTTACTGTAATTTTTAAGTAAATTAATGCAGCTTTGGTGCGAATAAGATACTGTATTTTAATATTGTGTAATGTTTATCAAATCTGAAAATCTTGAATCTGAAAAACATCACACTCTCCTGCCAATAATGTGTCAACAACATACATAACATTTCTCAAATATTTTACATCCCTGTGCTTTTTATTTAATTAGTGAACAAAAAGACCACCAAAGCCTTTCGCCTTGATGGGTTGTGCAATAATCTCATAAAAGTATGTGCAATAGTGATTCTAATCTTACCAAACACTAGTTAACCTCACTGTATACAGCAACAAATTTCATGCCAGAAATCCTTCCTCATGTTGGCATGTTTCTGACATGGGTGGCCAAATATTTAGAGGGATGGGAGTTCATTTATATAAATAACCACCCCCCAGAAAAACACCTAATTTGACACCATAAATAATTTCCATCCGAGCATGGGAGATGCATTCACAGCAAGTCACTGTTAATAATGTGGTCGAGCAGAACAATTATGTCACAGTATTTGGGCTGCCATGTGAGAAATGGAAAAGCGTCCTCCCTCCACTGGCCTTCCCCTATCCGAGTACACAGACGGGCAAAGCAGGAACGATACGGTATGCTAATGGAAAACTGCTAATGTATGAGAACCAACTCTACAGCTGGAATCAAGGCTGGGGGACATCTGTGAGAGACTCTGGAAATGTGACTCAGAATGAGTGCAGTATTCCATGGGAAAATATACCGTGTCTCTCCCTTTGGAGTGCTGGGATATAATGAAGCTATCAGCTAAATGCCAGTTAACCACAGTGTTTTGTGTACTTGTCGGTGGAAAGGGGGAGAAATGCTTAGCATGTGCAACCACATTTACTGGCTATTTGGTGACAATCTGCTAAAAACATTATGTGAACCGCACAGTTTGGCCTGGGCTGTTGGTTATGGGAAAGTCACCCCTTGGCCATTTGGGTTTGCCCCCCGAAGAAAGAAAGGTCCCGTTTGACCTGGGGTCCCGTTTCTCTGCAGGGAAACGTGGAATTTGAATAACCTCCTTTGTGGAGTTGTTTTGTTGTACCAGCCTGTCCATATCAGTACAATGCACCGACAAACATGTACCAGGGTATTAACATGTTTAATGGACTAGAATAGTATCATGATATTCTTTTAAGTACTTATTATATGGTGTTTGAATATACAATATGGGAATCATTCAATCCCGTGTTGTAAATGAAGGGTACAAAATTAATACTTGCCAAGTGCAATTAAAAATGCTTTAGCTAGATCATAAAATATACTATGTTGTATACTGTATATAATAATGCTACACTGTTTGTACCAAATATGCAACAAAACAAATGTTTATAGGAACTAAAATATATTTAAATACGAAATAAATATAATATATAATAATGAATAAATTAATACTATTTTTAATAAAAATAAAGCAAGTTGCAGTTTTCATTTGAAAAGGTAAGGTGTGACAAAACATTAATTTAGGACAGTTATATCTATCTATATCTATAATCTATAATCTATCTATCTATCTATCTATCTATCTATCTATCTATCTATCTATCTATCTATCTATCTATCTATCTATCTATCTATCTATCTATCTATCTATCTATCTATCTCTCACTCTCTGTGTCTGTCTGTCCATCTGTCATTTTAAATAATCACATCAAGGCTTTTTTCTGTCACTTGTTTCGGTTTAAGCAACCAAATATATGTACAACATGCTCGTTATTACGTGTTCGACATGTGTTAAATGAACTGATACTTTTTCCCTGGGCAATAATGGGAAAAATGTTCAATATTATTTTTTTTCTGGTAATTACTTGAAGGCTCATGTATACAAAAATGGATTTACCCTGAGAAAAATCACTGATTTGAAAACTATGGCCAGTCTGTCCCACAATGGCATTGCCATTTTACAGCGGAACATCACAGTATTTTTATTGTTATGATTATTTACTTATTTTATACTTTTTTTGTTTGTTTTTGTTGTTGTATTTTTTGCAAGGATGCTGGGAGTATTGTCTTGACATTTGAGGCTAAATGTGACAGGGGAAATATTCTAGAACACATTACAATACTGGGGGATAATATATTACACGTATGTTTATGCCTTGACTCTGCTTCATTTCATCAGCGCATCATTTTCAGGTTAAAGCGTTGCATTTCTGTAATGAACAGCACATGTACAGCGTGCAGTGAAGTGTCACCTCATTCTCACCGCCACAAAATTGTGTGCTTAACTTCACACCCTTAATATTGCTCTCTGCTCATCAGGTATCTGTAAATAACACCGGTGTGACACGCATATGCTGCCACAGAACATGGAGAAGTGTAAAACGTGACAGGGGTCAATGCATCTTTCGTGCTCCATAAATTACTTTTGCGAGAGAATGTGCGTTTAATCACAGTCTGCTAAACATGACGGAGGAAGCCGGCCTGACCTTCCAATGATTAAAATGCAAATGACCTGTTGCCGTTCACACACGTTGATTCGATCTGACATCGCTTCCCTGTTGCGACCCCCAACCCCCTCGTTTTTAACTTTACCTCACCCCTTCAGATGCTCACAGCACTAGGGGCATGTCACTTGATGACAGATTTTTTGCTATATCAATTTTTTTAAATCCCTTTGACCGAGAATGCCAGAAAACATGAATGTGAAAAGATGCGGGTGTCAAATATACCTCAGTTCACACCCTGTTTTTTTTTTTCTGTAAACAACATGACAACTCCTGTCACACCTCGCTTCCTCTGTTTACCGTTATTGTGGATAAAAAAAGTAAATGTGACAAAAAGTTGATTTGAGACTGTTACTTATCTATTTTTATTGTGTTTGTGTCTGCCAAAGTAAGTCTGACTTTTATAATTTGAACAAACCCCTAACCCTACGCAATAAATTACAGTGGTTAATGAATAATTGTTACAGCCAGTCAGGAACAAGACGGAGAGCAAATCCAATCGCAAGCACATTTAATAAACAAAAACACACAGGTAATCCAGTGAACTCAAAACAGGACAGAAATAACATTAAACAACAACCGTCAGCCAACAACTGAAACACAGGGGTTTAAATACACAGACAAACAAGCTAAACAAGATAACAAGGGGGCGTGGTTAATAAGAAACACCTGGGGAGACTAATAAACATGGACGAGGAACACCTGTGGACACTGAGCAACAACAACAAAAGACAAGACACATGGCAGGGTCACATGACAAACAAGGAATCACGTGATATACAAGACACAACAAAACCCACACGTAACAATAATGCTTCAAATTAGGGCTGCATGATTTAGTTGAAAAATTAGAAGAACGTGATTTAAAATGATTTTTTTTTTTACTATAAGTTTGCTGCGTTGGTTATATTTATTTATTTTTCAGAGTTATGATTTTCTCCTGGTGGATGATAAAACTGAAAAAAAAAATCAAGAACCTAGGCCATATCTAGAGATATATCATATCTAACTTGGCAACACCTTGGCAACCACACCGAACACCTTACCATCACTGCTGTCAGTTTGCATACAAGATGAGAAGAAAAAAAGAAAAAAGCCCTGTAACTTTTGACTTTATATAATTGATGTACAGTAGATTAATCTAATCTAAAATCAAATCAATTAAACTTTTTAAGAATAATAATTATAATTGATGACGAAAAATGTATCTTTCTTGAAACACACATAAATAGGAAAATTATGTTTGGACCTTTTGAAAAAAAAGGATGTGCGCTTTTGGCTTCCTCAGGCCTTGGCTAGGTAAGCTTTTAACATTCCTAAGTGCTTTAAATGAAACATTAGTCTAAACAGTAGAGTGTGGGAGATGTTTCATGGCAGACATGTTTGACCCAAGGCCATGGCAGTTAAAGAACACAATATACGCGTTAGAGATGTTCTTCTTTCAGTAGCACTCAGTCTTAATCTGTGGCAGGGATAAACAGACAGGTGTAAGGGTAAGTACTTAGGGTTCCAAGGGAACATTTTGGATGACCTTTCTCAAAAGACTGGTGTTTCCTGTTTTTCTGTTTAATCTACCTGAGCCGTATGAACCCTTTAGACATTATACATGCATGCACACATTCATGTAACTTTTTCAGCATGTTGAATTGAAAGCATGATAGTGGTTTGTTGAATTATAAAGCGGAAGCCATGCACTTTAGAAATTACCATTCAATATCGTATTGCAGCCTTAATAATGCACACAATGCAGGCATTCTGAGAAAGAGACACTTCAAAATGAAGATAGATCAGATGTACCCTTTACTGGCCTAAGCAAACCACTTCTGTCAAAAATCTGTAATGCACTGAGTTCAAGAAATAAAGGGAACATAAAATAATATTTAAAACAATAACATTTTTATGTAACGTCCCACACAGCAAAATGTCCTAACACAGCACTGTGTCATTTACATTTACATTTATCTGACGCTTTTATCCAAAGCGACTTACAATTGCTATATCTCAGAGGTTGCACGCCTCTGGAGCAACTAGGGGTTAAGTGTCTTGCTCAGGGACACATTGGTGTCTCACAGTGGATTCGAACCTGGGTCTCTCACACCAAAGGCATGTGTCTTATCCACTGCTCCATCACCACCCATAACACCTAACACAGCAAAATACTAAAACAACTCTGAACATCTTAGAAAATGCATAGCAACACCCTAATAAACCACACAAAACTCCCTAACACAGCAACATACTAACATCTACCTTGAACACCTTATGAAATGCATAGCAACACCCTAGCGACCTCCCAGAACACCCTAACACAGCAACATACTAAAAACTACACTTGACACATTTGAAAATGCATAGCAAGTAGCAACACCATAGCAACCCCTCAGAACACCCAAACACATCAGGATACTAAAAACTACACTGAACACCTTGGCAAATGCATAACAACACCCTAGCAACCTTCCGGAACACCCTAAAACAGTCATATACTAAAAAATACTCTGAACACCTTAGAAAACACCCAAAACAACTTGGCAGCCACTTGGTGATGCCCCAGCAACCACCTATAACACCCCAGCAAATGCATAGCAACACAGTAAAACCTTCCAGAATACCTTAGAAAATGCATGGCAACACCCTAACAACCTTCCAGAACACATTATAGCAACCACTTCTTAACACCATGGCAAAATACCCTCACAACCACTAAGTATCACCCAAGTAACAACCCATAACACCATAGCAACAAATTGAAAACCACTCATATTACCTTGGGAAAAGCATAGCAACACGCTAGCAACTATTTATCAATGCTTTGACAACCAACCAGAACACCCTGACAGTTACTTTATAGCACTGTGCACCACCCATAAGATAATATCAACTGCCTAGCAACACTGTAAAACCATGGAGACACCTTTGCAACCACTCAGAACACCCTTTAGAAACCATTTATCAACACTTTGTCAACCACTTAGTAACACCCTAGAACCACTTAGTAACCACCCATAACACCATATCAACACACTAAAACCATTCAGAACACCGCTCCTTAGAAAATGCTTTGTAACTGCTTACAAACCATTCATCCACACATTGGAAACCACACAGAACACCCTAACGCCAACTTAGCAACATCCTAGCAATCACATGTAACACCCTAGCAACTGCATAACAACACACTAAAACCACTCAGAACACATTAGAAAACACATAGAAACACTTTAACATCTTGGGAGTTTTCCACAGGCAAGTCCCATTCAAATGTACTTCCAAAAATGGAAATATGTTGTTAATTAATATTATCACTTGCAGATATTAACTGGAACATCTGAGGGAAAACCAATACCGCCTGTTGCTACAATGCTAAGACTTTTTCTCAAGCCGAGTGACAAAAACATAAATGTGCTTTTAAATCACATCAAAGTGAGATTTCATAGATTTGTGAAATGCATGTATAATGAACTGGTTATTTTGCAAGCTCATGCTGTTTTACATTAGAGGTTGTCTGAACAGATTTGACTATAAGCACAAAGTGTGAAATTGGAATACAAAATTATCAAGACATTCTCGCTCTCTCTTACAGCGACATATAACAGTCTGAGTGGAGGCAGTTGTCATGGTGATTAATGTAGCAGCAGGAAAGTTAACCGGCAGAAGAGAAGCATGCGGGGGGATTTCTGAAAGCATTTCAATCTTTGACGTAAACTAATAGAGGCTTGCTCTTCCCCCAGGTGCTAAGAAAACACGCTCATAGACCACTAGCCACACCAGCTTTCAGAGGCCAAGATCTCAATAGGTGTCTGGATAAAATCTATTGAGTTCGCTTGATAAGAGCACATTTGCATCAGGTGCAGGAACATGACCGACACGGTAAATGAAACGATTTTCTTTTTTTAGACCTGCTGCTACATCTCTGAGTGAGGAAGTACAAATGAACATTGAAGTTACATTTTATACTCTAAAAATTAAAGCAATGGCTCAAATATATAAATAAATATTTTTGCATTAGTGTTAATTTTGTTTGCTATTTTTACATTTTGTTTTAGTCTTATGTACTTTTTAGTTTTTCTCATATTTAGTCAACCTTATCCAGTTTTTGTTAAAGGGAACATATCATGCTAAATCCACTTATTTAGCCCGTAAATGCATTTTGTTGTATTTTTGGATATTTGGAGTATTTATAAGTACAGAAAAGTTGAAATTAGTCTCTTCAGGTGCTTCGTTGATATCTTTATATTCTGTTTTGGTCATATTTTGCAACCTGTTCCGATTTTTCTATTCTCTGATGTTTTTTTGAACAATTGCGTCACAGTATTTGCAGCGGAACTGCCAAATAAGGACATCGATTTCCGGCCCAACACTTCGAGCAATCCGCCATTTTTATTTCTCGCTGCGATTTTGCAATCCAAGCTCAAGGATGCAGAGGTTACGAGAGGGTAAGTACAAATGTTCGGTTGTTGGATGTAGTAACCAACACGCTTCATTACACCGTCTCCCAGCATCAGAACCTCTTCGAAGTGACTGTTGAGTTTTATTTTTCATGGAAATGTACCCACATCTGTGGGTAAAGTCATTTTTGGTTGCGCTAAGCACTTCAACGATAACTATTTCAGCAACCTCCGCCAGTATAAAGAAAGATTTGCCGATAGACTTCGTCTGATTGAGGGGTCAATTCCTGTAAATACAGTTACATACCATTGCGATACATCCATATGAAGACGTTGTTCTGCAGGTTCGTCGTCTTCGTTTTCATCTCGCTCCGGGTCCGGCTCTGGCTCGAACATGTAAGGCTTGATGAACATGTCTTCCGTTGTTGACATTTTGTTAATAACGTGTGAATAAAAAGTTTCTGTGCCACTAGATAATCGTATCTCTGCTATCAAACTACAAAAATGGCCGAACGGGGTGGAGTTGAAACGAGTGTCACTTTTGCAACCTGGAGAGGGGGCGGGGTATGAAGTGTCTCATTTGCATTTAAAGAGACCGCACCAAAACGAGTTGCTCTCAGACGCACATCAGAAAAGGGGTAGAAAAGGGGCCTGTGGAGCTATAATAATGAGGAATTCAGACCCAAGCATTGCAGTTCCGCTTTATATAGACCACAAATGTATGATTTATATGTAAAAAGGAACGATTTAAAAGCATGATATGTCTCCTTGATAATTCAAGTTTTAGTCGCATAATTTTCTGGGAATTTTAGACTATAGTTTTGGGTTTCGGTCAATGAAAACATTTTCGTCATGTTTCCTGATTTATTATAGGTTATTTATCATATAAACGAACACTCTTTACATTATGAAAACTGGTAAAACAAGACAATTCTCTTAAAAATTAAAATGGTAAAATTCCAGAAATTTCACAGCAGTTCCAAAAATTCCAAATTACATTTTAAAGCTTTTTTTTAAATTATTATTAAAACAAAAGCAAAAAAGACTTTGCATTGTCACACAAAGCTTCCATAAGTGCATTTATTCGTGCAACCACAATCACAAACAATTTGGTTGAGATCCATGTTTGGATTTATTACAGTTAATCACTGAGAAAGATTTCGGTTTAGTCGCAGCAAACAGCACAAGCGGCTTGTGACAGCACAGACTGACTGAATGACACTTTCATTTAAGCAGAATATCTCAAACAGAGATTTCTAAACTCCAACTTACTTGTTTGTCTGTGTTTTCAGATCATCTGCACTTTAACGCTATCTCACGACCAATTTGTACGAATTCGTACGAGTGAGTAAAAGGTGGCTAATTCTTACGAATTCATATGACCTCTCTCGTACGAATTCGTACGATTTGTCTAAACCCATGTGATGGGTAGGTTTAGGGGCGGGGTCAGTGGTAGGTAATTCTTACGAATTCCTACGAATTGAGCAACTCGTAAAATTTGTACGAACTGCCGTGAGATCGGGTTGCACGGCAGTGTAGAGAAAGCACGTGTACATGGTTGCCAAATTACAATGATTAAAACCACTGGGCGCAAAATGTATCCTTAACAGATTAACTGATTGGGGGATTTCAAATCTTGACATTTGGCAACCGTAAGCATGAAAGCCTGTAAAAGCTTGTTAAAACCAGTCTGTAATATTTCGACAAAAGATGGACTTTATTTATTTTTTCTACATTTTCGTCTTAGTCTGACTTTCTTTTTGGGATATTCCAATGTTGATATAGTCACATAGAGTTCCTAAATGAAATTAAAACTCGTTTGTATCATTTTTTATAGTTAGTACAACTATGAGTGAAATTACAGCGAGTTAGAGAAATGTAATAATTTGTAGCATAATGCATAAACACGTTTCCCTTTCAAGGGAACTCGAGCTGCGTCAAACGCTGTGGGAACGCCCCTGCGTTGTGCGTCATGAAGCACGTATGGAATCAGCCCAATGGAGAGATGGAACGTCATAGGCGGGTGACGTCATCGACCAGGAAACTGTAAAGCACCCCATAAACACAAGCGCAACCGCTTTCTGTGCCTTCAGTCGCGCTATATGTGAATCTGTCCCTGTGTGAATATTGTCTGTCTTTACATACTCTGCACCACACAAACAATTATATATATATATATATATATATATATATATATATATATATATATATATATATATATTAAGAGAGATATGGCGAACAAACAGCAGTTTAGGAAGTGTGTCCCTCCCTGCTCGCGTTATTTTACGAGTGGGGATACACACGTTCTTTGTGTTGTTTGTTTGGGAGTGCAGCATGCCCAGTCAGCTCTCGAGGGAGCTGATTGTGAGCATTGCGAGTGTCTGCCATTAAGGACGCTCCGCTCCCGCCGGGCGCTCTTCGAGGAGAGCGGTTCGGTGCGCGCTCCCCGCGGTTCGGGTCCCGCTCTTGCCGAGGCAGAGCGACGACGCGTATCGTGGGGATCGCAGATGGATCTCTCAGCGGGGTTAGAGACGGGCTCTGCCTTATCTCTCCCTTCACCTGTGAGATCCAGTGCCTCAGTCCCGTGTTCGGAAGCACCAGCTGCGGTTTCTTCTGCTCGGGCTGAGGCACCAGTTATAAATGAGGGAGATGTGGAGGATTCGCCACCTTACACTCCCGAAAGTGATGAGCTAGTGGAGGTATTAACAAGAGCTGTAGAAAAACTCAGCATTGTATGGCCAGTGACTAGACAGGAGTCTGTTTCTAAATCAAAATTAGATGAGAGATTTTTGCCGTCATGAGTGCAACCTCCACGCCGGTGCTTGCCGTTTTTTCCCGATCTCCACACTGAGGTGTCAAAATCGTGGAAAAAAACGGTGTCATATAGAGTGTTTAGTTCCCAGACTTCAACATATTCTAATATTGTGGGGGCAAAATCATATGGTTATTCGGCTATGCCTCGCGTGGAAGAGACGCTTGCGAGTTTTCTCTCCCTCGAGGCTGCGTCATCTGTTAAGGCACCGGCATTACCCACCAAGCCTCTTAGAAATATTTTGGTTTTTGTGGGTAAAGCGTATTCGTCGGCGGGTCAGGCTGCGTCATGTCTGCATACTATGTCTATTATGCAGGCATACCAGGCTGACCTGCTGAGGGACGTGAGTGAGAGTGAGGAGGTCAGTGCTGACGTGGTTCACGAACTGCGTCAGGCTGCTGATTTATCCCTGCGCGCAACCAGAGAGTCGGCCAAGCTAGTGGGTCGATCTATGGCAGCTCTGGTGGCCGCAGAAAGACATCTGTGGTTAAATCAGACAAATATAAAAGAAAAAGAAAAAGCTTTCCTTTTAGAAACTCCTCTCTCCCCCCTGGGTTTATTTGGCGATGCTGTAAATTCTGTCATCGATAAATTCCAGGAGAAGGAAAAGCTAACAACAGCTTTTAAGAAATTTCTCCCTTTAAAAATTCATGTCCCTGGGGCTGCTGAGCGGGAGCAGCCCCGGCCGTCTGCGAGCTCATCATATAGGGCGCTGAAGCAGAGTGTCGCGTCTCGTGCTCCCCCTGCTGGACAGTGGGCTCAGCCGCGGCACTCTCAGCCGAAATCTCCCAGTAATAGAACTGATCTGAGGACAGTTATATTAGCTAAGGTGGCTTCGGCTAAGAAGAAGGACACTGAGGGTGGTCCCCACTGAGGCGGAAAGGTGTTCACCTCTTTCTACGGTGCCCATTCTTCCTCGGTGCCCTCAGGGGCCCGTTCTGCCAACCCCGCCTTCATGCCGGGGCGCAGACGGTCCCAGCGAGCGATTTCCCGAGGGACGCTCGCTCCCTCTGAGGAGGGTTTCAGAGCGGTTAGACCAGTTGTTCCCTGCCGGTGTGCCGTTACAGGGCGCTGCGTTTGCTGCTCAAGTTACACCAGAGGCCAGTCTCGAGAGACTGGTACCCTTAGTAGAATTTCTGGCAGAGTGGAAAAGCCTTCCAAAAATATCTCATTGGGTCCTGCAGACAATAGAAAGGGATTATGCTATGCAATTCAGGTGTCGTCCACCAAGATTCAGAGGGGTTCTGCCTACAGTGGTGGGCCCCGAGCAGGCTCTGGTTATGGAACAAGAGGTGAAAGCACTCCTTCAAAAGGAGGCTATAGAACGGGTTCCTCCTCCCGGTGTGGAGTCAGGCTATTACAGCCGATATTTCATCGTTCCAAAATAGGATGGGGGTTTGCGTCCAATTTTAGACCTGCGCCTATTGAATCGCTCGGTAGGGAAGCCAAAATTCAAGAAGCTCTCAATCAAGCAGATCGTGTCACAAATCAGATCCGAGGACTGGTCTGTCACGATAGATCTAAGGGACGCGTACTTCCACATTTCCATCCTTCCACAACACAGGAAGTTCCTGAGATTCGACTTCGGGGGCGAGGTGTACCAGCACAGGGTTCTTCCGTTTGGCCTAGCTTTATCTCCCCGCACTTTCACGAAATGCATGGACGCAGCACTAGTGCCCCTGAGGCTTCAGGGTGTTCGTGTCCTCAATTACATCAACGATTGGTTGATTTTAGCTCAGACAGAGCAGATGGCGGTTTGACATTGAGATGTCGTTCTCGTTCATATCAGGAAGTTGGGGTTGAGGCTGAACGCAAAGAAAAGTGTATTATCTCCTCAGAAGACCACTTTTCTGGGTGTCGTTTGGGTTTCGGTTTCGATGCAGGTGCGACTCGCTCCGACCCGCATCGTTTCGATTCTCTCAGCTGTGAAACAAGTAAAGCTAGGCCAGCTACTTACTGTAAAACAGTTTTAGAGACTGTCGGGTCTGATGGCAGCAGCGTCCGACGTTATACCTTGCGGCCTGTTGTACATGAGATCGCTACAGTGGTGGCTCAGGACCAAGGGATTCTCCCCGAGGGGAAATCCGCTCCGCATGGTCAAAGTCACGCGGCGCTGCCTTCGTGCTCTGGTCATGTGGAAAGAAACTTGGTTCCTATTCAAAGGGCCTGTGTTGGGGACTCTTTGTCGTCGCGTAACGCTAACGACGGATGCTTCCCTCACAGGGTGGGGGGCGGTCAAGAGTGGTCGTCCAGCCCAAGGGCTGTCGCAGGACCATCATCTATCACGGCTTATAAATTGTCTAGAGATGTTGGCGGTGTTCCAGGCTCTGAAACACTTCCTAGCAGACCTGAGAGGTTATCATGTGTTAGTTCTGTCAGACAACACGTCGGTGGTCTCTATAAATCTTCAGGGGGGCCTGCGGTTTCGCCGGCTTTACAAGTTGGCCCGTCAGATCCTCTAGTGGTCCCAAGGGAGGTTACTATTTCTGAGAGCAATGTATCTTCCTGGGTATTTGAATGTGGTAGCAGACTCCCTGTCGAGACAGGGGCCGAGGCCGGGGGATTGGAGACTCCATCCCGAGGTGGTGGAGCTCCTTTGGTTGAGTTTCGGTCGCGCCGAGGTGGACCTATTCACTTCCAAGGACACCACGCATTGTCATCTGTGGTTTTCCATCAGCCATCCAGCCCCTCTGGGGTTGGACGCTGTGGTGCAGCCGTGGCCGAGGTCACGTCTGTTCGCCTTTCCCCCGATTGCTCTGCTACCTGGAGTTCTGGAGAGGGTTCGCCGGGATGGGGTCAGCCTACTATTAGTAGCCCCGTTCTGGCCGGCCCGAGTATGGTTTGCGGACCTGATTTCTCTACTGGACGGCTCTCCCTTGGAGCTCCCGGTCAGGAGGGATCTACTCTCTCAGGCGGGCAGCATGATATTTCACCCCCGCCCAGTATTGTGGGCTTGGCCTCTGAGGGGGCCCAGCTCATGAACTCTGGTCTCTCAACCGAGGTTGTTGAGACCATTCTTCACTCCAGAGCTCCATCCACGAGGAAGCTTTATGCCTTGAAGTGGAAACTCTTCACTTCTTGGTGTGGAGAGCACCTGCAGGACCCAGTTAACTGCCCAGTGGGTGCAGTGCTGGAATTCCTGCAGGAGCGCTTCTCCACAGGGCTATCCCCCTCCACACTAAAGGTGTATGTGGCGGCACTGGCTGCTTACCACGTCCCTTTCAGTGGAGTTTCTCTTGGGAGACACCCGCTTATAACTCGTTTCCTTCGTGGCACACTGAGGCCAGCAGTTCGTACGAGGGTGCCGGCCTGGGATCTGGCCATCGTATTAGAAGGTCTTTTCCTAGCTCCTCTTGAACCTATCGAAGAAGTTCCTGAGAAGTTTCTCACTTTAAGGCTATCTTTCTTCTTGCTATCTCCTCACTAAAGAGAATTGGAGATTTGCAGGCTCTGTCGGTTTCACCCTCGTGCCTGGAATTTTCGCCTGGCATGGTTAAGGCTTTTCTGCATCCTAGACCAGGTTACGTTCCCAAGGTCCCTACTAATGTTGTTAGACCTACAGTTCTGCAGGCCTTTTATCCTCCTCCATTTCTGTCGTCTGATCAGGAGAAACTTAATTTACTCTAGCTAGTTAGGGCGTTAGACGCCTATGTCCACAGAACTGCCCTGTTGAGGAAGTCAGAACAACTATTTGTGTGCTTTGGGCCACCCAAGAAGGGGTGTCCCGCGTCTAAACAGAGAATGAGCAAGTGGGTGGTCGAGGCTATCTCACTTGCCTATGAGTCGGGTGGTCAGCCTTCACCTTTGGCTGTACGAGCCCACTCTACCAGGAGTATGGCGGCTTCTAAAGCCTTACTGTCAGGAGTTTCCCTCAGTGACGTTTGTGATGCGGCTGGATGGTCTTCACCGCATACTTTCATTAAGTTCTACGACCTAGACTTAAGTTCTACCCCTGGGGCACAGGTGCTCTCGTCCTCTGTGCGCTAGTTCTCACATGGCGGTCACTTGGTCCTATGGCGACGTGGGTATTAGCGTTCCCACAGCGTTTGACGCAGCTCGAGTTCCCTTGAAAGGGAACGTCTCGGTTACGTATGTAACCCTAGTTCCCTGATAGGGAACGAGACGCTGCGTCATTCCACCATACTCCCGGCATTCCCGCTAGCGCTTCCTTCAGGCCTATCAGAAGCTGTTGCGCTTGTGTTTATTGGGTGCTTTATAGTTTCCTGGTCGATGACGTCAACCGCCTATGACGTTCCATCTCTCCATTGGGCTGATTCCATACGTGCTTCATGACGCACAACGCAGGGGCGTTCCCACAGCGGTTGACGCAGCGTCTCGTTCCCTATCAGGGAACTAGGGTTACATACGTAACCGAGACGTTTTTTCCACTTGATTACTTCAAACAAATAAGTCTACTGAAATTATCTACTTGAGTTGTAACCCTGGAATCAATTAATCTTATCTATTTCATCTCAAATCAACAGCTACAGCACATGCCAAATGTAATTTATTTGGCATGTATATTTAATAAACAAGTAAGATATTAATTGAGTAGAGTCAATGAGTATAGAGTCAATGTAGTGTTTACCTTCATGTACATACTCTTCAGCATAATGGTAACCACAAACCTTCGATATTACAGAAACTTTTTCAAATGTCAAACATACACTGTAAAAAATTTGTTTACATTTTTTTATTTTTTTGCTTTGACTCAGTTAAGTTTTATTTACTTAAACGTCTAAGTACTTTCAACTTAAAAAGTTTAGTTGACATAGTTAAAATAGTTGACCCAACAAATTATCTCAAGTGAACTGGACTTGCAAAGTTTAGTTGAAAGACAATAACTTACATTTTCAAGTTATCTGTACTAAAATATATGTTCATTGAACTTAATTTGGCATATTTTCTCAACTTGCAATAGCACATTCAACCAAATTAATAACAGATTTTTCCATACAAACGATTTATTGTTCCTTACAAATCAATAAATGTTAAGAACGAACTAAGTTGACATATTCAAAGGAATACAATGGTGTTGCAATTGCATAAAGTTTAAAGATATACATTTAATTGAAAAATGCATGGAAGGTGTATTCATGTAAGGAAAAAAATAAACATTATTTTCTTCACGTTTTTGCAAGTAATCTGCATCGATGGCCTGACATCCATTTTCATAGTTAAATTTTACTTGGCTAAAACATATATTAAGATTTCATGTGTTTTCAAGTTATTTCACAGTAGAAGGGGTATTATTAATGTGAAAAATCGTAAAGTGTCAGTTCACCCAAAAATGAAAATACCACTATTAATTGCTCACCCTCATGCCACCCAATAAGACTTTCCTTTGTTGGAAGACAAATGAAAATATTTTTAATGAAATCTGTGAGCTTTCTGTCCCCCCTTTCGCAGCCTACTCAACTAGGTTTTCAAGGTCCAGAAAAGACATCCTTAAAGTAATCCAAGTGATTTCAGTAGATTAACCTCAGTTTTATAAAGCATGGTGAGTGTTTCATTCATACCATTTTATTTATTAAATATTTTTCTCCATCGCAATGTTTACAATAGCATAATAGCACATGCTTCTTGAGTGGAGGCGAAAGCAGACACTGTTGCATGTAATCAAATTTATTAACCACTGAAGTCACTTGGATTACTTGGATGTCTTTTCTGGACCTTGAAAGTGCTAGTTGCTAACAGCATGAAAAAGTATTTTCTTTCACTTAAAACAAATACAATAACACTTAATTTTGACATCTATTCTCCTTATCCAGTCCAATGCAACGCATACTGGGAACTAGAACTGGGAATTTCTGAAGTTATCAAAACAATTTGATTGTTACTACAACATAAAAAAAAATGTAATTTATAAATTTGAGTTTAAGTTACACATAATATTAAGTTAATGTAAATATCAACATTATGTCAACAGAACTCAAAATAATATTTGCAACTTAAAATTAAAACAATAAATTAGAATGTGCATCAATTTAAGTTGTGGTAACAGGTCCACTGAATTACTTTTTAAAGTGTACATTCCAGCATTCATGCTACTGTATAATTGCATGTGTAATAATAAGAAGAAACTTGTAAGTAATATGTAATTATGCTGCTTGTAATTACAGCATTATTAGTAGTTCTTGCATTATTTCTGATACTTAGTACAATTTTTGTCATGAAAGTGAGATACTTAAAATTTGCCTGGCAGATAATAAAAAGATTAAAAAAGTGAAGAGGCCAGAATATCATGGAGTCTTGGTGGTGTGCTCTTTTGATTAGGCCCATCTTTATAGGTATCATTGTTAGTGTGAACGGTCCTTTAAAACTACAGTCGCCAAACCACATTAAATACAGAAGCATGTCTTGTTCTGTGGTGCACATTATGTTGTTCTGCTACAGCAGCATAATGACTGCTGTTAGAAATAACTAAGTGAGTAGTAATGCATTTCATCTCCAGCAAAACATTTTGGTTTACTGCTAAAGATTATGGGGTTCAATAAAGAAAGTGGAAGATGAAGACAAACATAATATTAAGGATCATTAAAAAGGAGCATACATTCATTTCCTCATACACTGACTGACCCATCAACTCTTCGCTTAAAGTGCTAAATAACAGCCTGGCTCTTGATGTGTAATCACTAGTGGATACTCCCGTTTATGCCTGTGACTCACGCTAACAATCATGGGAGTTGCTTTAATTACTGTTTACATTTTGATAGTCCCTTTCTTAGATTATGACTCATTCTGTGTGCGAATCCTATATGTACCCCTGAGTGATGAGATGACGGCACTGGACAGATTATGTTTTACACTTAAACAAAGTGTGATTTTAATGACAATTAATGCAAACATATTGAAACCTGTTAATTAATGACATGTAAGTTAATTTACCAATAGAATAAAATTGCATTTAAAAATGTATTTATAATAAACTATTTAAACATAATAATTAATGTGTATATATATATATATATACACATATATATATATACACACACACATATATATATATATGCTATTTTTTTCTTTCATCTGACATGTTTCATATTAAGGTATTGTTGAATGCTTTAATCATATCAGATTTTGAGCTTGTAATGTCAATGTTGTAATTTTACACATTTTACAAAGTTTAAATGAATTTTACTTGAAATGAGTAGCAAAATTTGTCTGTGCGCCTCGTACACATAGTTACATGGATTAATTTTACCTCTCACCTGTTCCATGTGAAATAAATAATAGATAGAATGTTTTTGGTCATGTACATGTTTTAAATGTCTTCTTTTAATCAAAATGTCATTATTATTAATTAAGTTAAATTAGGGAATACATTTTCTTTTCGAATTTGAAAGTACTTGTTTTGCAATATTTGAAACTATCTGTATATTACATTTTTTTAAATATACTTAAGTAGTCCTGTTTTCTTTTCTGGGCTTTATATCTGCTTTTTGCATGAGGGACAGGTGATAATGTTCTGGAATGTGGGGGGTATAAGTGCTATTAGCAGGACACAATAAGCTAGCCAGACTGTATTTTGTGAATTCTGTGGAATGTGTAAGTTCTTTAAAATGTGTGAGTATGATTGGGATATGATAAATAACCAGTGTTTTCATTTCATAACCACCAGCCAGGGAAGACCGTACAATCTACAGAGTGTATGATCTCACTGATGCCGTCCAAAATGGGAACAGTGATTTTGAAATGGATTCTGATGTTACGATGAAGAGAAATGTGGAGATGCCTGTGAACTGGAAAAGTAAAACAAACAACCCAGCGACCACCCATCTGATGATGATGTGGACATCATTCCAACAAAAGCATGTCATTCAAAATCACAGACCATGCCCTGTGACAGGTTTTGCTGGCTGATAAAGGATTTTATCAGCGCCAACACTGCTTTTTGAAGTCAGGTTATTACTAATGATGCCGTCTCCCTTCATATACCACTGGATTATTTCTGAAAGTTTGTACCAGAAGATATGAACACAATAGAGGACACTGAAGACACTGTGGTAAAGGCTTAACCAACACACTTTGCAGCAAGGGCAATGTCCGCCACTGCTTCCCGCAGGACAAGAACTGCCTTTGGCATTTATGTGATTTATCTCTGTTCATAGCCATATTCAATTATGATAGTCCCAAAGTTTTCATTTAGTTCATCAGTTTTTCTGTGTGACATATTGTGTGATTTTTAGTGTATACTGTATAGGCTACTGTTATGGGGCTACAGCAGCACACCCTACAAATGAACCCTTAGATGTCCTCTACATTTGTTAGTAAGTGAAAATAAGTGAAATCACCAACAGGCCCAACGTTGCAATATTACAACATTTCAATTAAAAATAATCAAATTTAACAACATCCTCCTCCTATAACAACATGTAAAAAGGTGAAACTATGTCTTTAAGGGTTAAACCATAGGCAAACGTTCATAAGGCTGTTGATTTTTGATCATGTTATTCAGCTACAATGAAATGTTTAGAATGTTTAGAAGACTTAGAATAAATGTGAATGATATCAAAGTTTTTTTTTTACCTTATTGGAATCGAAATTAGGAATCGGTAAGAATCGGAATCATTAAAATTCAAACCAAACCTATAAATCCCATTTTTTGACAAAACGGTGTCATGTACATGGCCCCTTAGATTTTTTTTAAAAGACTGATTTCTTTCTCAGATATTCAAGAGCTTCTATGACTTATGTAATAAGTAATTTTATTCAGAATAAATATTAAGTCATTTTTCATTAGAGCAAATTTGTGGATCCAGGGTACCATCTTAACCCACAGTGTCAGCAGTCAGTTTATCAGACAAAAGACGTCTCTAAATGAATGTCTGAATGAATGTCACTCAGAGGTCAGTAGGAAGGAGACCAAAGCCAGAGACTATTTATATAGAGACATGCCACTTCCTCAATCCTCAATATAGGGAAAACCGGTAACGCCAAAGATGGCGGTTGTATGCACATGTCCCGCCCCTCCCACTGGAAAGCCAATCGTCTGCTTTTAACAGTCAAGCCGGGAAACATTTAAGCCTATCGTCTGGTTCCACTGACGCATGCGCACAGGTAAGGTTTGCGACAGCGGAAAATACGTTACTGTTTGAAAAGGCGGCAGATTTGATATGCAGTGTATGTCTGCGTTGTGTAAATATCAGACATCCCAAGTCTCCCACATATTGATAGCGGCTCCCTGATGCCCGCAAATTAGTTCAAATCTCCCGGAATCTAGAGCGAGCGAGCAAGAGCTCGCACATACTGTGCTTCAAACCGTGCAACGTGCGCACGTCAGAGAGGGAGAGAACCCTTGCGCATGCGTAGTAAAAGTATAACCTACGGGGGGAAAGGCGTTTTAAACCTTATTTTGGGGCAAAGTCATCAAACTTTTTCAGCGATTTTTATCATATTTTACTGCTGTTTCTATACATGCAGTTTTTATGTCCCGGTGACCAGTGAAAGTGCAGTTCTGACTCTTTGCCCATTCATTTAGATAGGAGCCTGGTCTTGTTAGTCCTAAATAGCTACCTGGAGGCGTTGCCAAGATGGCGGCCGAGTGGCATGACTTGCCTAAAAGGACTTTGCCAAAGCTTGTTGCTAGTAGTCATGTGACACGGTCAACTTTAGCGATGAGGGCCCTGAGCTCTTTAACCATCAACTGCTCTTCTTCAAACAGCAAATAACAGCAAATCTCATGTTTGCATAAGACCGGAGTGAAATGAGCTGTTTGAGGGCTGAGTCTCAATGTTCAAAAGAGCCATTACGAATTTCACGGGTGTTATGATGGAAATTAATCTGCGTTGAAAGGAAGAATATGTGGCTCTTGCTTGCTTTATGAAAATACCAACAAAAAAAGTGTTTGTGCCATACTCTCAGATCTCTCCTCACCCTTCCTCCATTTCCTTTTTAATACATTTTAGTGTTCATAAGCACTAACTGCAAGATGCTAATTGGGTAAAGTATCCGCTTTGAAAACAAATAGCCCTATTTTTAATGAACAGACAGGATGCAGACAAAACCCGAGCATGATCAGAAAATTACATGTCTACTGAGCACTTACTGACCTTTTATTCTTCTTGTACTTAGACACAGTGGCAATCAGATCCAGAAAACTACTGCATACAACAAGACGTTTACTTTTTCGAAAGAAAAGAGTTTTGCTTGCATAGGGTGTTGCTATACGGTTGCTAAGGTGTTTATAGTGGCTCGTAGATGGTGCTATATGGTTTCTAAAGTGTTCTCTAGTTATTATGTTTCTGTTTGGTTCTGTATGCTAAGATCTTCAAATCATTTTTTGGTATGTTGTTATATGGTTTCTAAGCATTTAGCAAAGGTCCCTATGTGGTTGCTAGAATGCTCAGGGTGGACGCTGACCAGTTTATCGTTTATGTCACAGTAGGGGAGAGCCAGGACGATTGAAACACGGGACAGATGAACCATTGAGATTTCCTTGAAAACCATTCACGTCATGTACGTCAAATTTCGTCAGGACGTACAGCACGCAATGCCTACCAGACCCGCGGAAACATTTCTTCTTTAAATCATGCCATTTTGTAGTTAAAGCCGGAAAGCTGTTTTTGAGTGCTGTGAGTGAATTCTTTCGTGTCGTACTTTTTTGGACTGACAAGTTGTATTTATTGTTGTATGTACCATTGTAACGATAATATGGCAGGTATATTAGTACTGCAACACACCCTTAAGTTTAGTTTAAGTGCAAAACAGGTTTAACTGGCAGGAGGCGCTGTCGTTACGGTTGAAACAAGTGTTCATAATTTTGTTATGTTCATAATAACAGGCTATTCAACTAGCAAACACTCAATATGACTCAAGGAAGAAATGTAAGAAAATTAATTGTAAACTGATTTGTCTGTCTTCGACAAAATAGCCTATGAGATTACGCAAAATGCACATAGGCTTATCGTCTATTGTTTATTGGGCAACAGAACAAAAATGGTTAATATGAACCTTTAAATTAAAATAAATTACAAAACATGTTTGTAACAATATGTACATTAGTTACTTGTCAGGTTCATAAAAACAAGCATTAGATGAATAGTTGCCGTTTAAACTGTTATGTTTCATCCGTCCCACCCGTGTGTTTTAATCGCCCCGCTCATGCGGCACGATTGAAACAAAGCACAACTACCATTCAAAGTCAATTTTTACTTAAATCATTCAATATTTGTACCGAATAACACATGATACTAAGAGAACACATATGTGAGTTGTTGATCACAAAAAGAAAAATATATAGGCTATCTGTAACTTTATCTTAGAAAACGACGTTTATCTGAAAAGTGTTTCAACTGTCCCGGCTCTCCCCTACATCAGTACGGGATGATACTTTACAAAGTTAAATAATATAAAAGCAGTTTGTCAATACAAACTTTGATGTTGTCTTGAGAAAGCCAGACCAGAAAGATAGAAGAAGTTTTAAAATATTGAAGGTTTTCGATTTGAAGTATAGTTTGAAGTTTTTAGTTGGCTAGTTTTAACGCTTTAAGTTTGAAGGTATTGAAGGCAATACAGTCTATCAGAAAACGATAGATAGATAGATAGATAGATAGATAGATAGATAGATAGATAGATAGATAGATAGATGGATAGATAGATGAATAGATACTTGTTTTAACATGTTGTTAGCATGCTTTATCACATTGCTAACATGTTTCTAACATGATTAACACCTTGCTAACAAATCTTAGCATGTTGCTAAAATGTTTCATGCACGAATTACCACAATGCTAGCATCTTTTAAGCATTATTTAATACTATCACTATGGGTTAACACATTACTAACATGTTTTACCGTATTAATAGCACGATTTAGCACATTGATAACATTTTTCTAGCATCATTTAACACATACATGTTTTAGCTTGTTGCTAGCATGAATTAACACATTGTTAACATGTTTTAGCATGTTGCTAGCCGGATTTAGAACATTGCTAGCCTGTTTATAACATGAATTAGCACATTGGTACCTAACATGTTGCTAACATGATTTAACACTTTGCTAGAATGAATTAGCATGTTTCTAGCATGTTTTAACACATTTTTAAGATTGTTGACCAAGTTTATATTTTGAGATTTTAGATTGTTGACCTAGGTTTTAAGATTTGCAAGTGATTGACTGCTTAAATACTCTATAACAGTTATTGTACAAGTGTTCACCCCCTTTAATGAAAGTCTATGGGAATTTGGGATTGCTCGGAAGTCTGATACGAGAATTCCCAAAGTCGGTTCAGTTAGAAAGAATATACCAATGCGAGCAAGAACAGTCTGAAGGCCTCACCCGAGTTTGGTTGTTGTAGCTTGAAAGCTCTAGGAGAAGTTCAGAGTCAGAAGTTATAGTCTCAGAAGAAAAAGTATACACTTAAATAGCATTTCTGTATGTTGGCTTTCTCAACATAGTTAACAGTTATTCAAATGACTAAACATATATGACCTGCCTTTCCAGGTACCACTAATAATTATTCATTTTTCTAAACCAAGCTAGCGTCTTTCTTTGAATATTCTCCTTCAACCCCACTGGCTTCAAACAGCTCACGGTTTCACTCACCCCTCACCCGCTGGCAACGGAAGCCTTTGATGTCGTGACATTGCTTTTAATTTCAGCTCGCCTGACAATACAATCTTTCAAGCACAATGGACAAAATGCAATAAGACTGCTGACTTTGCTCTGCATGCAAAGTTCAAGGTAGTTCAGCGATGTGTTCTCATTAGTATTCGTATGTAAAGTGTTTCAGTACAGATAGTTGGATTTGAGCAATATCAACATATTGGCATCTAAAACATAAACCGTGAAAGTGTTAAAAGGGCCAAAAATAAAAATTTGTTCATCACTTACTCACCCTCATGTCGTTCCAAACCTGTATGACTTTGTTTCGCGAAACACTGAAGAGGATATTTTGAAGAATTGTTTTTTGTCAAAACAACATTGGACCCCATTGACATTCATTGAAAGGACTTTTTTTTCAAACCCTCTTCTTTTGGGTTTCACTGAGTCAAATAAAGTCGTACAGGTTTGGACTGAGGAACTGATCAAGGAATTTTAATTTGTAGGTAAACTATCCCCATTCAAAAACACCATACATGCACATGCGCATGTTATATGAATACCTACAAATTCACATTGTGAATTAGGATGAGCTGCAAGAGCACTACATGTACATCAAGGTAGGGCATGTGTCATATGCTAGCGTAATTTATCTAGATATGGTAATCCCGGATTAGGGGGTATCCCCAGGTTAAACGTGGAAAAGCACGCACACATCCCGACTGATTCGTCACATCAAACGTTTGGTTCTTTGAGCATGTTCCTCAACTGCCCTTCTAATTTTATGGCTATTAAAGGCATATTAAACAATGGCGTACATAAATATAGATCTTTTGAAGCATTGATCTTTGCTTTTAAACATCACAAAGCATGGACTGAGATCCTTAAGATAAATTTAATGATGGATTTGGGGGCACTTGACCTTTAAAGGATTGATGTCACCATGTGACTTTCCGAGGCTGCATATAATTGCTTCCACTTTAGGATCTGTCAGCTACACAGAATAATGAGCACGTTCTCAGTGTTGTAGCGTCAACATCAGCACAGCACTGAGAAACGTGGAAAACTACTGTTGTTTTATCAGAGGCGTGGCTATAATTGAGTTATGTAATGCAACAAGTTTCCCACGATCTTCACCTTTGGTGAACCGGCATGTTGCGAAACTTCTCTTAAGCAAATAAGCTGTCTGGATGAAATGACAGGTATAATGGAGTGCAAAATCCACAATGAAAAGATGAGAATTGTTTTTCTTCATTTAAACCTGGAAATAATATTTTTATCAGAGATATTTTTAAGATTCTGCACTATTTATAGGCCACTAATCAGATCAACTTGAATGACCCTGACTTTGACCCTATAAAACTCATGTGAACTTTCTACTGACGGTCACATTACATTCTTCCATTGAAACTAAGATGCTCTTTGGGACATTGTAAGATTATGTTAGATAACAGTAATCAATTTTGTTAAAAGCAATGTCAGCCCAAGTACTGATATTTATTAAAATATAGTATATTTTGCAATGACTTTTTATAATAGTAAAAAAAAAAAAAAAAAAGCTATATTCCTAATTGTTTCAAATAAAGGTTATTTTTATTTTTGGTCTCAGACTCTGTTCCCACTCAATATGTTGTTTAAAAATGAATTAAATTAGCAGTATTCTACTTGTCTACTGTTTAACGAGTAGCATTATTTATATTGATCCATCCAATGAAATCGCTTCATTTATATCCAGTTAATTTTATTACAATCATTAATAATCACAACTATAAAAGCGCGTAAATCACATTGTGATTACGAGTGGAATACATCTTGGTCCAGATGACGAGAAGTAAACAGATAAATGGACATTTTTAAATGTTTAGAAAAGCCAACAAATCCTTGGCAAAACATTTCAACGCTCCACCTGCCAGGAATCACCTAGGGCCTGTTTCCCCCTTTAGCAATTCACAAAGGCGGCAATTTGCAATGTTTTTCTGTGAGAACACATTCGACTATTTTGACAAGCCTGTGGAACACCCCTCCAGTGGGTGTTGAGACCAACTTGTGCACAACATATAATGAGAGCGAGGAATCTACGAGAACGAGTGTTGCACTGCTAATGCAGGTAACCGCCATTAATAAGCATATCCTCATTTCTACTGAGATATCAGGTGAATTATGAATATTAGGTCATTTCAAAAGATACGTCTTTTTAATCCACTGCATGTTTATATTATATTAAAGAATTGATTCTGAAGAAAATGGGATGGTCCCTTTTGAACATTCTGTTGACTATAAGTAACGTTGCACCTGTGTGTCAACTTACTCTCATTAGAGTATTAGTATTAGACTGTCTGCTTAATATCTAACTCTTTATTGTGATGGTTCTCCAACGTCTCCGACATTTTACTGACTATAAGTTTGCAACTACATGTCAACTTATTCTAACCCTAACCCTACCAGTCTACTAATACTCCACTAATACTCTAATGAGAGTTAGTGGACATGTATGACAGGTCAACAGAATGTTAAAGGGACCATCAAAATAAAAAGAAACCGAAAATGCTAGTGGAGTTTGACTGTTTGTTGGCGTAAACATTACTGTTATAATGTCAAAGTCTGCATCCGAAATCGAATACTTCCCTACTATATAGTAGGCGAAAAACAGTATGTGACAAAAGTGTGCATACGATGAACAAGTTACTTTCCCATGAGGCCACGGGAGAGGATTTGTGACTGGCAATGACGCTGGTCATGTGATAAGGGCAACATGGCGAATATAGTACTTCCAGATTATATTCATTCTGTACAGTATATATTCTTTTAACGGTTGTGAAGTAATTACTTGAAATTTCAGACGCAGTCCGCATGTTGCGGTGTAGTTGCGGAGGTGTTCTGATTGGTTGCTTACTGGTCCAATTGAGTCAAAGTCCCTTTACTTCTCTATGGGATTATCCACCCGCTTTATTCACCAAGTTAATCGTAAGTCTGACTCATTTTTTAAGCTCAATTTAAGATATCTTTCATGTGTGTACCCCAAAACAGTTGAATACTCGGGTGTAGTTGTTTTGTTCAACTCTGCCAAGCACCAATAATAGTGAAACAACATTTATAAATCACTAGCTAGAAGTTAGTCTCGCAAAGTCTAAAACACTAATGAAATAAAGTGAAGCAAAACAACAAATCAAACTTGTCCGATAAGAATTTCTTATTATTCCAATAAAAAATACATTCATACAGAAATATAACAATTTTGCAAAACAATTTCAAATAAAATTCATATAAAGCAAAAACAAATAAAAATCTTAGAAAAGTTTTTTTTTTCTGTGTTTTTCATCCTAACTTTTCTGGTTTTATTCTTTTGTACAAATATTCTTTAGACAAGAGGGATTCGTGAGTGAAAACATAAGTGATAGAAAGTGTTGGTAGAAGCAAGCAAATGGAAAACTTGATTAAGGCTCCATTACCACTTGACTAATATTAACCACTGTTGGAAAGACACAATGTTCTTTGCCCACAAAACCCTGGCTGGTCTGATTTAATGGCAGCACAAGCTGCTTCAAGTTACATTTCTCCTGCTGAAACAATCCGTTTCTACGAAGCTGCTCAACATGCAACAGTGTCAAACCTTCATCGCTCAACAAACCAGAGCATGGCACTTAAAAAAGCAAAATACTCAAAGAATTCAAAGCATATAACTATGTACAATAAATTTAATCAATTGTTTGGTCCCTGAAAACATTATAGTTTACATTTCAGATGGCAAAAGAAGCCGAACGAGCGGCTTTCTCCTTGCGGCGTTTGCCTCCACGTCCGTAAATATCCATTGTAAATGTTGAAAAGGTGTGCGATATATCTTTATCTTTCTGGATGGCTGTGCACTGTTTCCACAATACTGTCGCTGGACTAAAACAACGGCATCCAGACAGGTCAATATCGAACTGCCCGAGTCAGCAGTCTATAGCAGGCAGGGCCTTCAGCAATTCATTACAGAGAGGCAGTACAAGGCAAGGCCTGTCTGACTGGAGCTTGTTAATTACAATAAATCTTTAGGCGTTTTTTTTCTTTATTCTTGGTTACAGGGGACGGGGGAGTTGGCATTCCACAAACGTTCAAGCCTTGTGTTATACAACGGCCTGTTTTCCCACTTTAAGAGCTTTTTGTCTCGCACACAGCTCCACAGATAGAGATCTTGCGTCTAAAAGCGTACTCAAAAGGTCGTTCGGTAGATACCAAGTCCGTAACTTTAAGTGCTCTACATTGCAGATTTGACAACATCCAGAAATGTGAGGGCAAATATTAGTGACAAAGAATGAAATCGCATGCTCAAGAATAACAATATATTACGTATCTACAAGGGCTTGGTTACAGTGGCCTTGGAAATGGGAAAGGTGCATGTTCATGTGAAACAGAGCCTTAATAAAGCTTTTTCAATCACTTATACAAGACATTTTGTGACCCCCAACTGGAAAGGTCACTTGCATAAGGCACCATTAAGGCCAACAGTGCATTAACATCAGGTAAAATGGAGATAGAAAGAGAGAATTTAGTCCTCAAGATGAAATGGTCTTGTATGGAATTGTCGCTGATTGATAGTATTCTTTCCTCCACCGGAAAGAAAAAAAGAGGGAATTTTGAGTGAAGAATGATCAATTCGTTTATGTACAATATTGTAACATTTAACCAATTGTATTTAGCTGCACTTTATTGGAATCTATTTTCAGTCCCAATTACAAAAAATAAAAATAAGTACAAACCCCAATACCATGCAACACCTGTTTATGATAGTGAAGTTATAATTGTGTTACATCTCTAAGCACACAGCTTATACAACGGACTACAAATGAGCTTTTGTAGCCTGTCAAAAAAAAAAACAAGCTACCGAACACATTGCACATTTAGTAGCTGCACCGAACACCAAAAAAAGCCACTTTCATTCAGGACCGAGTTTCCGCCCCCCTTTAGATGGGGGAAGGGGGTGAAACCCTGGCCACTTCGCCCCCCGCAATCTTGCGAAAGAGCCCGGGGGCGTCTGGCAGAAGTTCTCAGTCTCACGGCTTCACTCAGACTTTGCCCTTCTCGCATACCGTGTGGAAACAAGAACGGAACTTGTTTCCCGACACCATTCAGCCCACAGTGATACACTGGTACCCCCCTCCCACCCTTCTTTGCACACGGGACATTCATCCTCTCACGTCGAACAGGTTTCGTTAGGATTTGTTTTAAAGTACCAGTGTATAGTCCAGGAGTTGTCCCAAAACATCATGCACCATACAACACACCATTCATTCGCTCGTTTTATTTTTTTACATTTTTTATCTTTTTTAATAAATCATCCTCCTCTCGACTTCGATTCTTCATACGTGATTTTGTCCCTTCCTTTTCCGTTTCAACAACCAGTCAGTCCGCCTTTATCCCGGGGCTCACGGAGGCACAGGATATGGTGCAAAATGGCATGCTTTGGCTGGAACACACTCCCCCCCATTTCTTGCAGGGCCAGGTCAACCAGGAAGCTGGTCAGGACATAACATATCCCCAGCGTGAAGCTACGGCCCGCTCAGAGGTGCCTCTTCATGTGCAGGGCTAGGTGGTCCGACCTGGAGAAACACCTGGAGAAAGAAACAGCGAGAGAAAAGGTGAAAAACAAGGTCAGGCAGGGGCCACAGAAGCCATAAAGTGAGATGAAAGGTAGAGATCTGTGCATTGCATCACTAATGAGGCCCCTAGTGACCTCCGAGGCGAACTTGTGGAACTGGAATAGGTGCCATGAAGGCTAATGAAAGGGAAGCTTGGTTACAAGCAGAACCAGAAAAAAATAGGATTTTCGGTGCTTATTTAAAAAATAACATTTAAGCATTCAAATTTATTTTAAAAAAAAATACATCATACACCATATGCCATCATTTTTCATTTCAGTTCAAAGCTGTCAAAGAGTGACACTATATTTAAAAAAAAAAATCTAAATATTACTATAAATATATTATAAAAAGTTTTTACCATCAACAATTTTTTTAAAGAATGTATAATGAAATGTTTTTCCTGACAAATTCATGTAGCTAATTATATATATATATATATATATATATATATATATGTACATATACACATACATTATATATATATATATATATATATATATTTATTATGTGCATCGATTTGTTACACCGTTAATTTGAATAATCAATTTAATTTGTACATTTAAATTTAAGTTATGTTATAATTTTTCTATAATTATTCTATGTATTCCAAGCTTTGGCAACATTGTATTATATATAGTCATGCCAATAAAGCAATTTTTCAATTGAATTGAATATATATACATATACATCCCTTTTTATATACAGTAGTCAACATTTAAAATGGATGAAAACCTGTCATCAAAGTTATACATTAATCTTGAACAATACCCATTCTTGTCTTAGGACAACTTTGATGAACTTTTTTGATCCACTTCAAAATGTTGACTGTGTGTGTTGTGTGTGTGTGTGTGTGTGTGTGTGTGTGTGTGTGTGTGTGTATATATATATATATATATATATATACACACACACACACACACGCACACACGTACGCACACACGCACACTGTGGGTGACAACATAATACATAAATTAAAATAAAATAAAATAAAATAAAATGTTAGCAGGTTCAGTGTGGGCGTGGATATGAGCAAAGACTTGATCGAATGGTTTGTTTTAAGGGAGAACTATGAAATGTTTCGCATCCAGTAACTAAAGAAACAAAACAGCAAAAAAGGAAGTTGAGCAAACAATTGTGTTCAAAGCACAAAGCTCTCAGGCAGGGAAATGATTAATAGAGGAAGTGATGACAAACAGGAGAGGCGCGTTTAGTCATAAAACGCGGAGAATATCAATAACGTATTGCGACAGTGTGACTATTGCGCTTTCAAGCATTTAATGTGATTAGGTAATTAAGTGATAAAACCCGAACATAATGGGGCGACTCCCATCGAAGAACCGATAAAACAGGATCAATGCAGAAATCCGTCGCATTTCACTGATACACGCATCAAAGGATCAGGCATGCGGGCGAGAGAGACTGACAGGCTTTGACTGTCACAGGGAGAGATAGCGAGACAGAACTGAACCTACCTGTCACAGTGACTGCATTTAAATGGCTTTGCACCGGTGTGCTTCCTGAAGTGTCGGGTTAGCTCGTCGCTCCTCGCAAAGCGCCACTCGCAGCCTTCCCATGAACACCTGTACGGCTTCTCACCTGTGAACAAAAACACAAAGACCTTTCAGTACATTTTGCCAGGTTTCAGCAGGAAAACATTCACTATTCACAGGAATGTGGAATAGCGAGCTCGATAATGCATCAGTAAACAGGATGCATGTTTATGGATCAGGTGACGCAGTCTACGAGACGGTCTAAACTTTTAATAAGATCCCTCAAGCTCTCAAGGATTGCGGGAATGCATGGTATGCCAAAAGTCTGTCTCTATGCTGTATATGCATAAACAGCATGCAGAACAATGCGTGTCACACAGAGTCTGTTTTGAATGCGATGGGGCCCTTTAAAAAAAGGGGCCACCCAGATCCCCATTCAAAAGCCTAGTTCTTTCCCATGACGAAACCAAAACTGTTTTGGTAGAGCAGGTTGTTTTCACCCTGGCTGGTTTTCATTCCCCTCCCCCATCCGATCCCCCCTCCTTCCTCTCCACGGCCACATTCCAAACAGATTAGGTCACCGTTTAGGCGTGTAGTCATGCGGGGCAAATATTCACAGAGTAACATTAGCCTTGCAGCTGAGGAAAGCCTGTGTGAACTCAACTCCATTACACAACTTCACAGGAGACGTGAAACCTCAAAGTGTGGGAAGGTCCTCTTTATTTGCTTTGATACGGTGTCAAAGACAATTTGCAACGTCACGACTAAAGCAAAGGTTTCTTACCTGTGTGAGTCCGCTGATGTGCTTTTAAGTGAGAACTCTTTGTGTAAACCTTCCGGCATCCGTTGAAGTGACACCTGTGCACTCTCCTCCTGCCGTCCGGAGAGGCGTCCCCTCCTGCCGAAGCCTTATCCGAGGCCTTCCCCAGTCCGTTTTGCCGGATCTTCACCGGCACGTGCGAGTCAGTCTGCGTGGAGCCCCACACCTGCGGGACGCCGGGCTCCAGCGGGGTTTCTGGGGAGGACGGAGGAGTGCTGATGATAGAGGAACTCAAGTGATGCACTGACTCCGTCAGAACCGAGCCCAGCGGGTTGGAGGTAAAGATGTGAGTGGGCGAGAGCTCCTCCGAGCTGTCAGACGCCTCACTGCTGGCATCCGAATTCATGCTGTTGGTTTCTAATATTTGGCAGTCCTGATTGTCCTCTTCCTTGACTTTGGGAAGGTTACCGTTCCCATCTCCCTTATCTCCACAAGCCAAGATGAGCTTGCTCCAAAGATCCTCCTGGCCCTCAAACTTGAGGTCAGACGCAGAGACGTACGGCTCGCTCTGCAAATATCTCTCCAGCTCCAAACATGTCTGATTCAAAACAGAAAACACAACGTTAGAATGTGCATGAGTTTCCTCTAACTTTCACAGCTGACTGCCAAGGGTTAGTGTAGGTTAACCACACTCTCACATGCCCTTTCACACACTTTCTACAGAAATATTTAAAATTGTGTCATGTGTAAAGAAACATTACAGAATACGTAAGGCCAATAAAATCAATTATTAGAGTATTCTGGGTATAAATAGGGCTGTATATTGCATTTCTAGAACAGTTATCCCCTAGGGAGTCATTAAGACATTTCAGAGTCCTTTTAAGGAAGCCACACAACTTCCTCGGGCGAGTTTCCTCATTCAAACAGCCTGACGTCCCCTCACCGTACATCTGGACGCGTTTTAAAAGATATTTAACGCGTAGTAAGTGTGAACGTACTGCATTCGAGAGCAAAAGTGATTTAGTAAACACGTACAACTGTGTTTTTCCACTCAATGTGAGCATTTAGCTGTGCGGTTTAGTCTCTGCACATCCTCTATTACAACGATGATGTTTACCGCGTAAATTTTTCCTGGAAAATCTAACGTTACTGATTCTACAGACACCATATCAGGTCAAACCCCCAACAGGTTTACTTCTTAAAGCGATAATGGTCGTTTATTCAACGTTATTCCGTTTCTACGAAACGTTAGGCAGAATTACAGTCTCAGTCACCATTTACTTGTGTTGTATGGAAAAAGATGCATTGAAAGTGAATGGTGACTGAAGCTGTCAGTCACTAACCTCCTGCCTTACATCTCTTTTTGTTTTCCAAGAGATACATAGTGATACAGGTTTGAAAGAACATAATGTTGAGGAAATGAAGACAGATTTTCATTTCAGCTGAACTATCCATTCAGCAGTCTATGCTGGGAAACATTAGGCAACTAGAAGTAAAAGCATGTTTAAATGCCTAGAGATACGTTCATATGGCTCCATGCCAGAATCCTAAGACGGCCGAGGGGAAACTACCTGGATCAATTTCAAGAGAAACATTCATATGATCGTGGCAACTGTTCAATCACAAGTATACCAGTCTCAAGCAGCAGAACCTGCTTTGACAGTTAATACGCACCTCCTATACACCCCGTTATGTGACAGAACATGTGCTGCAGACTGTCAAGTCAGCCAGTCTACGTTTGAGTAGGAAAAGCACACGAAAAGCATGCAATTATGTTCCTTACTAAATGCTGCGTATTCCTGATTATTGAGCAATACAGATCTGACTCGCAAGTCGCGACTCTCCAAAAAACTTAAAAAAAATAAAAATAAACTTTGTATGCCAAAACAAGCGAATATCATAAGGTAGATGCACAGCTAAATTCAATACGAGTTGATTGACAGCATTTACCCCGCGACCATGTAACCGAATCAAATACGTCACTTAGAACGTTACAATGTTTCATTCAGCGCAGCGCTTCGCGGATTGTAAATAACTCTTTCCGATTCCAGTTTAAAGACAGCGAAGTCAAACCACACGCTGTCCATTCGCCAATCGCAGCGGAAGTTTTATCCATATCACTTTAAAATTGTTACCTGTTGCCAGTATTCTTCAAGCGATGGCAATGCAGAGAAATAGCCAGTGTCATGAACGATCTGAAGTTCCTGAAAAATGCTGCACATTGGTAGAACATCCATTGCAATCCCAAGTATTAGGCGATAAAAGACAAAAAACAATATATAGATCTTGTTGAATCAAGATAAAGTGTAACAAGAAAGCTTCCTCTTCGTGCAATAGCAACGCGGTGCAGCCGTCGCTTTGCTCAGAGTCCGCTAGTCCGTCTGTTGAGATCACTCTATATTTGCAAACACTGAACTCACGCAAAGCGCTGTGCTCTGTCAACTTCCCCTATTCAAACCTCGCAGCCTGCCTACCCCCTCGTGACAACGTGACGTCGCCTCACAACGCGTCCAATCAAATGCAACAAGGTTGCGCGGGCGCAAATGATATCACCTTAAGCCAATCGCAAGAATATGTCCGCCCTCCTGGCGCTGTGATTGGTTTTATTCAACCGTAAGGTCCGGCGCGCTGATTGGACGTTATTTTTAGAAGAGTATATAAAGGCTCTGAGCTCGAGCCCAGTTCGTTTCTGTTTCTTGACAACGGAGTGTCACACACGCACTTGTTTGGCCAGAGCGAGCGCTGTGTGCAATCGGTTGATTCTCCTAGAGAACTTTAGTGTTGAAATATGTTCCTTTTCCGTGTTGCCTGTTTTAAGCTCTCTAGATTAACCACTTCAAAACAAAAATATGGCTTTGGAGAAGTTCCAAGCATTTTTGAATACCACAAATAAGGTTTTCCTATTACTTGATAGATATCAGTGAAATAAATGTCTCAGCCTTGCTGGCATATTTTAAAAAGAATTTCTGAAAATGCCTAGACTTATAATTACACTGTCTGTCAATCACTGTGTATGCTTGTAGATATAACTTTGGATCTGTATTGTAACTTTCACATCTATTAATGATTTTATTTCATAGCAACAAACAAATCGTAAGAAAATTATGGAATTAACTTTTCTACATTAACATTAACAACTGCTGCATTTGTGAGCAGTCACATTCCTAGTGTCATGCAATAAAAGAGACAAGTATACACACACACACACACACACACACACACACACACACACACACACACACACACACACACACACACACACACACACACACACACACACGCACACACACACACACTCACACACACTCACACACACACTGTGACTGATCACAAATGCAGCAGTTGTTAATGTAGAAATGTACATACATACAGTACAAATAACATTTTATTGTACTTATTGTCCATTTGTAGTGGGAGGATACATTTGATAATCAAATAAACGAAAGCTCTTTAAAGAGAAAGCTCTTGTTGCTGTAGTTGCAGATACAATAGTAAAATTTGGCTAGTGACATTGTACATGACTCAGAAGTGAAGAACGTGGTCACTCTGGTCAGTTAACAGCCTAGTAAGGACAGCACTGCAGTTAATTTGTGTCCACTCTTTATATAGCTACTTGTTTGTGGTCTGTCTGGTCTAACTAGTGGTGTTTGATGAACCTAATCTGTCTGTTTGGTTACTCGGCCTGAACATAACTTCTTACTTAGTAGGCCAAATATGGCAATGGTTTCAAGTTTAAAAATACTTGAGTCAAACAGTGCTCCAAAAGTCCGATATACATTAACTAAAACACTAAACTGTGACTGATAAGACTTCTGGTTCATTCATCAACTGAAAAAAAGAGTGGAGCATATTGCATTGTGGAATACTGTAGTTTGTGCTGTATTTTTATAATGCACATTTTGGAAATTACAGTAGTATTCTAAGCATTCATTAAACTTGCACACTGCATACTCCTTAAGTAAGAAGAGTATATGGTATTCCAAACATAACCGTGTCATGGAATTTGTAAGGATTCATTCACTTTAACCTGGTTTTTATAGTCGCTTTTTACAAAGTGAATCATTGAATTGCAAATATGAAGGTGTTTTAAAGCAAATCAAAACTAATAACCATCACACATATTTTACTCTTTAGTATTCTTTATCTAGTGAGATCTCTTGTTTTTCATGTTCAAAATCATAGACACATAGACATACATGGGTATTTTCCACGTTAAATGAATGGATAATCGATTTGGGTGATCGATTTGTTTATGAAACAACTGATTCAGCCTGTACTGAGTCTATCGTTTGTCTTTTTTAACACTAGCGATTCACTTACTCTCAATGTAATCACTTAATCCTCTGGAATGGCTCTAAAGTTGAAAGATAACGCTTTTATCGCTTGCAGAAGAAATGCGGGTAAAGTTAATTTACACGCTGATCTGGCCTCCCAATCCTTTGAGTTCAGTAGAGATGTTACAAACAACATTTCCAGAACAGAGTGTCATTGTCCAGCACCACAGTATAGTCTGGTGCTAACCTCTGGAGAACTGAGTCCCTATTGTAGCTCTCAGCTGGGGCCATATTTGTAACTCGTAGCATCTGATTCAGTCATATGGTGGTGTCTTTGGAGCTGCAGAGCCTGGCTATGATAGTCATTTCAAGGAATTTTTGAGCTGCTTGTCAGAGGGGAAGTGGTGCAACTGTTAATCATTGCCAAAGGTCAGACATTGCGGACAATGGCTTTGTCCAGCCTGCTTTTGAACTGAAAGAGTGCCATTGAGGACAGTCTGTCACTCTGGACCTCAGCGTCTGTCCTTTTAAACCCATTGAAATTGAACTGCGACAATGAGTTGCAGTTTAACAGAGCATCTTAATGTCACGCTTTACACCGCACTGTGTTAAGCTGATCGGAACGTTTGTGCTGTCATAACCCAGACCAAACAAAATATCTGAAGTGAGAGTCATGTGACCCGGTACTCAGTGTGCATTGGAGTGAATGAGAACATTTGGAGTCTCAATACCCATAGTATGTTGTGCGACAACAAAGCAATCCACAACGGAAAGTTGCCACTTGACGGTCTTATCATCCCCATTTGTATCACCCGAGCGCATTATCCAGCGGGATGTTTCATTAAGGAAGTGTCCAGAAAATACTCTGTGGTGGGCCCTGGCAGCCTTTATCTCTTTTAGCAAGGTTTTAAACTCTATCATCATTATGCAACCCTCCCCGCACAGTAGCCACAGGAAAGAGCAATTACGCACAGGGTCTATTTTAATACATCAATGTCAGTACAATCAGTAAGTTGTTGCAGGTTGTTCTTTTTCACTTCTAAGCGATGTGCCGTATAGAAGGCCATTTATCCCGCGAGTACCCATCCCTTGATGCGTGCGAAAACAATTATTGGCCGTTCTTTTCAGGAAAAGTTGATACTGCTCGCACGGGTCAGC
Organism: Siphateles boraxobius; assembly: GCF_051911475.1. Taxonomy (NCBI): domain Eukaryota; kingdom Metazoa; phylum Chordata; class Actinopteri; order Cypriniformes; family Leuciscidae; genus Siphateles; species Siphateles boraxobius. The sequence continues at coordinate 2,028,862 of NW_027508876.1, forward strand.
GGACAGAGAATGGCCGGAAACTAGTCGCTATGCAAATAGACTGAGACACTAATTAGCCTTAATACAGCGCAGACATGGAACAGGCCATGCATTTCCAATTGGATTTGCTGAAGCGAGGAAACGCACACCAATAGCTGTGTTTTATTAAAACTGGACGTGTGCCAAACCTGTTCGTTCTTTCCGCCGAGTCCCCAAAGTGACAGCAATACTATCAATGCCTGTTTTGGTTGTGGTTACAAACAAAAGACATTGAGTGTCTGCATTTGTGCTCACCTTGTCTAATGTGCCTGTATGAAAGCACAAATATAGGCATAATTTGGTGTTCATAACCATCGCTGACTTATTTAATGCATTTTTTATGGCGATAGACAATTGCCAATTTGAGTGTCCAATAACTTGGCAAACCCGTGAAAAAGCCAATTGTAATTCAGCAAATCGTCCTTTAACAATTTATTTTACCAGGTGCATGTAATTGAGATGCATTGCTTTTCATAAGGACATTGAGCAATTGCTCAGGCATTAATAAAATGAAAATAAATTGATTGATTGGGAATCAATGCAGTGACATCAATCTTTGCCGGTAAAAGAGTAGGAGAGAGAGACAAAAGGAGAAATCAATATTCTTTCTAATGCACCATGTCATAAATCAGAATTGTCTTACTGTATGCGGTACCTGGCGACGCAAAAGTGATCATTGGCTTCATTAGTCTTTACACATGGTCTGTCTCTGTTTGCTCAGTCTTGCGGACGCTTCATTGAAATTCAGCCAAGGGTGGCATTAAAGGATGTGTGTGTCTCTCGTTAGCTCTGTGTGTACTGACGGGCAGAGAAGTTGACCACCGTGCAGCTGGCACTTGACCTTGCAGAGGGCATTAAAGCATTTTATTTACTCAAATATTTATATTCAGTAATAATTTTTGTCAATATAAAACTTTTTTTTATTTGGCCATTGAGTTACCTAATTAATCCTGTGGCTACTTGTGTCATGACCTATGAGTATTTTATAGTGTTTCTGATTTAATCCTTATTAATATGTTGTCAGAGTTGAGAGTTGTTTCATTGAGTTTGATTAATAATTTGCTTACAGCATCTTTTAAAAAGGTTTTCCACAATTTTCAATGACACTAATTTTTCTGGTAACACGTTATTTCGATGGTCAACTTTAGACATTCTACTAACTATAAGTAACTTGTCAACTAACTCAGCTAAGTATTAGTAGACTGTTAGGGTTCAGGTTAGTAGAATAAGCTGACAAGTAGCTGCAAAGCTATAAACAGTAGAATGCCTGTTGGGAGTATCAAAATAAAGTGTTAGCAGATATTAAGCAGACAGTCCGATGGCGAGGCTATATAAGGGCCAGGGTAGCACTGGCCCACTCAGATTGACAGCTGGTCCACCCAATCAAAATACACAAAATATTTTTCTTGTGGGAAAGGAACGCTCAAATATAAACAATTTAGCAGAATTCACTCCCGAAACTTTGCAGCATGTACGTGGCCGCTGGTCAAGCATGAAAAACAAAAGATTTATTCAAATTCTAAACTGATTATATATCACCTAGAAAGCGCACAAAGAGCGGTCCCTATAAAATTGCTAAAAAGCTGTAACTCAAAGTTCATAGTGATGATGCAATCTCACAAATTTCTGTTATAATCAATGAAGCTGCCTATAAGGGGCAGTCGTGGTCTAATGGTTTGAGAGTCAGATTGGTAACCAGAAGGTTGAGGGTTCAATTCTCAATGACCACAGGAAATGACTGAAGTGCCCTTGAGCAAGGCACCTAACCCCCAATCGCTCCCCCGGCGCCACAGCAAAAATGACTGCTCACTGCTCCGGGTGTATATGTCCACGGTTTTCAGTGTGTTTTCACTACTCACTGCATGTAATGTGTGTGCTTAATGATTAAATGCTCTTTTTATGACAAGGCAAAGTTAGTTCTGGTTGTAAAATGTCAGGTGGTGCAACTCCCCAAAAATAAATAATTCATGATATATATATATATATATATATATATATATATATATATTTGCAAAGTATGAATAATTTTGCAGTGGAATTTTAATTTGCAATTATACTGTCCTCCTAAATCAAGATTTGCACCTTTTCCCACTGTATCCACTATATTTGAAACCCCATTAACAGCAAACAATGCAGCAGTTCTCAGATTCACTTTCTTTCTTCAGTTTCTGATATCAGACACTTCCCGCACAAAATGTTTGGCACTGCACTATAATATACTGAAATAACTTGGGTCTAAAAATAGGGTATCTAAAAATCTTGTAAAAATCCGTAATCCAATGCACTAAAGCAGTATATTGATGGTTCACGTAATTCTAACTCTGGAGGAAGATCTCAAATGTGATGAAAAATCTAAATGGCAGTTGAATGGTCATTGTTTCACATTCTGTGGTTGAGGTTGGTTGTTTTCCCTTGTGATTTGATATGCTAAAGGCTTCTACCATTATTCCACGACAAGGAATGTTAAGTATTTTATGTTTTGTTTCACTGGAACTCTGTGGGAAAATCGCCTCTCTCCTTTTTTCAGAAGGGGGTGGGCGTCTATCTGGTCCAAAGTGTAAACAGAAGCCCAACCCTCTGATTAAAGGCTTGGGTGAATGAATGCATGATGCTTTTAGAGAGTTGGGGAAGTAGACCGTCTATCGGGTTACCTTGACCATTAATGACACAGATAGACCCTGCGATTCAGTCATGAACTTTTCACAAGCTCAGTGTGAAAGTAGAAGGTGAAAAGGTGCTTTTCCCACACCTTATTTTTAATCTTTCTAACCCAACATTCTGTTCCATTTGTACTACGGCCATAAATGATACCTAAAGTCATCATGCTAATACAATTTTTCACATGGTGGACTATAAAACGAACATTAAAATCCCATAACCGTACATTGAAGGAGCTCTATAGCCACGCCATAGAGTTTGTAAAGCGAAAAAAAAAAAAAATCCCCTTGTTGCATGAAGAGGATAGCAATTGAGGGGCTTTAAATAGACATGTCCAAAGCATCTCTGACTTGACTCACTGCATGACTTTAGCGTTGTTTTCTGTGCACATTAACAGTGGGTCACCTACTGTCCTACTGATGTGGGCACATAAAAGAAAATCTCTTTTGTCCTCCACTAAAATATGATACTGAGCCAAGCCTCACAAGGTGGAGTTGCCCGTCAGCCGCCCTCCCCCATCTCCTCTTCCAGTCTGTCGTCCCATCAGGGACGCTGATCTCTGGCAGTCAGGTCAGTGCCCAGGAGGTCCACGTTCTTCTCTCTGCAACACAATGCGTCTCCCCGTCTTATCTCTTATCTCAGCTCCACATCTAATGTATACCACTGGAGTCTCTGTCACAACTGACTTTCAGTGCAACAGACCCCACACATGCTTGTTGGTAAATTCAAAACAAAGAACAGAGAAAACCAACCTTCCCTGAGTCCTTTCCTGAATGATGCAGCATATTTTTTTTTCTTTCTCCTCCAGTTGGGTCAGTAGTTCAAATTTATAGTCCCCTGCCAATATTTTCACTGGTGAAAACGGCTGTATTATTATTTAGAAATATTTTATGTGCCATTATGAACATAAAATATTTTTACAAAATGTGATAATGGATTTACAAAATGTGATAATGTTCTAATTACAAGTGGCCAACTAATGAGGCCAAAAGAGTGTAGATTATGAGTCTATTAAGTCATTTCTCCCAGACATGTTTCGTCAAGGGTTGTTGGATCTTGCACACACATTCCTGAACTACATTATAATGGGCATGTGTGCAATAATATGGAACATTATTCACAGAACTGTATACAATTATCCAGCACAAGACAGCATTGTAAGAGACAGGATGGTATTAGTCAGTTAAACAGGTAGCCCTGCCCCTATTATCCAACAGTTCTGTGAATAATATACCATATTGCACACATGTTCATTATAATGTAGTTCAGGAATGTGTGTGCAGAATCCAACAACCCGTGACGAAGCATGTCTGAGAGAAAAGATTAAACAGACTCATCATCTACAATCAGACTCTTTTTGCCTCATTAGTAGGCCACATTTTTATAAGCACATTATCACATTTTGTAAATCCATCGCAATAACACACATTCATCTTATCTGTTCAATGTACTGCTCATGTCCATTCACTCAGTTTCGGATGGGTGAAATAGGCAAATTAATAATTCCGTCACCATGGCAACGTGGCTTCCGAATCCACAGAGTGAGGCAGAATTAGGAATAATGACAGGAAACAGAATGAAAATGAGATTTTGGAGCGAGTTGGATTTGTATTAACATGGCCAGTAATTTAACCAATCATGATAAGACATTCAAAAGGGATTTTGAGGCCCTTTGTCATGGTAACAATAGCAACAGTGAGTACACATAGAGCAGTTGAAATAGTGAATACTAAGTGACTAACTCCATGAATGTACTCTCATGGGGCTTTCTAATCAAGGAAAGTTTCTTTTTGATACTTTCGGTATGACTAGCACAGCTTGTCTCGCCCTATTAGGACAGTATGACATTGAACAGTGCTTTCCCTTTAAAATAATAAGAATGAAGCTCAGGCTGCTTCGTTTTGGGCTGGATCTAATACTATTCACACATTTTACAGGAATAGTTTGCCCCCGCCCCACTAAAAATAGAATAAATTACAATGAATGAGGACTAAATCTTTAAAGCTTCAAAAAGAACACAAAAGCACAATAAACACATACAACTCCTGTACTATATTCCATGTTTTCAGAAGTCATACAATAGTTTTGTGTGAGAAACAGTCTGAAATGTAGGACCATTTAGGTTAGGGTGACCAGACAGTAGATGTGATTTTGCGTGACAATGCGGGACATACGTGTGAGAAGTAAATTTCATTCTATTGTACTGTAAATATTGATTTACATTAGTTGGAAAGCCTATTTGCCATCCCGTTGGATGATAACGCTTTTAAATAGTCAATAAGCTTTGTTAATTGTGACCGCATTATATTTCCCATGCAGGTTTGAGTGTTAAAATGTAGCCTATTTACTCCATAGAACCTATATTCAGTCTAAGCAAAAGGCTAGTAGGTAAAAATCACATTTTATACTGAAATAAATTTCCTTAAGTAGCGACCAAGTTTATTTTCCTTTATTAGACTACGCAAACATTAAATGAGTTTTACATGATTTAGTTAATCTTGAACCTGTATTTTTTTGTTGGCTCTGGAAGGTTTGATGTTGTTGAGGACCACTGATTCCTTTGTTTCATCCAGTCGTCAACAGCGGTGGGAAAGAAACCTCTCTACGAAAGTGTTGGTTGGTAATTTCCCCGCCCTAACTCTAGCTAGATGGCTGTGACAATGGCTTTTTAACTGCCAAAAACGTTTTTAGTATTTTATTTTTTATTTTTATTGTAGTATTGTCATTTCAGGGAAGAAAAAAAAAACATAATTAGATGTCTTGCGGGACAAAGCTCACAAATTTGGTGCTGTCTCACATGGTCACCCTAATTTAGGTCCAGTGAGCTGTTAAGCGCTGTGTCTGGATCAAGTCAGTGAGTTGAACTCAAAAACCAGATCAGCCTGATTTGTGAACGAAGCATGCAGATCTTTTTTGTGTGAACTGGATCAAACGATTTATTAAAAATATGAAACTTATTGCACATGACACTTATTACTTCTCTTATCTGCACCCTTTAAAACTGTTTACTAGGTTAGTGTGGTAAAAATGTGGTACGTTTGGTCTGTGGTTATCACACATATGTCATGATTGTAGGTTTCCTCCAACTGTAAGCATATGTTGACTTGGTTTTCTGTTTGTACATTCAAATCAACAAATATGACATCAACCTTTTATGGACTTTAGACTATGATATCATATGTTTGAGCAATGTGTCATCCACCTTTTTCATGCACTGCTCCCAACTTCCCATCACACGGGTTATGTCATTTTCCCATGAGTAAGGCATTCTCTCATCGGATTGTTTTACCTTGGCCGGGTCAGCACACTCAGAGACGGATCAGAGTTGTTTTGCAAACACCTGTGCGTGTTCCCATTGGCTGGGGATTCAGGTGTGACTGTTGACTCACCTGAGACTGAATGAGCTGGTGTCCATTTAATAGAAACGTGTTTAACAATGCGTTTTATAGAGGGTTGGCAAAGCCATAGCTAGTAAAATTGTATATAGCTTTAGTATAAACTACTGCAAGACTGTGTAAAACTGCAGAGGTAGACAGTATATCATAATTTATTGCTCTAGAATCCTTTGAAAAAGTCAAACAGAGCAAATGAGGCATTTCATTCGGGTCCCATAATTGTCTGTGCAATTGCAATCTAGTAAAACCGCATTATTTAAAATCATTTTGCCTCACAAAGTATGGCACAAATGCTACAAGCATCGTAAATGTGCTTGTTGGGTCAAATGTTTGGCTAGACAATTTAAAATCTCCCCATTCCCCAGTGAAATGTGAGTAGCATTAGCTCTTCTCTCTTCCTCTGTTTCTCTGTGTAAACACCTGAGAATGACTAACCCATATCTCATGACCAGCCTGCAGTGCTGCGAGCCCTGTGTCCTGCATTCTCCAGGAAATGAGGCATGATGCGTGCCATCACCCAGACACAACCCCTCAGGAACCAGGAGCACAGATATAAAACAGACTGTTAGCTTAACACACAGCATAGCTGGGTCACAAGGAAAGGGTCAGCTTTCATATGATTGTAAATCAAATTGGCATCATGTTGTGGATGCATCTCTTCGTTATTTCCTTTAGTTTGTTTACCCTTCTTGAATATAATATACAAATATTGGCTGCAATAATGCTTGAAATATAATAGTGTGCTCTTATGTAGCTAGGGTGTGCTGTGTGGTTTGTAGTATTTCTAAGTGTTTGCATAGGTTTTCTGATTGTTTTTAGGATGGTGGTTCTAGTGGCCAAAGGAGTCCACCTTAAAGTATCTCAGACATCCCAATTCTCCCCGAAGGTCCGGGAGTATCCCGCATATTGATAGAGACTCCCTGACGCCAACAAATTATGTACAATATCCCGTAAATCGAGCGAGAAGGAGTGAAGCCCCATTTCCAAGTGATTCAATCAGAAGTTGTCAGCAGAGATGCATGAATACATGCATTTTGAATGTGTCTCTTTTGGCAACTTCTGTTCAGATTTTCTCACACTCTAACCATACATCACTTTCGAGTAATACTATACGGTCGAGTATTGTTGAATGAACTTACAAGCAAGTTGGAAAGAAAGCAAATGAAATGGAGAAATGGAGTACAGCTGTGATATTTGGTGTTAAGATTATTTAAAAATAAACTAGCTGACTATAAGTTAAGGAGCTACTCTATTGATGTACAACAATTAAATGAACCCAGACTTACAGATATTATATTATATTATATTATTTATTTATTTTTTTCTTTTGGTTGATGCTACCTCCTTGCAATGCAATGAGTTTTTACAGGGTGAACATTATCTGGTATTCTGGTCCCTAGTTATGGTTCTGTTCCCTCTTGAAGTCTATGAACTTTGTTGCTATTTTATCTCTATTCACATGTCAGTAATGCAAATGGTATGTGATGACCCTAACCCTAACCTGCCAAAGTTATGGAACACCCTAAACCTTAGTGCAAATAGTGAAATATGCTATTTACACCATGTGAACATAGCAGTATTTTCTTAGTAATATGCTATTTACACTAAGTATGAGTATTGCCATAGCAAGTACCGTAATTATAGCAGTTTGCAAACACGTAGCAAACATAAAACAACTGACAATAAGGATAGTGCTCCTAGATACATAACTATAATAAATTGTACTCATTGTGCATTTAGTCTGTTTTGTTTTTCAGCCTCAAGTAACACTGAAGAAGCCAAAAGTAAGCTAACATCCAAGGGACGAAAAAATTCTCTATTTTTATGTGACACATCATAGGGGTCACATGTAAGTTTACAATAAATAAATCTTGACGGCACGTTGACCGACATTGAGCGCAAAACCTATTTTCATTCTGGATACACTTTACCAGTCCTCATCGCTCATGGTACTGACAGCTTACTGTGACAGAGCTCTAGCCATGATGAGTGGCAGACAGGAGACTGCTGGAGACTATCGCCTATGCCCTAGAGAGCTGCCAGACACGGCTTCCTATCAAGCAGGCCGGAAGGAAGCCGAGTGTGTCAACACAGCGCCACACACCTCACTCATGCAAGCGCTAATGGATGAAGACGCCGCAGCTGTCCTCAGAGAGGGAAAAAGAGGAAAACACATAGCGAACATTAAACTCCGTTTCCCAGCAGGCCTAGCTTTTCTGCTCAAAAACAACAAGGAAAAAAACAGCACAAATCATTACTGACAGACAGGTGCCCAGGTGAGTTCTAATAGGAATCAACCACTCGTTGTTAACCTCTACAGTCACCTGAAATGACTTTGTGGTTCAGAGAACATCTGAAGGGTTTAAGGCTAGTGTTCCGGCTGAAGAGATGACATGGTTTCCTCAAAGTAGGTAAGTGATTCTGAGGAGATTCCATTTAGAACTTGTACAACTACTTGTCGGATGTAGCTGATAAGCATTACAGATGTGATATCTGACAATTTGGCCATTCTATCACTTTGCTGAAGATGTCATTGCTTTACTGTGCTAGCAATACTTTTAAACTTCAGATGGACTACTGAAAGGGAAGGATGAATAATTCAATAATCAAGTGAAAGCGTGAACAGCAAATCAAGCTGTACCCATAAGAACCAGGATGGAATTTTCTGACAAAGACTTGACAGAGGACTTGCTTTGGTATGGTTTCCCTTGTGTGACTTAATTAGCGGCCCAGGCCAAGCTCAATGAAGCAGCTCTCTGGGACTTTCTGAGTGGAGGTGTGAAAATCTGGGTCAGTGGGGCTGGAAGAACATTAAGGTTTTCATGCCAGGGGTCTGCGCTTCCTCTCGCACTATCAGCCACTGACACGATAAGCCAGGGACAAACCTTGGCCCTGGTTACTGCAGCTGGCCAGCTCAGTTAGCATTCCCATCAATTCCTTCTAATCCTGGAATTTAACTCTGTCCCTTGCCCTACCAAACTAGAGACTAGACACATTCCTCTGCTGGCACACCAGGGCACTATATTTGAACAGAGAGCAACTCCCACTATGGCCTAGCAACACTTTGCACTCTTGTATCGGTACAAGCAAAGTCTTTCCCTACTGATGAGGCCATGCAAAGGAATGGTGCAAATTACATGCCATCACTTGTTCTTTTTCGGGCTACCTCTTGTTCACTGTCGATCCACCATTCACAGTTTATCTTTACCCTTTTAGTCTTCCATGTAAGCTTGGGTTCGCTCACATTAACTGCCCCCTGCTTCAATTATGTTGCAGCCTGTCCTCAGAAAACCTCATCGCATGTACCAGAGGTTACAACCTGAAAGAGATCCATCACCTGCTGATCTCATATGTTTCGGCAGCAAGGGCCATTTTTGACAAGGCAGTTATTAGTGGCACAGTAGACCGAAGGTAATTAACCACAATATAGCGTCGCAACATTCGTTCCGAATGGTTCCTCATCACCAGAGAAGCCACTTTCTCTCATTCCCAAGGTCAGATGGATGAGATGGCCCACTGTGCCACTGGAACCTGACAACAGGGTGCTGCAATTACCGCTGTCCTTGATATTTAATGGGGAATGAGTGCAGTAACCTTTAGTGTTTGCTTGTGAGACCCCCCTTCTCACCCACTTTCCCCTCTTCTGGCTCTCTCTCCTCCGTGGGGCGGTCAGAAAACAGAAGATCACTTTGGAAAGACATGTGAAGTGTGTTTGCGTGCCAGGCTGTGCCGTGGGAGCAAGGGAGTGTGTATGCACACACACATACGCTCACAGATTCTGCCAAATGGATGCATGTCAATGCTTTTCGGGTTGACAAGGGACTTACTTGTGGGCCAGAGGGTAGACAGAAGTGCAAAAGTAAAAATAGTCACTCCCCTCGGCTAACTCTGCACTAGTGACACAAAGATTTGACACATTTTACATCAAATTGTGAAATATCTTAAGCTTTAATGGTATGTGCAGTGTATATTGCTGGGTAATTGTACTAGAAACTTGATTTGAGTCAAAGTACCATAGTGTTACCATGGTCTTGTAATACGATGGTATTCTTTCAAGTGCCTTGCCTTTTAAATACAGGTGCATATTTTAAACCTTATCAGATCATGAATATTAATTAGGTGATGTAACATGATGTAACAGCAGTTAGGCCTAACTGTTTTGCTGAGGGGCAGGTAAGTGGACGCTGGATATAATAGGATTACTACTTATCACTCGCACATTAATTTGTTCAGTCCACTCTTAGTGCAACCGGTTAGTAGTCTCTTGCTTGGGTTTTAAAGCCATAATTCTACGCGGTTGGGTACTATTTATTCTTTACGTTGCAGCCGAGCAAAACAAAACCTCTTAAAACATGTTTACTCTTACAAGTATAAAGGGGTGTTATAATGTACCACTATATACAGAGTACCAATGTATAACTGCCTCAGTTTTTGTAAGGCTAGTTTTGTTTCTTCATTAATCATTAATGTTGACTATGACATTGTGTTTCTGTCAGCTAATTCTGTCCGATACGCACATATGTATACAATATAATACGCTTTGGATTTTTGACGCTGATTATAACACAGCTAACAGCTAATTAACGTTCATGAACCCAATCAGAAGAAATTGTGTTGGACACTGCCAGTGTTTAGGCAATGTAACGACAATGAAAAAATGACAATTTACTCAGTCCCTAGGTGAAGGAGAAACACTCCACACCATCTTCAATCTACATACCTTCAGAGTTAAAACTGACAGACAAATGCTTTCAAAATCTTGCCTGTCATCAAACCTCTCAGTCAAATGGACAACATATGCAATGTGAGAATTGTGGAAAATGTTCTCCCATGTAGTTGCTTCTCTCCTGCGCTTAACTGTAAGGTTGGAAACCGAGCCACATTATGCAGCATGTTTGACAGCTTTAAAGATCCATCCTTCATTTTTGTACCTCTCTAGAGTGCTCCGCAAAAGACATGTAAGGAAAACTCCTTCAACATCCTACAGAAATGAGGAGTGCCTTATGTAACAGTGGCTTACCTTCTCTCATCGCCATATGCTATCAGTGTTTACTTTAGCACTTGTTTTCTCTGGATCCATGGACATGAACACATAAAGATGGAGAATGATGACCTATGTTCCCAACATTCCAGGGCGTCACTGTCATCATGCTCCACTGTGAACATACAGCCATGCAATTAATAACGTCAAACATGTATGTCTTATCTTTCTCATGCCATGTGTCAGTAAGGTAGCCATTACAAGCAGGAATGTTTTATGATGGGGGCTCTGTTTGAAATATGACACATGCCCAGGACTGGATTAAATGTGCTTGATAGCAGTTGTGTTCATGAAAGCAGTTTTCAAACTGCACCGAAACAGTAAAACAACACAGTTATGTGAAGGGTATATTAAACTTAAATGAAATCAATGGCTTCTTATCCATTTTACAATCCCTTCTGAACACCAGTGCAGAATCTATTGAAAAAAAACAATGAATTGCTACTTTTGAACAATGATTGAGGCTGACCATATTGTTTTTGCTCTATCTACATCTTCAGCCATTGTCCATTGACGTCTTGGTGCCAGAATGGAACTTTTGATTCTCTGTGATAATCTTTGGACCTCAGCATGTTTTACTGGAAAACTGCTTGACCTCTGAGTGTCTAAGAAACAGATGATTGAAAGACATTTACGCTTGGAGGTTCAGCTGTAGAAATGTCATAGGTTGCAGTCTGATCTCTGCAAAGACTATCTTAAATAACTGTTATATCTAAAGCCTACCTGTTTGAACAGGATTAATTTTTCTAGACATATATATTTGTAACGTATTTGTTACTGTGGATATGTAATGTTTATCATTAGCTTGTACAGGATAAGCAAAATAAATGTAATTTGCAATTGCACAGTGTGGCTGAATATAACTGAGCCATCACAAAATATGAAATGAGAGAAAATGTGAAATTGATTTATGGCAAAATATAAATTGTGACCACACACACACACACACACACACACACACACACACACACACACACACACACACACACACACACACACACACACACACACACACACACACACACACACACACACACACACACACACACACACACACAAATGCTTCATAAATCCAAATTCAGCATAATTTGTTGTCCCTCCTTGAAGTTTTTAACTATTTTTCCTACCATTGTTGCGGTTTTCCTAGTTCCCATTTCAAAAATTGATAAAAAGTTGTTCACCTTATAAATTGAATATGCTAGCCTTCAAGTCATCTTTAAGCTTGTGAGCTGGATCAATGAATGGATTAATGAATTTGATGACATCACTCTGCACTTCAGCTTCTCATCAGATTTTGTCCAATCAAATGATGTCTAGAATCTGACGCTCCGCCCCCTACATTTATAAACAGAGGCTGACGCTGCGGTTGAAATCGGTCACTTGTTCACACATTTACTATTTTCTACATGGTGAATTGGACATAATGCACTATAAAGGGGATAGGGAATGATTCAGACAGTGTAAATATGCTTTCCACTGGGGAGAATGGAGTTAGTGTCACGCAAACCGCCACAGCTCCGGTCCAGAGAGACGATAACACAGAGCAGATCATGTGTACGAGTCGGCACAGACCAGAAAACGTATCAGACCCATTTGAATTCTACACAGAATGCTATATTTAAAGCGATATGGAGGAGATCAGGAGGAGAAGCGGTTCGACAGACTCGGCATTAGAGATAACCGGTGGCGCCATGCACCAACATAACTTACACACTTTTCAAACTACACATCCTCAGCATGATTGTTCACTCTTTTGCTTTAGTAACATTTTCATATTAAATCTAAAAGATTAATCTACTAGACTGTGGCTGTCCTAAGCTGTCAAACGCCGATTTGCCAAGCTCAATGGATCTGTCCGAGCTGTGATATAAATGAAACACGATTGGCCATTTAAAAAAAGGGGAGGAGCTTATTGATATGTGCCGCCCTGTCTTCCTGTATCAGTGGAAATTACGTCAACACATTGAATAATGCTGCACATTTCAAGGCACCTTAGTGGGCTTTTAATTTATGGCACAACCCTTCCCTGCCACTGACGTGCAATCCATGTTTTCACTGTTATACGGTAGGGGGCGCTATTACACATCTTTTGAAAGAGTACAGAATCTCCGGATCAAAACACAGGGAAGACGCAGCAGAGACAAGTGATAGAACATAAGCTTACGCACATGTAAGCTTATGTGATCGTCTGCCTAATGTTACAGAATGAAATGTTCCAGGAAGGGTTAATGAGTGCAAAGCTGTTGATAGACTCGATCTACTCCATCTAAGTTTTGATCATCGTTCTAAATCCGATCCGGATGTAGTCTTTGACAAAAATGCGTTTTTCTCAGGGTTTTGTTTATAATGTTGCTTTTTTATGAAACTTACTCAGATTGAAGTGTTAATAAAAAATGGATTAAACTAGATTTTTTTGTTTAAAGCATAGGGTCTGTTCTCTCTTTTGATATATTACTTTTGGATATTCATACCACAAAATGTTCTAGGGGCATGAACGTTTAGTGAAAATTATCAAAAATGCTGGCAACTATAAAAAAACATTGGCGGGGAAAGAGTTAAGTGTATCATGCCATTTTCTGACGTCTTCTCATTAGTCAAAGTCCATTTGAAACACTTGGAGTGCTTGATGTATGATGATAGTTACATATAGATTCACAAGCTTTTTAACCATATTTGTCAGATCGCACTACAGGTTACTTTGGATGGTGGTTATTTCTTCAAGACATTTTATTGAATGTAAAAGACTGTAAACTTTACTGGCAAAGGAAGAAATCATGAAAAAAAAAATACTGACATGGCCAATTTGGACGGGATTAACATCACAGAGAAGCTTTGGTAGTTATTACATTACCTCATCTCCCTACATAACACTAATCCCACCCAAATAGGGCTAAATAAACTATTTCCATAGTAAACAACAAACCCGAGGGAACAAATTACTGTACTATTTTGCCATCAGGACAAACTTGGCACAGTACCGAGATTGCTGACTTAGTGAAGGACTATGAAATGAGACACTGATGTTTAGAGAGGAATGTGTAATCTGTCAGGATCCATATAGGGCTAATGTATACCGTCTCTGGGAGAGGACCGGCTCAGACTTGTCTCCAGAATATTGCAACAAGCATGTCAGGTTGTTTGTCTGGTGGCAGATTTGTAATTTATGGTATTTGGGATCAGAAATACCTCAACTGCCACTATTTCCTAACAATACAGCAGCTTCTGAAGAAAACACCGGTATCCTGAGCTATTTTCAGGAATTTTCATGATGTGCGTGTGTCACGCTCACATCAAGTCCTCTGGAGAGAGGGGAGACTGATATTTTGTACGCAGAGCTTCATTATCGGCTCATTGGTGATTCTTGCTGCAGGCACACACCATGCGTGCGCATAAGCGTGGATCTTACTCTGGCTTTGATGAGAGATCATTAGCACCAGGTCATAACTGATGCTTCAACAATCTCCCCGCTCTCTTGGATAAGTTTTTTGCTTGATCTGTTTTTCCTCCTATCCCTGATAAAAAAAAAACAGGCGTAGTATCGCATGAGATAGCGAGAGGTGTGCAGAAAAGATGAGGTGATTGCTAGTTGCCACTTCACTCAACTGCATTTTAATTTTCAATGTTGCCTGGGGGACAAAAAAAAAAAATGGAAAAGAAAATCTTGTCTCGCAAATGACTTCAGTGAAGGAGCCGGAAACATGGAAGTGAAGGAGATTCACTTGCAGATATTTCAGAACAAATCACCTGGATAGAAGGCATCTCACTCCCTAATGGAAATCCATATTCATCTTGGTCCTGATTTGTCCCACGAGACCTCAGATCTGGCTGATTCCACATCGTCTTATCAATTTCCCCATCCCCTTTCTCTCTTAACAGTCGTTCTACTCTGTTTCCTGGCTGCGAGGACGCTACTGCATCATTTTGCATCACCATGGAAGCATCTAGCCACATATGAGGCGTGTTATACGATTATTAATGACAAGGCTTGAATATGTAGATAAGCCAGCTGCATATGGTTTTCATATGAACTGGATTGATTCCAATCTCAGACGTCTAGTTTGACTGATGGTGCCGTCGGTGTTATTTAATATGCCTGAAGTCTGTTCCTCTCTGTAATAATGTTTGAGCACATACAAAGTCATCTGCTTTGACTCTAATTATTAGTAGGCAATCCATGTTTCTCCAGTGACATTCATTGAAACGACTCCTCTGTACTATAAAAAACTCCTACAAACAAAAATCCCAGCATGCCCTACTTTCTGCAGCAAGTTTGTAAGTGTTTACTTGGTTCTGCTGTCCTTCTCTAAAGGGCACCTTCACTTGTGATGCAGCGAGAGAACATGGAGACATACACATGCGATGGCGTACACGATAGGAGAAATGAAATATTACAGTGGGAAAGATCATATTTATTAAATCCCCTTGGCCGGGGCTGGACCTGAGCCAACTGTTGCTGTTTCCTTCCTATCACCCGTAACGAGTCTGCGGCAGATGAATGAGTGCATAAGACGTTTGAAAAGATAAAACCAGATTGCATATTAAAAGAGCATAAGGGACATCATATTAAAACAGAAGCAATCTCAGTATCATCTAAAACACTGGGAACTTCCCCCACCCACTTGTCTAGGATTATAGTGTGTATGCTGGCTTGAAAATACTTGAATTGTTCCTTAAGGTCACCTAAAGGGGAATGAAAACTCTTTCTTTGATTGCAAGACCAAGATTCATAGTAGACTGTCTTCTTGTATTCTGGGACACAATGCCATTTTGCAGGAGCCACTTACTTAGGGCCAGATTCACTAACAGCTTGCGCCAGTGCAAACCCTCTTTTGGTGTTAAAAACTACTGTCAGGATTTATTTAAGACACACAGTGAAAAATTAGCTTTGAAATTGTTATTTTTGGGCTGAACTTATTGCATATGTATTTGTAAGAGTTTCCCTTTCTGACGCAACATTTATAGGAGGAGAGTATTTAAATGAATCACCCAATGTGATTTACTAAGGTTCGCCCAAGTCAATTTACTGGTATTTGCGCCATTTACCGCCAAAAAATGCATGTCTTAAACCAGACGCTAATTTGCACTGCTCTTTGTAGATTGCCTTGGTCATTATATGGTGCATTTGTAGGCTGTTGTCTATGTTACTGCCAGACTTTTTAGTGCGGAAAGCGTTTTTGCTCGTATGGTAAGGGCTCGCACTGTGTTAAAGTTACTAAGGTAGATATTGGTTGTGTTTCTGGTGCAAATTCCATTGTTACCACCATAGTTCAATGATTCGGAGTTTCCTGAAAACATGTGCAAACATGTACAGCTCTTGACTTTTGGTTAGAAGAATAGTTTCTTATTAGTATGACAAGTGGCCTTAGATCATGCTCCTTGAGCAAAATAAGCAAGCTAACATGCAGTGCAATCTATATCATTCATTCCATTAAAATATGCATACATTTCATTATATATATTTCAGCGTGACAACAGTCAAATGTCATTTTTGAAGAGCACACATCCATAAAAAAACAAGGGAACCCCAGACTATGATGTATCAAGGAACCGGCTTTGAGTTGGTGTGAGTGAGTGGAGGCGGGGCTCATTTGCATATTCATAGAACCGTGTATACTAAACGAAGCAAGATTGTAGAGTTACATTTAAGCTATTTTAAGGCACAGAGAATTTTTTTTTCCAATGAAAAAAAAAACGTTTAAATATGTTAATTGGTGATCAAAGATGAGTTTTAAGAGATACAATTATTGACTACAGGTGACTTTAAAGACTTCAATCAAAATGGCATTTGTGGCATTTATTCAGTGTTTATGCTTAATGTCATATATGATTGCTTCTCCTAAATGTTGACAAAATACATTTTTAACAAATATAAACATTTCAAGTTTAGAGACTATATCTTCTAGAAAAACAGACCAAAATATTGATGATTCATATTTCATTTTAGGCTATTATCAAAAAAGCACAAGCCATTTCATATGTTCCACTCCTACTTTCTGTTTCAACAGGAAATACTGTGCTTGTCAAGTCATTTCACAATGTCTTTAAATAACTACTTAAAACAAAATGATTGACCAAAATCTTGTTGTGTATGTGGAACTCCCTGTGCTATATATATATATATATATATATATATATATATATATATATATATATATATATATATACACACACACACAGCACAGCGAGTTCCACATACATAACAAGACCTGGAAATATCAGTGAAATCAAAAGTGTGTCCAGCAAAAGTCATGTAAATGAATACATATTAAAAGTCAAATATAATTTCTAATGTACATTTTTCTAGTTATGCTCAGTTCTAATGTAAATGTTGGACTAATTCTGCGATTTCTATAAAATCCCCATTCAGTTGTCAAATGACTAAAAAACCCATGGAAAAATCTTGGAAATTCATTAAAGTCGCAAAGTGTGGAAACTTTGAATTCTGCCTTTTTTAGGTGAATTATATAATCTGTAATTATATACTGCAATAAATGCTATATCCATTTATATCTCTGCTGTCTTTAGCTATGCTTTTTGTCTTTAACTCATTTCTGTTAGATCCACATATGCTATTATAGTTATAGAGTTTTATTAAAGACATTCGTGGAGAATTGAACAGTGTCCCTGTTATTTTTGTTGTGAGCCAAATCAGTAATGAGTGTCATCTCCATGCGCTCGCCGTGTGGCCCGTGCGTCAGCTGAGAGTCATATTTGTTCAGGGTTGTTATCCACTCTGGGAGAACAGCTTTTGGTAAACAAGAGAAAACAGGCCTTCTACACATAAAATGCATCTGAGGGTCTAAGCGATGCTCGCAGCAAGGAGCATCAATTTGCCATCGTCTTCTTACATGCCTGAGTGCGGTGGACAGCTTTCTCTGAAAACTCTCTCAAGAAGCAGGAATCAACGGTGGTTGGAGATCAATGGGAGGCGATCTGCCTTTCTTTTCTTTCTTTTTTTTCTCTCTTTTCTTCTGTGGCTTGTGATATGCCAGGATGACTTTGCTCACACAGGGAGGGGAACTTCTGATAAACCCTGAAACCATTATTTCTTTTTTCCAAGGAATTTCGAACAGATGCAGACCATTGCATATTCTCAAGAATTCGAGTGATGATAACACATAAATGCCTCATTCATCTAAATAATAATGTATTTGTAATCCAGGCTTTCACAAGCATTTTTGGGCAACGCTTGTAAAGAACTTTCACTATACAGTTGTTTTTCTTTTGTTTCATCAGCAGTTAAATGTTATTTTGGTGGAAAAACATCCAGCTTGTTAAGATCTGATTTTCCAAACATCACATTTTCACAGGAAACAGCCTGTCACCTTTAACCTTTGTCATTACTCACTAGAAACGTGAGACACAAGTGGGCCGAAATTGGAGAACCGATGGCTGTGAAAATGAAATATGGACATCTGACAGTCCTTTTGGCCTCTATCAAGAATTCAATTTCACTTCTTCCAATGTATGTTAGAGATAACAGAATATTTCCTCCAGTGTAGCTCATCGGTGGCGGTTGCTAAGACTAGCATTACTATTACTATGGCTTATACTCAGCTTTAGCAACTTACAAACCCCAAACCTTAAAAATTAAACCGAGGTACTTCATTTGTACAACACTATTTGGTTTTCTGACATGAATGAGACTTTTTTCACCTAGTATTAAGTTGTGTTTTGGTCGATTGGATCGGAAGTGGACGTCGCTAAATACAGGAGTAAACGGGGTCTAAAACTTTTTGAGCTTGTCCACGTCCGACCACTTCCGGAGGTAGTCGACCAGATTGCTTTCGTAGTGTAAAACGCTCATCTGGTCGAATGCGTTCGAACAGCCACAAAAGACCGTCAACTCGCCGTCTACTGACGTAATGCGTAAAGATTATGGGAATGTATGAAGACCCAAATTTGATTTGAAGATGAAAAACATACCAAGCACATTGTTCTCTCACCGTTCCTGATTTCTAACACAGTGTTCGCCGTGGTCTTGTGGCTGTCAGAGCAGAAACTTAAGCTGCTGCTCTCCGTATCTTTTTCCCATCACCGGTCGTGTTCAAATGTAAACTGCGCAAGACAATTTTTCCTATTACATCGAAAGATCTGAAAAAAATCATAGATTTACCTGCCCATAGACCCTACTCTCTAAGAAATCAGGACAGAAGTGGTTGAAAGAAAAGCACCAGCTGTAAACCGGTATGTGTCTCCCTCGTCTAATTGTGTCTAACTCGTCTACCTTCAATCCACTAAAACACTGTTAATAATAGGGTAAACAGGAACTTTGTGTATACGGTAAGGTTACTTGCAGTACGAGATTTTACTGGACTATTGTTACAGTATTTTTCTGTTTTTTTTTTTTTTACAGTATAGAGAATTGGGAAAGGGCATTAGCAATCACCTAGCAAGAAAACACCACCCTTTTTCTAAGGAAAATGTAAAAATGTGTTTTTTCCTCTGTTCTCAGTGCGGTGTTTTTTTTTTGACTATGTGGTTCTTTAATAAACAAAGAGTCATTTATATTCCCAGAGACACATTTGTTGTGTAAGGGAAAGCATATAAAATAGGATCTGTATCTTATCCTCATTTAGTCGGATGCGTCTCGCCCACTTTCTTAGAGGGGTCGCATCGCCACGGTGATTATGTTTGGAACAGCTGAGATTGTTATTCTTTTTTAGGCTAGATGAAAAAGCGTTACTGCAGTCCATGTGGGGGGTCTCTCATTCTCTCTCTGTCGGTTGCTAACAGCCCTTCTCAAGAGACTCGCGCTTAAAGTCACTGAGCTAAAAATGCCTACAAAGATCTCTCTCATCTCAGCTCTCTCTCTCTCTCTGTCATACACAAAAACTTTCACAAGATACTGTCATCTGATGTTTGTCTCCTGCAAGGCAGTTTTTTTTTTGTTTTGTTTTTTTGGTGTGATTTTGTTCAAACCCGAGGTAAAATTGGTCCGGAACGATCCAGAACGTCATTCTGGCATGTTTGATTAAAAGAAGCCATATAATGCCCTTTTACAAAGTCTTGATTTTGCTTTTGGGGTCTACTAGAATATATTTTCATGCTTGAATGACCAAAACACATTATTTTTCACTTATTTGACAGCAGCACCTCTCTTCCCAGTCTGGGGTGCGTTTACCGAAAGCATTGTCAGCCAACTTGCGTCGCAAGTTCCGTCGTATCAGTATAATTCAATGAGTCGGTGTTTCCCAAAACCATAGTTCTACGAACATTGTTTGCATGACATGTGGACTCAATAGAACCTTATCTTGACCAAAATAAGCAAACTGACATACAGTATAATCTGTATCTTTAAGTTAGAATACATACAAATGTCATTTACGTTTTTAAGTTTGTCAAGAGATTTAAAGCACCGTTTTTGAATAGTGAGCATGTGCATACAGTTTCTACTAAGTGAGAACAAGTTCATGATTGAATCGGAAAATAAAGCAAAATAAATAAAAGAAAAACGAGAAATAGTCCTTAGATGTTTATAGAAAAACATCAAAAATTATTTAGATCTCAAACAGATTCATTAAAATAAGTTCTTACTCCACTACGTGCATGACATCATTAACCAACGTGGTTGAACCACCAATTTGCGACAATACGGTTGTGGGAAACAGTCGTGACTAGCTAGTTGATTTCTTCAACGATGCATCGTAATACGGTAGTTAAGTAGCAAGTTTCGTAGTTGTATGGGAAACGCACCCCTGTTTAGTTCCTGTCTCTATTAAACCCCTCCTTCCGAAAAGCACAATGTGCTCTGATTGGTCGGCTGGATTAGTGTGTTGTGATTGGTCAACTACTTTGAACATGTTTGGGAAATTTCATGTCCTTTATCGTACACATTATATGATTTTGGGCTGATTTTTTTGGGTAAATCATGGCTCTTAAATGGTGGTTCTACGTCGTACAGTGAGAGGTTTCAAAGACGGCTGTTGTCGGTCTTGTGACCAAAGATAGCATGAAGTCATTTTCTGACAGTGTCAGCAATTTAGCATAATCATCTAACAGTGTGTTTGCTGCTACAACCTACATCTAGTGACTAGCCAATAAAAATGCAACATGAAATGTCGTATCGATAAATGCGACGTGGCGCTAAAACTTGTGCTTACCTCAAGCTCCATTTGCAAAATTGGGATGCCAAGTTGGCCTCTTTTCCCTAGCAATGACCATATCCATATTCTCCTCTTTCACTTCCTTCTTTTTATTTCACATAAAAAACACAATTTCTAAAGTGCGATTCATCTTTCTCTATTTGTTTACCACCAGCGCATGTTGATGACGTTTTTTACTCTTCTATACTAACTTGTGTCATAGCCAATGATTTAATAGGTGTCATCATCATACAGTTTATATACATGCCATACCCAAGTTTATTAGACATATATCGTACACATTGTGATTTGTAATGATCTTATAGGATTGCAGAAATCGCACAGTATGGTCAAACAGCAACATTATACAATAAAAAAAGTTGAAAATGTAAATAAGGGGCCAACTTAAATATATAGTGGCAGACTGTTTGCCCGCCTACCAATTTTATACAATGCTAAATATTTCAGCAACAAAATAGTGCTACTTTTAGCTAAATATTAATTATACTTTTTGTTAGTAGCTTGTAGTGTCACTACTTTCTTACATTCTTACTAAAAGGAGTGCTTGATTGTAGTTTATCTATTTTTAAAGGGATAGCTCATCCAAAACCGAAAATTCTGTCATTATTTACTCACCCTTATGTTGTTCCAAACCAGTGTGAGTTTTTTCTTCTGTTGGACACAAAAATAAGATATTTTGAATATCCACTGTAGCCATTGACTTCCATAGTATTTTTTTTTCCCTACTATAGAAGTCAATGGCTACCATCGACTGTTTAGCAACCAACATTCTTCAAATAATCTTCTTTTTTTGTTGTCCAACAGAAGAAAGAAACTCATACAGGTTTGCAACAACATAAGGGTGAGTAAATGATGACAGAATTTTCAGTTTTGGGTGAACTAAACCTTTAATTAGTTGCTTGCACGTATACCTTAGCAAACGGCAGTATAACGTAGCTTCCCCAGCAATGGTAGAAACAACAATTTGCACACAGCAAACTACATCCAGTTTACCATACAGAGATTCTGTGTGTTGTGAAAAAAGGATACTGGCCCATGTAAATACTTTTACTTGTGTAAATATATGTACACACAAGTATGCACTGAAATTTTTGGAGACGTAGCTACATGTAGCTAGACCTTTCAAAACAGGTGTTTTGTACCACCAGTCAAAGGTCATAGTTTATAGTCGATATAAATGTTACTAATCCCTCCAAGCATGTGAACAAAATGAGTCACGTCAGCAAAAAAAATAATTTCCACAGTGTGGTGGGATTCAAAAGAATCTTCAAAGGTAGTTTTGATGTCCTGTGGCGATCACAATAGATCATTGTTCCAATAACATTAATGTTAGTCTACCAGAGCGGCCGTGAACAGCCATCACTAAACCAAAGATGTGTTTCACCTCCATGCCCGGAGACACACCATATGATTTATTGTTTGCTCAAGTGAGAAAGGTACACATAATGTCACCAGACCATCCACCTATTCTCTCCATTGTTGTAGGGTGAAATGTCTTGCTTGAAAAGTATGTTGCCTTTTGGCTATTTGATATTTTGCCATCTGATGCATTGATATTCTTTAACTGAAATGTTCAAATACTTTTGGGCCTCTCTATGTTTAATATGTTTCTGGACATAAGTCTAATAAATGCTCTTAATGGTCAAATTCATTTGCATATACAGCATTTTTAGATAAATAATTTCAACTTGTTATTATGATTTAAATTCAAATGATATGTGTACAGAGAGAGAGAGAGAGAGAGAGAGAGAGAGAGAGAGAGAGAGAGAGAGAGCATAATGTAGCTCTGTGTCTGTTCGCTGTGCTCAGAGTTTCCTGTTTGCAGTCAATAAACAGGATACTGCTGCGTCATCTTAGACATCTCAGCTATAGACAGGATACACATGCTAACGTGTTTAGCAAACATGCAATAATACAAATATACATGCACATCATAAGCGGATTAAATTTTGAAATTGAAAACATCTTAATGCTTATAAATTAAATTTGGTCAGCTGTATTAAGCATTATATTTCACAATATGGCATATGTCCGTAATATACTGGAAAGGTTACAATTTATTCTGATGTTCCCCTTTAGACATTCTGTTGACTTCAAACACAGTTCAACTAACTCTCATTAGAGTAGGACTTTTAGTAGAATATTAGTGTTAGTGTTAGTAGAATGAGTGAACATGTACTTGCAAATGTGTTTATAGTCAGTACAAATTTCTGTTGGGGGACGATCACAATAAAGAGTTATTATTAAGCAGACAGTCTACTAATACTCTATTGAGAGTTAGTTGACATGTATGTGCAACGTTACTTATAGTCAATAGTCCTAAGGGGACCATCAGAATAAAGTGAACTTTAATTGGGCACTTTAAAAATCAACTCCATTCTTGAGCTGAATACAGTTCTGTGTTGACCAGACCAGGTGTTGTTAGTTAAAGGACTTTCGAAGCAAAGCTATGTGATGTGATGCAAAGCGTCGCTGTCCCATGAAAACAGTGTATGTCCATTTTGCCGATTTTGAGATTTTTCGACGGATAGAATGTCCTGGTTCATTTCCGTATACAGTATGCTTCACATTATCTAAAAATGACCAATGAAAAGTTGTGAAATCATGTCATCTGATTTTCACGTATATCCATTTGGTGTCAAAGCTGTCAATCACGCCGCGTATCCCCCAGCCTGTGCGGCATCTCGCCGGTCTCGTGAAGTTTCATCTTAAGCATCTCTGGAAGCTCAGCATTGGATAGCCGAATAACACTGTGAGGTAAATTATCAGCAAACGTTTGTTTTTGACAACTGTTCTCAAGTTTATTATATATTCACAAACTACGGTAGGACTGTGCAAACAAAATATCAGTCTAGCATTGCCATGTCAGTGCATTGATTCATTGTCCCTTCATAGTTTGCAAGAGACATTTAATAAACTGAGCGTATTTAATAAACTGAGACGTAGGCTATTTAATAAACTGAGCGTAGCCTTTTCATCTGTCAATATGAAACGCGACTTGGTCATTCTAATTAATGATCGGAAGAACGCGTATCGACCACCGTTACTGTAAAATATGCACGTATGTCCATTTAAACTCGATTTTGGCCAAATGTGAATTATATCATTACACTGGCAATAATATGGTTACATTTAAAGATGCCGTACCAAGTATGCAACGCTACATTCAACTGCTTTTGAAATTACGGTGTATTTTTCACTTCCTGAAAAGTAACCGTTTTGGACATACGTGAGTTTCATCGGGCAGCGTCGAAAGGCATGTGACTAAACATACATTATCAATCTATGTCTTTTCTTTTTATTTGCTTTATGACCCCCAAACTCACGACATTGGCTGATGACTTCACTGTTTCACTTTCCACATCATCAGGCCCACCCAGAGACAATGAGTCCCCTGTGCACCTCCCCTAATGAACGACTCCATCCTTTCCTCTGTCAGATGTTCAGCCCACATCCTTCCTCGTTTCCTACTATATTTCCCATCCTCCTCGTGTATCCTGCCTCCTGCCTGCCTCTCAAATCTGGAGACTAACTTCCCTAACCCCCGCGACGTCCCACCCGAGTCCCACCCGCACCCCACCCGCACCCACGCTGCACACTGCCAGGAAGTTGCACCTGCTTGAAACGGCTTGACTTCCTGACTACTGCTAAACTGTGTTATCGATTCAAATCTCAGTTCCATTGAATTCAAGGAGCCGGATGATGAAACATTCCCTGGAAATCATGTTTTGAAGAGTCTAATTCTCATTGGTCTATGGTTTAGAAATGAGAATAGGCCACCTCTATTACTTGGCTTTCTTAGATTCAGATTTCTAAAAGTCCAGGCGCAATCCTTTAAAATGAATAATTGTACATGTTCTGTCTTGAATGTATGTACAGTAATTAGGTATTTATTTATCTATTTATTTATTAATGAATTTTATGCTGATTTTCCAAAAGCCTAAATGTCTCAATGACATGACACACTTTTTTTTTGTATATTTTAAGTAATTGAGTCATATTTTGAATCATTAAACACACTTAAAAAGCAAAACAATAAACTGAATTCACCACTTCTATGATAAGCATACTTTTAATTTAGGAATAATTGTTTATAACTTGTAAAAAATATTTTTCAAATATGTCAGAGTGACACAAATACACTGATAAGAAGAAAACAATTATTGAAAAGAAAATATTTGACATTATAGTATTACTATATATATATATATATATATACTATATATATACTATATACTATATACACTAATATATATATACTAATGTTTTTTGCCACTCCACATCAAAAGTTTTTCAAAATGTGTGTCACACCTACGCACACACACACACACACACACACACACACACACACACACACACACACACACACACACACACACACACACACCCTTATGACTGTGTCAATGTCAACGAGGTTCTTTAATCATTAGATAGTTTTACATTTTTATGAGAATGAAAAGCAATAATAATATTTAATTTTTTTACTTTGAAAAACATATTTAAAATGTTTTTGATAATAATGATTAAGATTTGTACACGTACAGGTATTCAAGGTGTAAGGAATTATTGCTTTTTACTTGACATTTTTAGAGTCAAATTAAATATGAAAGACATTTTTCAAAAAGATATGAAACTATTTGTCAACAATCTGCATGGCCATTCATGTCTGTAGTATTCGCAGTAATATGCATGCCTCATGAGCAATATGAGATTAAAAATATATTTTTAATGTTTTGGAATTTGGAAAGAAATAGCTCAGCTCTCAGGGTCACATGCCTCACAGTTTCTGTGTGCGATGCATGAATGCTTGCCCATCGGCTCAGAGTTTCTCCGTGTCCTGCAAGAGATCATGCCTTTATTGATAAGCAGCTTCTCCTTCTCCCTATGAACACTACCTACACATGTAATCTATCATGACCTTTGACCTCCCTCGACCCCAGTGCTGCCACCAAACTTGTGTTTTCTTGCTGAGTGTGCACTGTGTAAATGATGTTTCTGTTAAAATTTTTATAAGCAGCTCATGACTTTTAAAGACTCTGCTCTCAGTTCGACATCTGACCCAGTACTCTTCCCTCGAGACACTCATATACACATGCACATACATCGGAGAACTTGTATGGCTAAACTCTATCATGTGTTTGACCGTTCCTGATCACGCAGAAAAGGCTCTAGGGAACTGCTGATCATCAGTTGAGTCTGACTCATCTGTCGGTATTTCTCTCTCTCTCTCTCTCTCTCTCTCCCTCTCTCTCTCTCTCTCTCTCTCTCTCTCTCGATCTTTCTCTTTTGCAACACATCTGACATCAGATACGAGAGCTCTGTTGACTCATTGACACATCGATCCTATTGTTGCGGGCCATTCGGCAGTCATTTTAAGACAGCAAATGTGAGAACATTCTTCTTTTAGTTTTTCATAAAAAAAAATCACGATATGCATACTTTTTTGGAGAAAATAGGTGTGTTTAATTACACCTACATAAATAATATATATATAGCATTTTCAGCTTTTTAGTAAAACATTTGAGATTGAATTATTATCAAATGAGTTAAAATTGTATTGCCAAATAGATGCTTGTGTACAGAAATTGAATTCGCCTAATGTTAAGTTAGGATTGGTATTAAATGCTAATGAGGCCTACAGTCATAAAATGAAATAAAAAATAATAATAATTAAAACAGTGTTTAATAATAATTTAAGTATTTAATAGTATTTAATACTATTTTAGTAATCATTTAAAAAAAAAAAATCATTAGCTTTTGATTTCATTTTAATTTTAGTGATTTTGTTATGAACTTTTGTTTTTTTATTATTTTAAAAATATATATTTATTATTATTTCAGGTTTAGTAATATTAGTAGGCTACTTCAACTTAAACATGCTTATTTCAGTTAGTTACCAAGACCACATTTCAAATTTTCAGTTAAGTTTAATGTTTAAGTTTATGTTTTTCATTTAATATTTAATTTGATATGCCATTGTAATGTTTAATAAATAGTTTTATACTACTTATATTTTATTTAAAACAGTCTTTAAGATAAGGTGCTAAAAAAAAACAGAATGCAACCACAAAAAATACAAACCTTTAAAGTCAGGCTCGGGTTACAGGAGTTTCCGGCCGATTTATGCCTGATTTAGCCTACTCCTCCCGACATTCGCGAAAAAACATCGCTCAATTCTGACGGAACATTTGAAATGCCGACCGCGAAACAACAAGCAGCTGTACGAGTCCGGTGGACAACGGAGATGGAGGAACGGCTGGTCGAAAGGTGGCAACAACTCGCTACAAATAATAGGTATTGATACAACAACATGCCGTGACACAGTATCCATTTTGCTTACATCCGCCTCCGGGTGAGATCACGTGAGGTGCTAAACCTGGCATTCAAATCTTACGAATATTTTGTAGTGATATCTTGTAGATGTACAAATTTTGTAGTTTGTGCAGGTTTGAGATTTGAAAGAATAAAATCTGCGAAGAGTCTCCTTATGTGATGCAACCAGATTTCACAATCGGTTAAGATTTAAAAACTCCTGTTGTTTGAGCCCGGCTTAAACCATTAAAGCCAATTTCTTATTCGCATACTATGTAAATTATCTACAGTAAAAACAGCTTAATCAGTGTTCAAAACAACAAGATCAAAAGATGAACAAACAAGCTTCCCCTACTGTTGTCAAAGATGTGTTACCAGGATACATAACAATGTGCTATCGAAACTCCATAACAGGAAATGATTTCACTATCTGTTTCCTTTAATATGCAACCTGATGCGACCCAGCAAATGCACATGCATGATGTGCTAATGGAAATCGTGGTGTGACGTATGAATGTGTGCAAGCAGAAGTGTTTGTGCTTATCGCACAGAAGAGGTTTCACACACAGCAGGGGAAGCTAAACTTTTTGACAGCAGACCACATACTAGATGAAAAATTGAGTGTTGGAGGAGGCTGGGCTGTTTTGCCAACAAACAGGCAATCCATCAATTAAAACTTGGTAAAACATCTTCCCTAATTCACTTTTCATGCTTGTAGGAACAGTTATTTTGCCCCAGGATTTAATTTCACCAGTGGCCTCTAAATGTATTTGGACAGCTAAGTCGCACTCAAAAATGAATTTTATTGCATTAGATACAAAATATCAAAACTGTTATTTATTTTGAAGAAAGATAGCACAAGAACCCTTTTCAAGCTAATTTCTTTGCAAACATAAGATTCTCATCATCAAATGTTAGCAGAACATTTTTGTAGAATCTACACCTGTGAACGTGAGAAGAGAACAAACTGAAAATCACCCTGGGACCAATTAAACGTGTAACTAAAAATGTCTACGAAAAAAATGCTAGTTCTGAGAAAAGCTCAAGTAGCATTTGTTTAATCTTGGTTTTGATATTTTATTTGAAGAACCAAAAAAAACCCCCTAAAAAACTAGATATTGAGGCCAATATTTTGTTTTACTTAAATGCCTAATTTCTTCAGAATATTCCTTGTTTCTTTGGAATATCTTCTTTTGTATTCTGCAGAAGAAAGAAAGTCATGCAGGTTTGGACAACACAATCTCCTGGCAATTCATAACTAATTTAATTTACGTTTCGGCAAATTGGTAGCTAATTTGTACAATCTCATTCATACGTTTTTGTGTGATCTGCTTAGGCGTGGGTCTTCGTGCTTACTTCTTTCTAATAATTGAATGAGTTTGTACGATTCACAATACACAAATATTGATTCTTATGATGGTATTTTGACCAGCTGAAGATTCGGGAAGAGCTTATAAAATGTGTATAGGAGTCAAAACAGCGTCAGGAATCCCTCCGTAACACAAACAAACTAAGATCTGCTGTGAGGAGACACGGTTTTGATGCCTACACTGTAATGAATTGCTGTAAAAATTACAGCATTATTTTACAGCAGCTGGCTGTTTTCTAATAATACGGCATATTGCTGTAAACTGCAATGCATTCTGGGGTCGCGCGTCGGTTTGATACAGAATATTGCTGTAAATTTCAAATCTTCAGAGGCATTGTGATCTTCAACGGTTGTGTCGGCGGCGGCAAGAGGACTGATTCTCAACTCTGTGGTAAGTGACTTATTATTTCAGTTTCTTATTTTTCATGTTGGGTTACTCGTAGACTATGAAGGTAACGTTATATTCGCGGTTCATATTGGTAACTTAACCCCGGATCACACATCCTCCGACCGCGGGGCGCGAGGGAGACTTGCGCGGGGCTTCAGCAGCACGGACGCGGTAGTATTTCACACATTCCTCGGGATCTATGGGCTCCTATGTTAAGAATTACATGCTTTAATGACAAAAGTCGGTATTCACACGAGCTTCGTGTTGATCAGCACACCCTGTCGTGATTATTGTATGGTGTAAATCAAATCAAAATCAAGTCATCTGTTAAAATGGGCGCCGAAAT
Organism: Siphateles boraxobius; assembly: GCF_051911475.1. Classification (NCBI taxonomy): domain Eukaryota; kingdom Metazoa; phylum Chordata; class Actinopteri; order Cypriniformes; family Leuciscidae; genus Siphateles; species Siphateles boraxobius. The sequence goes on from NW_027508876.1 coordinate 2,058,495, forward strand.
TAAAACGGCGTTGCTAAAACCTTGCGGCAGACTCACAGAGGATGTGTGTCATATAACGTTAGCCTACATTTTGAATGGTGCTGTAATACCAGTTTTGTCGCATGTTTAATATGCCGGTGTAAAAATCCCTTACATTTCAGTACATGTATTTTAGCTATAGCCTACTCTGTGTGTGTAATTAGCTTATTGTTTGTATAATGCCTTTGTTCATTTTATTTAAAAGAAAGAGTTCCTGCACTCTGAATACTAAAATATGGTTTAAATGTAAAAAGCTGAAAAATAAAAATGGTATAGTAAAAAATAACTTTTGCCACATGTGCTATTGTTTTAGGAGACAATTTGACAAGTGGACACTGGAAGGCCAAGTTGTGTGTGAGGAGAGCATTCAACCCAGCTTCCTGTCTGGCCTTGCCATACTGTTCACTGCATATTACATATGCAATCAGGAGGAGGCACCTTGGAGTTCATTTAAAGGTAATGATTGAATTCTTAACTACTTCAGTACCTGCATTTTACACATGTATTTAATATCAGAACTTGCCTTTAGATATATTATCTGTTGAGTTAATTAGTCTTAATTACATATTGTCTGTTTCCTGGCCCTTTAGGTGCTTTGTATGTATCAATCCGGAGAGAGGAACAAAGAAGTCGAGAGGAAAATTGGCATCTAAAACGACAGGGCAAATGGTACAGAAGAAACAGGTTGCAGTGAACCCACATGTTGCCCCTCTCCCCAGCAAAGTGATGGGTTATCAGTGGAATTTCTGAAATGTAAGTAACACACACACACACACACACACACACACACACACACACACACACACACACACACACACACACACACACACACACACACACACACACACACACACACACACACACACACACAAAGATCTATTTTTTCTTTAATTGTAACCTTTTAATATTCTCTACCTGTCTCTAACTGTATCTGTCATCCCTCTATCTGTCTCTGACTATATCATTATGTTTTGTAATATATCTAATATATTGTCCTTTTCAATATTTCTAGCCACTCTTTGCATCCTGTGATGGAACACCATCTGGAGCTGAATTATTCTCCATTTTTGATCAGAAGTTTGTTGGACTCACTTGGGGCCTTGTTGTTTGGACATGTTTGTCTGGTAATGAAGTGGTGAAAATTCATCCGTGTCAGTGTTTTTCAGAACCATTTTATTATGATCATGTTGGTCAACTTGTTTTAAATGTATGTCGTTTGCGTATTTCTTCTTTGTGTGAAGGGCCATGACGGCTAATTTGTTTCAAGTAATTAAAAAATATTTAATTTCATGTCCATTTAAAAAAAAAAAATACAAGTTTGTCAATAAAAATTAAATCAAAATATACAAAATACACTGTTTTATTACTTTTTTTCATGCATATTTTAAAGTTATAAATTAAACAAATGTTGACCTGTTTTTCAAGATTAGGATGTTGAATGATTTGTTTGTTTTGTGAAGTAATAGGGGAATTAAGTTGTGCATTATACAACACTTAATGTATTTAAAAACAATTTGCATTTGATGAATAATTAACATTTCAAATTCAGCTGCCAGTCATTAATATTCAGACATCAGGAAAATATATTGTATATACTGCATTTTACATATTTCCTCTAGATATAGCAAATACAGAGAATCATGTAACTTACTGTAAGAAATACAACAATTTAAAAAATACTGTAATCAGAGAATACAGTAAAATTCTGTAAATTAAATTACAGACGCTACTGTAAAAAATACAGTAACTGGCTGGCAACCCTGCTGCCAGTATTTTACTGTAAAATTTACAGGTAATTTTTAACAGTGTATACTGATCTGTGATGAGCAACATCGCGACTATGATGAGAACAAACTGCTATGCTTGAGCATTCTGTCCTTGGTGACATCACATCCTGTTTTTGGATGGTTTACATGTCTTTGGTCCGTGTTGGCGGCAGAGTTTATTTGGAAGTGAACTAAGGCTCATCTTTTCAGCGTCACAGTCCTCTTGTTTATTGCGCATCAGCGTTCACACTTATTCATATGAACCGCACTAACAGAGCAATCGCACCAGGGTTCGTTTTAATCCAACCAAACATGCCTTTAGGTTCGGTATCTTAAAGTCCCTGTAAAGGCAATTCTAAAAAAAAAATTCTAAGAAATGTATTGCTAAAACATATTACAAAGACTGTGAACTGTGAAGTATTGAATTGTGGAGTTAGACCGTGAAACAGTTTTTCACCATTGCTGTGTTTTTTGGGCGGGGCTAAAACGGGGTCTTGATGACGCACTGGAGCCCCTGAGTTACTGTCAGTACTATTAGTTACTACAGCCTACAGTTTGCTAGCTAGCTATGCCTTCGTCACGGAAATGCGTACCACCTTATTTAAATTTCCGAAAAACGATCACATCAAGAAGAGGTGGATTAATTTTGTGAAGAGCCACCTTGAAGGAGAGCTGAGGATCACCACCAAAACCCGCCTCTGTAGTGATCATTTTACACGGGATAGTTTTATAAACTTTCGTCAGAGACAACTGGGATTCACTGATAATCCGCTGTTTCTGGTGAATGGGGTCGAACCGACTATCTCCCGCCTCGGCGTTCATCCTCCCATTGCGCCGACTTGTCCACCGTGCGAACATCCATCTCATCCCATGACAGTTGAGTGTTGGCGACGGCAGCTGTCCCGCGAGTGGGCGTGGTTTCAGCGCAGCCAGCGGACACGCCCCCAGCGTTTGAGAGCAGAGACTACTGCTAATTTTTTCAAGATTTTGATAGCTTATTTTATGTACTTGCCGGCTTTTTTATCATTCAAATTTGGCTGGGTGGTTAAAAAAATTTTCTGTGGTGTGACAAACTCAGAACACATACTTCCTTTTGACTTTACAGGGACTTTGTGGTTCAGTGTTAAAATTACAATGTAAATGCTAAGTATACCAGGACTAAATTTTTTTGTTTTTTTTTTTGTCCGGAACAAATTAACCAAGCGAACCAACTACAAGTGTGAACATGCTAAGTGTCCAAACACGTTATGGGGCCACTGTATTCTATAGTTTATAGTGGCCCCTTTTTAAACCCCTCAGTCCAAATTATGTATTTTCTTTGTCTGAAAATGTTACTTACGGAGCGACATGGCTGTTATACATCTGGAGGTTGTCACAGAGGATATAGGTACAAAAGGGAGGGCGGATGGGATAAGTGTGGACGACAGGGTGCCGATCAAGAGCGTAGGGGTCAGACGTGGTGACATCTCTGGGAATGTATGCTGATATATGCCAGGTCAAAGTCAGGAGGGCTCAACATGGAAGATAAGATTTGCAGGCTGAAGCCAACCAGGAGAACCTCAGGATCTCTCTGACCTCAGGAAGAATGTGAAGGCTATCACACACATACACATACACTTACACTCACTTTCACTGTCACAAAACAGGCAGACTTTAACTGCATTTAATTCTACTGCTTTGCTTTTCATCTAAAAGGCAGCAATTATAGTTAGAGTTAAAATTAAAGCTGTGTCATAACCAGGACAATTAACACCCGCCAACTAAGTCCAATGTAGTGTTGTCAAAAATATATATTTTTCGATACATATTGATTGTTGTATATTAACGAATTGAAAAATCTGAAAGGCTTCCAATACTCATTTTCCACAGAATTGATACAGGATAGCAGCTGCTCGTTCTCTCTCTCTCATCTCTCCATCACAAACCCTGCCCTCACTCACTCACTCTTTTCATTTGTTCCGGATGAATATTGTTGCTGTTACAGCGCTTGGATTTTAGCGTGGGATTGCACATATTGTGCATAATTTTACTCATTCTCGCAGATTTCGTGCTCACACCCAAAGTGCGTCACATAAAGCTACCTAAATTAAGTTATTTTTCACTGCTTATTGTCCTTAAACAGTCAGATACACAGAAAATAATGTCAAAATGCCGGCCTTGGTGAGTATTCACGTAAACACAGTCAATTATGTTTTAAGTGAATGTAAAAAGTTGAGAAAGAAAACACATGTGTAACAGTATAATGGATCCGTGCCTCACGTCAAATTAGGAGATCATATTAAAGATTTCTATATGGCAGTTTTCCCCCATGGTATCAATGTAAAAATTGTGGCCAGTGAAAACAGTAACTTTGGAAAACCACAAGCCACAGTGGCTGGTGAGCAAAAAAAGTTAATGTCAAGCCCTGATCATAATGTACTCACACTCATGTTGTTTCAAACTTTTATGACTTTATTTCTTGTGTGGAGCATAAAATGACATAGTTTGAAGAATGTTCATGCTGCTCTTCAGGCAATGAAAGCAAACAGTGTCCATGGACTACAGAGCTTGCAAAATAGCAAAAAAGCATGATAAAGGAAAGATAAATGTAATCCAGATGACTTGTGCACAATATTTCAAGTCATACGAAAACTCTGTGAGGAACAGACCTAAATGTACCTCATTTTTGCAATGAAAAGCTCTGGCGTAGTTCTATTTTAAATCATGGTGCATCAAAGAATCTGAATAAAAAAAAAGTTTGGCCTGATGAATACATCATACAAAGTACATACAGTTTAGGGTACAGTTCTTCAATTCTGTTTTAAGCTCTCCATCTCCATTCACTTTCATTATATGGCAAAGATCAACGTGAACATTATTCAAAACAAACCCATGAAAGAAAGAAAGTTGAGTTTGAACAACATGAGGGAGAGTAAATGAGTGAAAATATTTAGATAAACTATCGTTTTAAGACAAAACACACCTTTTTTCCCGCATGTATAGAGTCTGTGCATATTATGTCATATAAAGGCCTGGATATGCATCAGTGTATCTTCTAGTCAGACATCTGTAGTTACTACAAAGAGTTCAATCGTAGAGTCACTATTAATCTCTCTTATGTAATCTTTTCAGTGTGGTTTTATCTCAGAGTAACTTTCAAGTCTGCACACAAATATTCACAGGACATCCACCCTCTCCCAGGTCTCTCATTCACTCACACTATGAGGTTTTTCTCTCATGCAGATAAAGGGCCACTGGAGACTGTCACTTTGGTGTCTGCCTTTTAAATAATTTGTACCATTTGGCCCTGAAAGAGAAGCTCCTGCCCCTACCATGGGAGGATTTCAAAAGCAGAGTAATGTTCCCAGAAAACATGGCAGGAATTTGGCTGCAGGGCAGATGGGTATCCTTTCAGAGTGAAGGTGGAATCTGTCTCGCGGGACTCAGCCGTGCCAATTTTATGAAGGCAGAGAGAAAGACAGCGAAAGAAAGCAAAACAGAGAGAGAGAAAAAAGTGCAAATGTAAACAAATAGCGATAAAATTGTGAAAGGAGCCCTGTGCCGTTTGTTTGCCGATTAGAAGTACAGAGAATCGTTTCGTCACTGAGGAATAGAGCACGTCTATGTGATGTTTGCCGAAGCAAACAAACAAACAACAGGGTTTTTTTGTGTTTCTTTTTAAGTCTACACCTAAAATGTGTGGAAACACACACATACAAGCCTCTGAGCTCCCAGAGTCAAGCTAAGCACTCAAAAAGACGTATTTCCCCAAAGAAATGCTATTTTTTCCGTTATTAAAAAAATGAAAGTTCTGTTATTATTTACAAAGCCTCATGTTGTTCCAAATCAGTATTTTTCTCTTCTGGGGAACATTTTGAAGGATATTTCGTAGAATGCCAAGCTTCTCTTGACCAAACAAAAGCATATAGTGACCGTCAAACTGCATCAGAACAAAAAAGCACGATAAAAGTGGCCATTTGGACTCATGGGCTCATATTCAAGTCTTCTCAAGCCATATGATGGATTTGGAGGAGTAACCGCAGACTTGGAAAGTAGTATGGACTATGCACTTTTATGGTGCTCTTTTGGAGCTTGTCAGCCCCTGGTTAATGCATGCTTTCATTGCATGAAAAGAGCAGTGGAATGGAATGATGGCCACTACATAATGACAGAATGTTCATATTTAGGTAAAATATTCCTTTAAAACGCATTTCTGAGTAAAGAAGTGCGCCTAATTGCACTGCAGCTGTAGTGTACTTCAAATCTTAAAAGTATGTTTTAATTACAGTACTTGCAGATAATATAATATTAATGAAATAAAAGGCCATAGAAGTGTGCTATTCCATTTATAGTTAATATGTTTTAAATGTGCAAAATTTTCATTATGAGTTATTACAAATGTTTGTAAATGCACGACATACAACTTTTAATAGAAATTACATTAAGGTATATTTTTAGTTTACAGTACCAAGAATGCTTGCCAGTACATCCAGCAGAACACTTAACCATATTAGAAGTAATTATGAAATTGCATATAAAGATGTACTTAAGTTCTACTGAAGTGGGTCAGCACTATAAAGTTCAGCTAACTGTATTTAATATAAATTTAAACTATAATACATTTTCGTTTAATTGCAATTTACAAGTAAATATGTGTAAGAAATCAAACATTTAGTTCAAGCTTAAGTATAATCTTTTAACGTTTATTATTTTCTTTAATAAGGGTGTTGCCTGTTCTAAAGCATAGATCTCACAATTAACAATATAATCATTTGTTTATACACCTTTGAACTTTCTTATAGTGAGAAGTTTAAGGCCTCACTCAAGGCCAGAATTGCCAAAGAAATATATGCTAATTGCTAAGGTTGACACATGACCTCTTGCTACTTTAAAAACAAGGTGTGTCTTTCCAAATACAATAGATACTTTCTGATAAAAATAGTGGACTTTGGATTAAAAGCATGAAGACAAATATTAACCTAGTCTATTAGGATGTGAAAACGGCTAACACCCAGTCAGAAGGAGACACTAGCTATGTTTCCATCCACCTATTTGTGTGCGCATTTTGGGATATTGCTGGATGGAAACGCCAAGCAGTGCATAAAAAACATATTGGATACAGCTTTATCCAATAAAAAAACATGCCCATAAACTATGATAGAAACACATTTACCGAATAAATTACCCTCTTATACCAAGTTGATGTTCGCAGCGCAATATTTGACCGCAAGGGTAAAAATGCTAGCTATTAATATAAATTTAAATGTAGTACAGTTACAATAATGTGCTTTAGTCAACATAAAAATAAGTGTACTTCTTTAAAGCATGACAAAGTTTAGTAAACGCTTAAGTGGATATTAAATTAGTATGTGCAGTACACTACAAGCGCATACTTAAATTACCTCTTATTTGGCCTTTTTGAGGTAGTATTCAGGTCTGTAGCATAAACATACAGGACTTTAATACTTTTTATACTTTTAAAGATGTTAGCCACAGGTTTCCAAGCTTGACTAATAATATATATTGTATTCTGAACAGACACCCATAAGGAGTGCGTGCCGTGTTCAGACCGCATATGGTGTTGGGCTGGTGGACATATTTGTTAAGGGAACTGCGTGGGCTGCTGAGCACTTGCCCGGGGGGGGAGGGGTCTTAAAATGTGCCGCATGTTCACACATGTCATCAACTGTACAGTTTGTTAAAGCATCAGTTCCTCCTCAATGGAAATCAATGTTCCGCTGGGAACTAATTGTCTCGCTAGGTCTTGGGTTCTTTGATGTAGTGCACAGCCCTCCAAAACTGTTTATTCCCAACTATCAATGTTGAAATTACAGTCAACCCTAGTGAACGTGTGGAAAAAAAGCAAAGTCTGTGTCAGAGGTGAAGGAGCGAGTGTTTCTGGCTGTACACCAGTAAAAAGAACCGGTTTAACTTTGCATGAACCAATTACATCAGCTCGCAGGATCTCTTTTCTACAGAACTGTCATCACTACTGCGTTTTTAGTGCTGATAAGAGTGTGCGCTTGTGTCCGGGAGATCTATCTCGCATGTGTGTGACGTATTTGTGTGTGTGTGTGTGTGTGTGTGCCGCTGATCGTTCAACAGGCGGTTTCTATTAACACTTTCAATCAGAAACACACTTGACCTGACTTACAGCAAGCCTTCCAACATCATTCAGAACACACACTTGATATCGGGCCCCTGTCCGTTCCTGTCCTTACCTAAGCCTGAACCTCCCATGGGGCCGGCGCTTTTCTGTCAGATAACTGAGTTTTCAGTATGCAATGACTTCTCAAGGTTAATCTTTCCCAGCATCCCCTTCTCGCCCCGTAAGCTTCGTAAAATCCGTCATTCTGCAAATCACCATCATAATGGAGCCAGAAAAAGAAGGCGACCTCTGTTCTGCACTGTATCCTTCTTAATAACTCTAGATGTCCAGGAAATGTTTAAGGGTCTACATCTTGTAACAATTCATCTTGGGTCTCTTCGGATCAATCATGCTTTTTAAGCATGCTTTTTAAGCTAGTCACCAGCAAAACACAATTTTGTGCAATGAAGAAAGTGTTAAAGAGAAGAATTTATAGTTGTAGTCGCATTGAACTCATCTTTACCCCGTTTGGCGGTCTGCATAGCGAACAGAGACGGTCATGTTACGTACACTGCATTTCTCGGTTTGAATGTGAATGCAAGCCCAGAGTAAATGTGTAATTACTTCAGGCAAATTCAAAACACATACTTGCCATGTAGAAACTGCACAACAGTGACTAAGAATAAGTTTAGAGTAAAGTCGTAAATTGCCTCTTGTGAGTTTAGTGTTCTTGGTAAACAAATCACAACTTAATTTTTGCACATATGCTTACTGCTTTATTTAACTATAAAGAGGTTTATTATATGCTGCATGAGCTTCATGCAGCTTCAAACATGTGCATAAGCAATTTTCTGAAATACAGGTGAAGTTCAGGGCAGATTGTAAATTCTCCCTCTTATATAACATCCATAAAGTTTAAACTTTACCAGGTGGGCTGCAGGAATATAGATCAAGATTTACATCTTGCCCCAGATGTAAACAAAAGCAGTTTAATAAACACATTTATCTATTTATGTCGATGCATTCATTAGCCGGTGATTACTTTTTGCCATTTACTTAACATTCTCAGCAATGATGTTTTTATATAAAATCCTATTTATTAATGTCAAAAAAATTCCCATAGATGCATTAGCTGGTCATCAGAGACAGATGCTTTACTAGACTTGTAAGCACGGGATAATAGCGGTTTAAGAGCTGGTGTAATTTGTCACCTTTGTTTGTTCTCCTGGTAGTAAACTACACCAGCAAGGACAAGCAAAGATCCACGGGAACCTCTTGGCGGGCGGCCAAGGCTGGAACGCCAACACAAGGGGTTATAAAATAGGAGGCCGCCTTCCATTATCAATCATTTTTAGGGCTGCCAGGAGAGTGATTGTATGTAGTGTGTTACAACATATTCAAGCGAATGGGCTCCTGAACATATACGGCCAAGAACATCGCTATAAATACATCTGCCATGGGTAGTTCCCCATACTCTCATATGTTTATCTAGGCACTGATCGAGTTGGTAATGCATTGGACGACTGACAAAAGAAAGAAAAGCGAAACAGATGTTGAGTTGATGAAAGGCATTTATGAACTGCTTAGCCTCGCATGTCATTCATGTCAACTGGACGGGGCCTAAACAGATGCTACAGAGCAGAACGTAGCAACCACACCACCTGATAGCTGCCCGAAGTGCAAGTGCACGCTTTTGAAAAACGCATATACCACTTTCAAAAAAAGTTAAAATCTGATGTACAGTGCCTATCATAAGTGAACACACCCATTAAAGGTGACTAAAAAGAGGAATAAAAAAAAACATCTTTTGGGAATTGATCGAAAAAAAATGAGGAAAAATCCAACCTTTAAGGACACCAATTTTCTTTGTGAATGAATAATGTATCATAAATAAATAAATGTTCTTCCTTAAAGGGGTGGTAAAATGCCCTTTTCATAAGATGTAAAATAAATATCTGATGTCCCCAGAGTGTGTGTGGGAAGTTTTAGCACAAAATACCCCACAGATATTTTTATATAGCATTTTAAAAATGTCACTTTTTGAGGGTTAGCAAAAACGCACCGTTTTGTGCCTGGCCCTTTAAATGCAAATGAGCTGCCTCAGAGGGTGGGGTTTCAAAAGCTCATGTGTGTTAGCAGAGCGATTACCTCACGCAGACACACTAAAGTGACAGAAACTGCTCTGACTTTAATGTTAAAACAGAGTCAGACAAAGATGGAGAGACTCAAGAAGAAAGTGACAACATGAAGAATGCAACAGGACGTCTCTGAATGGTTAGTTGACGAATTTATGTTGCTGATGTGGTTAACTATCTTCAATTAGCATATTATGTCATGATAATCTATAAATCACTCGTATATGAACTGTTGTGAGATGCACACAGAGTATTGCATGTGAAAAGAAGGATGCTAAAGTTTGAGCTGACTCCCAAATGTACTCTTATACAACAACTTTTCCTCTTCTCAACATGGACTGCGTGTCCCGGGGGCAGGGTTTATGTACATTTTAGGGTTGCTGATGTCACTAACCCGGGAGGAAGGTCGTGTAGTCCCTACCAGCCGTTTGTTGTAGTCCTTTTCTTTAAAAGCAAATATCTCCCTTTGCTTTGAACTTTGAGCAATGTAACTCTGCAGATGTTGTTTATGCTCAAACAGCAACATTCCAAACTAGCTTAAAGTTAGAAAAGTGAAATCGTGTTTTACCACCCCTTTAAAATACAGGTTGCGTAGGTCAGGACACCCCAATGTTAAATTCCCATAGAGTCAGGCAGATTTTTATTTTTAAAAGGCCAGATATTTCATGGATCCAAGATACTATGCATCCTGATAAAGTTCCCTTGGCCTTTGGAATTAAAAAAGCCCCACATCATCACATTCCCTTCACCATACTTAGAGATTGGCTTGGGGTACCTTCCATAAGATCATCTCTCAATGCAAATCATACCAGCAGTTAGCCTAACTGAAATAACACCATGCCAATCTCTAGGTATGTTGAAGGGAATGTGATGATGTGTGGCTTTTTTAATTCCAAAGGCCAAGGGAACTTTATGCATAGTATCCTGGATCCATGAAACAACTGGCCTTTAAAAATAAAAATCTGCCTGACTCTATGGGAATTTAACATAGGGGTGTCCTGACTTATGCACCCTATATTTTAAGGAAGAACATTTATTTATTTACGATACATTATTCATTCACAAAGAAAATTTGTGTCCTTAAAGGTTGGTTTTTCCTCATTTTTTAAATTAAGGCATTAAGATCAATTTCCAAAAGTTGATTTTTTTATTCCTCTTTTTAGTCAACTTTAGCATGAGTGTGTTCACTTATGCTAGGCACTGTAATTTGGTGTAACTATAAAATGTATTTTTAAAATGTATAATTTATATTATGTTTTTATTTTCTAAATATGATTTATATATTTTACTAGGGATGCACGATATACCGGCCACCATATCGGTATTGGCTGATTTATGTTATGTTTTAATGTTATTATTATTGGCCCAATAAGAAAATTTGCCCAATATTAAAGCTGAAAAGTAATGGATTATTTCCATCAGCTGAGACACTTCACTGTTCATGGTTTAGAATTGCTTGAAATATGATTGAAATCACTTCAAAAAAGAACATTGCAAAGGTTAAGTGCAACGTGCAGTCCAAGTCTATCATATAGGCTACATACATTGGCTATTGGCTTTAAAATATAAAGATTTATCAGTTATCGGTTTTGGCAAAAATGTTCATATTAGTGCATCCCTATATTTTACAAATGTGAAAACCCTGCCTGTGAAAACCCAGCTAAAGTCATTTTTTTGTGATTCACTGTTTTCGACATAAAATTATCCTACACAATGTAAAGAACATTCTGTGAAAATATAACCTTGATATCTTTTGATATCCGAGTAAGGATATGTCAAAGATTTGCTGAATTTTAGGCTCAGAAAATCATGTTTTTGAGAAATTATTTAAATTATTTAAATCAAGTTACGCCACATGATATATTACCATCTGAACTAACCTTCAGGTCAAATAATCAGATATTAAAACAAATCTTAACACACAGTCATGAGGGTCTGGAGGGGTCCTCTCTATGACATCATTTCCTGTTTTGTTTTGTTTTTCCTTCATGTCGGTTGCACCATATGACGTTTTCTGTGAATTAGTAAGCAGCGAATCAGTTTTTTTTATTTTCAAAGAAATAAAAACAATAACAGCAAATAACAATAGTAAAAAAATATGTCAAAGTACTTAATATGGTTCTCATTAAAATAATTAAATTGCTTATTTTTTCACACACACACACACACACACACACACACACACACACACACACACACACACACACACACACACACACACACACACACACACACACACGCATGCACACACACACACACACACACACACACACACACACACACACACACACACAAACACACACACACACACACACACACACACACACACACACACACACACACACACACACACACACACACACACACACACACACACACACACACACATACATATAATAGGCTTGCAAATTAAATGAGTCTCGTAAGAGTTTTTTTGTGACAATCTGGGATGGATGATAAAAAAAAATAATATATATATATATATATTTTGTATTAATCATCCATCCCAGATTTTCAATGCGGTCTTTTGGACCTATATGTACCTTCAGCACAGTTTTTTCATATTTCTCCCCCTAATTTCGTATTTAGTTTACATCCCGGTTAGAGAAAAATTACTTTTCAAATTCATGTCATAGTTCTCTTTTCATTTCAGGTCAGTCAAAGCACTTGATTGTTGTGGAAGATGGACCTTGATTAATGGACATGATATGACCACAAAACACCGGTGCGGTGCAGCCCAATGATAATGGACTGTGCGCTAACACAGGCTTGCAAATTAAATGAGTCTCGTAAGAGTTTTTTTGTGGCCGATATTTCAGTGGCTGGGACAGCATGACATTATTCTATACAAATGAAGCGGGCAGGGGGACATCGCTTGTAACATGAAGCAGAAAAATAGCGGCTCTCACCCAGCACTCTCGCTAAATAAATTATGTGCAAGAACAAAGCCTGCCAGCAGCTTCAGAATCTCTTTTTAATACAGTGGGACCTGAGAATGGGTCAACCTGCCTGTATTAAATACAGCTTAACATTTTCGACCAGGAAGCACCATGTCCACCAGAGCTGTTAATTTCTCGTTATGTTAGGAGAAAGTGTTTCTCCACCCAGCTCATATGGTTCACTTAATTAAAAAAACAGGTACAGAACAGAAACTTTGACACAATTTTGTTGACTACTTTTTTTCAAATGGTGCTTGGGTAATTTACATTTTACAAAATATAAAACTTTTTTATTTAATTTTTTTTTAGCTTGGTTTAGTTATCTGCAACGCATGCTTTCTTCTTTAAGCTATATTTAAAAACTCTCACTGTTAAAAAAGCACAAAAAGGCAAAATATAAATAAAAGTCAGACGAAGTGTGTGTGTGACATTTCTGCACCACTAGTGTCACCCGGCAGATTTGGAAAAAGAATAGCTGTTTTCAAACAGGTTTCCAAAACACTCCCCCAACTGCAATTGGTTGAACTAACAGATGATCCCGCCCCAAAACACGTCATTGGCTGGGCCAGACGGGATGGTAAAACAAATTTGACTTATACTCAAGTCAAACAAAATAGCTTTTTAGTTGTAGTTGTCTCTGTATATTAAACTTGGTTACGAGAAACTATTTTAATATCTGAAAAAAATGCATCAGCTACAGGTAAAACAAGGCTAATATGAGAGTGTTACATCACCTGGATGTCCTGAAACCTTGATGTTCTCATGGTGTAATCCTTTATGTCATCCGGAATATGTGTGTGCAAACACATAAGCATGTAGCCCGGGCTTGAATAACACACTCTTTGGCCCTTTTTGGTTTCGGTCATGCTTAACAACGGTCAACATTCCCTGGAAAACGCTGTCATAGTTCAACAGTTCTCATCACATTATACTCAAAAACAGGATAACTTTGCTTAACTAACAACATAATCAAAACTGTAGAGGACTTAGGTTCATCGCAATAAAAAAAAAAATACTACATTTTCCTATTCCTCTGTGTGACCTTCCAGAGAAAAGGTTATGGGACAAACCTCTCTCTGTTAGCGTGTCTCTTTGTTTCGGCAGTAACTAAATTCATTCTAGGCCTTCAGGAAAAGTTTTTATGGTAATAACTGTGGAAAACTTGGCTCCTCTCAAAGCCTGACTATTCTCACCTGTTTAATCAGGCCAGATTCTTACAAAGGTCATTCCGTTGCATCCGAAATACAGACTGCAAATTTTATCCCTTGTTTGGAATTGCAAAGGGCTCCACTTAAAACATTTGCCTTTGCACTATTTTTTCCTGCAAGTCTGGCCATTAACCTTTGCAAAAATCGAGTTTGGATTTGATAAACGGGACAGCATAATGTGCCTCGGCCTCCAGAAGTGGATTAGGCAACTCAGCCCTTTATCAACAAGGATGGGAATCACGGATAGAGAATAAACTAGGCAGACAGAATGAGGTAAACAATATATGGGTCAGGAAGACATGGCTCCCGCTCATTATTTAACATGGTTTCATTGCTGCCTCTCTGGACTCCATCTGCTTGCATCTTATTGACGGCATATATTATAGTCGGAGGCAGCCGTTTCTACAGAGTTCTCTCATTACTAGTCAGTCTTTCTCCGAGTGGGATTGGCTGCATCGATCCTTCAGATAACTAGCAAGTGCACCACCTTTCTGTTAAACCCAAAAGTGGCTCATTTTCCCAGTGAAGCGTTGTCAGATCGAGGCAGATTCAATTCTTGAAGTTCAAACCACAGCGTGGAACGCTTTGAGCTTCTTTCATAGTCATTATGGTCTGTAGGATGGAAAGTCAGTTTGTATTCGGTTCTCTGACTACACCAAGTTCTCCATCAATTGAGTGGAAAGTAGAGGTGCTTGAATCCATTGAATCACCAAATCGGGAGCGTTTCTCTCAGGTCCCTTTAGGTGAAAGATATTATTGTGATGCAAGGGATGCATCAGATTGACTTTTCTCTTTGACGGTTATTGGTAATGGCACTACCAGGATATCCTTCATACTGTATGAAGGGCCGTCAAGTTAAAAACATAAATAAATAAGATAAATATGCATTTCTTTTGATTTAAAACCATTTGAAAAAAATTAATGAGCACTGATATGACCATTGGATTTCAGCCAAACGATGGACTCTAGACATGCCTTCCTCGCTTGTCTACGACGCATAAAAATTTATGTAATGCTTCAATATGCTTTTAAATTGTCTCTCGGAGCGAGTCTCTATCTTGATTGCCGCAATTCACCGCTACCTCCATATGCATGAATGTATGGAGGTTACAGAACGGTATCACTCACAATCATTTTTCCATGGACTCATAATGCAATTACCTCTCATACAGCTCTCTGGCAATAAAGCAAAAATATTCATGCAAATCGCACAGTTCATCTCAGATACATTCAGACACTTGAGAGCCGTCAAAAATGCAGCGCCGTTTGCCCTTAAAGCAGCCTCTGACAGCGGAGTCTTTAAAATTGTCACGAATCACCAGCTATTCTCCTCTCTCACTTGACAGAAAGACAATGTATATAGATCACAGTGAGTTGGGTCCACTTAAAAAGCTCTGGCTGCATTGTTGGGAGTGCTGTCATTACTTTACTGAGGCACAGCTCAAGAGAAGAGCGAAAGAAATGGGGTACGAGGGGAAAGAGAGATGAAAGCAGAGAGTATGTCTCAGGGTCAGCTTTCAAAGAGCATCTCTTCAAATGTTATTCCCAACCATTTCACCATCATTAACGGACCTTTAATCAGTGGAAACGGACCAACAAATATCCATATATTATGATCTATGAAGTTAGACCTCAACAAAGAACTTGTTCTTTGGGAACATGTGACCTGCATTGTGTGCATGTGTTTTGAGTGGAACACAAACTTAACCTTTTAAGTGAAATATGTGTAGGCTTATTGTGCTTTCCTTTCAATACAGATGTGGTTTATTCCTATTTAGTTTTTGGAAGACCACACATAAAATGTCCCTTTCACCTAACAGATTTATCTGAAATAGGTGCTGAGAAGCCCAATCTGAAACATTCTCTGTCTGTCAATTGTTTTGGATGTGGATTTGATGAATAGTAGGTTTGCTGACATGCCTTTAAAGTCAGCAAGAAATGGAAATCGTTCTTGTCTATTATTTAAATGCTTCATAGTGATCTTATTGTGAATGCTTTATTCATGCAAATTTCATTTACATCATCATTAACTCCATCTTCCAGTGAAACAAAGGACATCTCCAATCATTTTGTCCGCCAAAACCCTGCACTTTTCTTACAATCCACTGCAAGCTTGCAATCAGATCTGCCTCCATCCAATTAACAACCAATGAAAAAGAACCAAGTCCCCGCTCTACATTTTCGATAATCCACTACACTTGGATGTACGTTTTGTCGTAACTTTAAAATTAAAAAAATGGCTGAGGCTGCGCCCGAAATCACATATGGCGCTTTTCCACTGCATGGTACGGTACGGCTCGGTTCGGTACGGCACGCTTTGGCGCTTTTCCACTGCATGGTACGGTACGGCTCGGTTCGGTACGGCACGCTTTGGCGCTTTTCCACTGCATGGTACGGTACGGCTCGGTTCGGTACGGCATGCTTTGGCGCTTTTCCACTGCATGGTACGGTACGGCTCGGCTCGGTACGGCTCACTTGTGGCGCTTTTCCACTGAATGGTATGGTACGGTACGGCTTGCTTCGGCTCGCTTTAAATGGTACCACCTCTGTTGAGGTTCCAAGCGTACCGTACCGATACTAAAATGTGACGCGAAAACACTGCAGATCACTGATTGGTCAGACAGACAGAATCGTCACTACCAGCGTCATTGTATTTGCGAGACATCAAACCCGCTATTTAAATAGCCAGTAACAGTCACCGCTGTAGCACCTGTTTTAAAACTACTTGCTTGAAGAAAAAAAAATTCAAAAAAATAAATGGCTGCAATGTGGTCAGTGGACGAGAAGTGCAGACGTTCCTCTCGTTGGTTGACGAGGAGCGGATAAACTATAACGATCACGATCAGTCATAATCCCACCCACTTTGAAGCGGTACTAACTGCAGTGGAAAAGCTAAAGCAACCGAGCTAAAGCGAACCGAGCCGTGCCGCGCCGAGCCGAGTCGTACCACGCAGTGGAAAAGCGAAGAGAGCCGAACCGTGCCACATGCAACCTAACACTGACATAACATTTAGCATATAGCATTTTGTTTCTGCAAGCTTTTGCTAAACCAGTTTAATAATGTATTATTGTAAAAACTGTAATGTATTTTACTTTGACTCACTGATAAAATAAATATGCTTGAAAGTGAATGTTTTTCAACATTAGGCATAACTCTGTACATCTCTCTATATGCTGCTATGTTCGCATGAATGCACAATGGCGTCATCGGAGTAGTCCAAAATCAATTGCCATTCTATTGGACTTCCACAGAGGAATTAAAAAGAAATTCCCGAATGGTACATAGTTCCGTAATCTGAATCCACAAATGCATTCTAAAGTTTGGTGTTGCAGTGGAGATGATCCCACTCCTGCTGTAACTAGTGCATTAACTCACTCGCCATGCAGCAGAACATTGATGCAAACGTTGATAAGAACATGCAAAGTCAGCGAAAGCCTCTCACCTCACTCAATGAACCTCAGATGCACTGCGTTGCCTCTATTTCTCTGTTTATGTTATGTAATCATTTTGAAACATTATAATTGTTAAGTCCTGTCTGGGGAGTGCCGTTTAGCTTGGCATACTGAAAACAGTACCGTTAGCAATACTGGAATCACTCCAAAATATATATTCCATTATCTGTTACACTACATTATTTGTTCAGACAGAGCGTGGGAAGGCAACAAGTATTGCAGCCGTGCCTTGTTTAATATCGGTAACTGGCCAAAACCATGTTAAGCTAGAATACATTTTTGTACATTAGCATGACAACACAGTTTCTTTAAATGTTTGCCTATTTATATGCACTGACAAGCTGCAAAAAATCAATACAACTTTCATGAAAGTGGTAAAAATAATGTAAATGCTATTTCATATTAACTAATAATAGCTGTTTCTAGCAAATTATTTTGAAGATTTGTTTTTCTGGTTCCACTTTATTTCAATGATCCACGTTTGATAAGTAACGTTTCAACTACATGTCAACTAACACTTATTAGAGTATTAGTAGACTATTAGGTTAGGGTTAATGTTAATAAAATAAGTTGACGTGTAGCTCCAAAGTTATGTATAATCAATAGAATGACTGTGTCACAGTTATGTTCAGTTTAGTTCAGTTTCTGTCATGTCTGTATTAGTTCTTGTTTGTTTCTATGGCAACTCAATTGTTAATCACATTCAGATGTTCATAATTCAGTTCCTCATTTACTCTATGTATAAATATCCCCTGTTTTGTTTATTCTGTTGTCGGTTCACATTATGTTTACACGTTAAGACGTTGTTGCTATCATTGAGGCTATTAGTAAAGTCATTTCATGTTTAATCATCTTCGCAGTGTGAGTTTCTTCAACAAAGCCTTTGCCTTTGTGACAGTCTGTTGGGATCATCAAAATAAAGTGGTTGCAGATATTATTGATCATATAGTCTGCAAATACACTGATGAGAGTTAGTTGACATGTAGCGGCAAAGTTACTTGTAGAAGTAATAAAGTTGAATGTCTAAATGTTCAAATGTCTAACTATAGAATATCTAAAAGTGACTAGCAAAATAGTGTGTTAACTAAAAGGAAAACATTATTTATTTCTTTTTTACAATATAAGTGAATGGGGTCCAAATTTGCATCCCAACATTCTTCGAAATATCAATTATATTCTTCAGATAAAAGAAAAAAAAATGTCATACAGATTTGGAATGACATTATACAATTATTTTCATTGATTTAGTTAATTTTCATTTTTGGATAAACTATCACTTTAAGCTAATCTTCCTTTAATTTTAAATCTCATTTCTGCTTTTGTTCCATATAAAACCGGTCAAAATTTAAGAGAGACCCAATGGCTTTTGACATAAGTGGAATCAACCCTGTTGTGATTATTTTGACTATATATTTGTGACTTACGACTATATATATAATTATTAAACAACCATTTTGGTAATATGGAAAATACCAAAATAAAATAATAAAGGGTCAAATCAAGTTGAGGGTGAGTACATTACATATTTTTGTGTGAACTGTTGCTTTAAATATCATGAAAGTGCCTCTCAGTTGTTTTGGCCACCATGCTAGCCCACTTTGATCAATGCTCTTATAGTGCAGGGCTGGAGTCCAAGCTAAAACAGCATGAAACATTTCAGCGCCGTAATGCTTACAGAGCTACTAGCCTCTCCTGTTACAGATCTGGCTGCACTGACTCTTTAAGACAACTCAATTTCTAGCTTTAAAGCCTTGTTTAAATGAAACCCAAGTGGACAGAGAATGTGTCCCGTCCTACCAACTGTGCAAGATGCATTTAAAGTACAGATCTCACGCATTTTGTCACACCATCCACTAATGTATTCTGTTAGAAAAATGCATGCAGTCCATGTGCTGGACTAAAAATCCTCAGTCCTGTTTCATTTTTCAGGCTAATGGGTGAAGGGATGGCAGATGGGTAGGCCCTATCGTTCTGTCATTTATAATCGGGAATGTTATCCCAGACTGCCATTTCCCTGCTATATCCATATAAATCACAGAGTAAGGATTGTTCAACTCCCTCACTTATGTCTCCTTTAGGCTTCAGATATAGTAATGCCCATTAAGCATGTGGGAGCATGGCATGAATGAAACATAACCTTGGTTAAATTCAATAAAACTAACTCGTTTTTTTTTTTTTTTTTTTTGGAAGGACATTTTTGTAAGGAAAGTGGTGTGATAAAGGTCACTAAATGAACCGACTGGCCTCATGCACACTAGAGTGAAATATGGTTATCATTTTTCTTCAAAGTGCTCAACTGTGTTCGGTACACAGTTCTACAACCAAATTTACTAACCCAAAAATTGAGGTGGTCTTCAGTGAGCCGAACAAAAGTTGTTAATTCAGTGACAACGCTCACTTTTGGACATCTCATGGTTTCTTTTCTCCAGCAACAATACTAGCAAATCACAGAAATTGATTTGTCTTCAGGGGTGTTTTTAACTATTTATTTTTGTTTATTTATTTAGCTTTTTGAGTCCTGCCTCATACGCCGCTCATGTCATGTAAGATAAGGAATGGCCAACGGGGGAAAAAAGAGCTCAACAAGCATTAACAATACATGAAGAAGAAAAGGAAAAAAAGAAAGAAAAAAAAACTAACTGTAAATAGATTGCAAAAATCATCATCAAGTAAAAATAAATCATTACAGAAACTATTCCACCAAATTACCGTATACTTTAATCCTACATTAAAAAAAATAAGGTTTACTAGTTAATCGGCACACATACACGCACACACTCACGCACACACACACACACACACACACACACACACACACACACACACACACACACACACACACACACACACACACACACACACACACACACACACACACACACACACACACACACACACACACACACATAATACGGACTCAGGCACACACACACACGCGCGCGCGCATACACACACACACACACACACACACACACACACACACACACACACACACACACACACACACACACACACACACACACATCAATAGGCTACATACAGAAATACATAAATAGACAAACATCCTATTTAGTAATGTAATACATTACATTATACATTTATTGTAATATAATTGGATTACTTTTAGATTACTTTTAACCTAACTTTTAACCTAACTCATTTATGATATTTATGTAAATAGGCTAATCTTCTTCATATTGATATAAATTACAAAGATAAATAAAAAATATTCCGTTCTTTGTTATCAACAACATGAAGTGTGTTACATATTACATTACATCAGGGTTTCTCAGACATGCAGGGGTCGGTGAGTTTAATGTAAAGCTATTAATTAAATCATAAAAAAATATAATTAAAAATAAATAATTTTAAAATAAAACACATACTAAAAAAGATTAAATATTTTATTTGTTTATCTGCATGGCATGTGTCAGAGGACCGTGAACTTAATTTTATTTATTCAAATAATAATATTGAATGTGTTAGTCAGGAGCTGATTAGATATGCAATGTTGCAATATTGAGAAAACACTTCTTAAAAGTGAAATTATTTCTGTAAATCCAGTGATCAATTGCTGTGTTTTACTCATGACTAGTGACTGCTGCTCTGTGTGCAAAAGTCCACAAACCTGGAAGACCTTCTGAACGGATATAGACAGTGGGCTTTTTAAAGACACATTTAAAAGTTAACAAAAGAATCAATGAATTATAAATAGTTTACTGCCATTGTGAGATTAATAATGCAATCAATAAAAAAGTAACTAATCAAATTACGAGTAGGCCTATTAAAAAACGAAATATAATCTAATTACAAGTACTTATTTTTATATAATCCGATTACGTAATCCAGATTACATGTAATCAGTTACTCCCCAGCAGAGTGTGTGTGGATACAGGTCAAGTCATGGTCAAGGTGGGAGACCCTCAACAGCTCTTTATTATTTATCAGTTTATTTATTTGGTTTCATTGCTGGGGCTCAAAGAAGTCTCTCTCTCTCTC
This sequence comes from Siphateles boraxobius, assembly GCF_051911475.1. NCBI lineage: Eukaryota > Metazoa > Chordata > Actinopteri > Cypriniformes > Leuciscidae > Siphateles > Siphateles boraxobius. Next base: position 2,080,080 of record NW_027508876.1, read on the forward strand.
TCTCTCTCTCTCTCTCTCTCTCTCTCTCTCTCTCTCTCTCTCTCTCTCTCTCTCTCAGGAACATTGCCTGGAACATTGTGTTTAATTTACTATCACCCATCCTCCAGTCACATCAAGGAACACTATGCAGTTCTTTAATTCATGATGTGGGGGAAGGGGGAAGAGAAATGTTATAAATCTTCATTCGTGTTTGTCTCAGCCTTTCAACTGACTGTTAATGGGAAAAGACAAAGGATTAAAAAAAGAGACAATGAGAGCAATGATAGCTTTCAGCACTGAAGAAACAATGTATCAGAACAGCTTTGATAAGAGGCCACATTTCTACACTAGATTTTTTACATTTTATGTCAAAAACTTGTACCAAACTCACTGCTAGGGTGCTGTAGTTGGTTGTCAAGGATATGCTATGTGGTTGCTAGGGTTTTCTGGGTGATTTCTGAGGAGTTGCTATGTTGCTATTGTCCACCAAGTGAAAATAAGGCTGATCTCTTAGAAAGTAACAGCACTCTTTTGTTCAACAAACTGATTCGATGAATCATTAATGTCCGTAGCATAAACGAAGTGGGACAATTTATGCACCAAATTTGGACATTTAAGTAAGTAGGATGTCTTCACTACATCATGATTGGAGAATCCAGTCATGCCCACTGCCTTATCTCCAGAATTAACCAATTAACATTTTTTGCAAGCACTAAGCTTTAGCACACATAGGATAAAATGGGTAATAACAACCATAAATCACCCAGGCCGAGGTGGATTCAGGATAAATTTGCAAAGGAGTAATCTAAGATTAGCTGGCAAGGAATTGAAGCCGAGAACGGAGGCATTGAATGTTGAGAGCGACTCAAACTTTGGCAGACTGAGGGAAATTGGCTGCAAGCAAAATCTTACCTGTAAATCAACATGTGACACTCAGGAATTTACAACATGCTAGTTTGGCAAGGTATACGAGAACATGTTGGCTCATGAAAACTGGCTCTGGAATTCACACACATCTCTATAATGTCACATTTCAAACATCAGTGACATCCTTTGAAAACTTCATGGCCAATGACGTACAGTAGACGAAATTAACAAATACAGTATCGGCATATATATATATATATATATATATAGCATTATATACATGACAAACTAGTCGCCTTCTCTCTTTGAACCTGCACAGATTTTTTGGGGGGGAACATTCTGCATTGGAGTCGCTACATAAATGCACGTTTGCATTCAAAGACAGCATGAAACGGAAGTTACTATAGTCTTTTCATCCCTATTGTGAAATAACTTCTCGAACAATACAATTTTTGACGGGACTTGATTTTGTCCATGGAGAATTGATTGGACAGTTGAATTGTTGTGGTTTGCTATTGGTGGATCTCATATATGAGTGTCAGGTTGCCCCTCCCCCGTTCCAGTAAACACGTCATCTGAGAAGAGAAGAGAAGAGAAGAGAAGAGAAGAGAAGAGAAGAGAAGAGAAGAGAAGAGAAAAGAGAAGAATTGAAAAGTCGCTGCAAGAGTTTATATATTTAAAGTTACTTTGATTAAAGGATACGAGGGCCCCTTAGGCTGTTTTCACACTTTGTCCAAGCCAGAATTCAAACCAGAATTCAATTATATTATTATAATGTAGTTCCATATACAGTTACTGAGCTACTGATTTTACACTTTATTTTGATGGTCCCTTTTGAACATCCCGTGACTATAAGTAACTTTGCAACGACATGTCTACTATCAGTATTAGTGGAATATCTGCTAACACTTTATTGTGATGCTCCTCCAACAGACACTCTACTGACTATAAGTAACTTTGCAACTACATGTCAACTTATTCTAACCCCACCAGTCGTACTCTAATGAGAGTTAGTAGACATGAAGGTGCAGCGTTACTTATAGTCAACAGAATGTGTTAAAGGGACCATCAAAATAAAGTGAAACCCTGATTTTAACTTTTATTCAAAATTGCTTGATGAGTGTTACTTTTTTTACCTTTTTTAAAGTGCATGAAGAAAAAGTGTTTATACAAATCCCTCTTAAACAAATTTTCCTCCATAACTGCAGAATTATGAAAACTTGTCAGAGTTTTTACTCCACTTGTAAAGGAAAGCAGATGTTTTGCTCATAAGCATGTGATTCCAGCACTGGAAAAAGAGGAGCAGAGTTTCCAGACATTTCTCAAAGTGCAGATGAATAATGAACATGATGTCAGTTCACAGGCCTACTAGGCTAAATACTGCCTGTGTTTGTTTTTCTTCTGAGCCTGATTACATATTCGACTATAAAGTTCTCTATTAAATATATTTTCCATTGACATTGTCAGAAACATTTGATTTCATGACTAAACTGACTGAATATGCCATTATGTACAATTGGCACAGTCGTTGAAAATATGTTTTTTTAAAAATTATTATTATTATTGAAAGTTATGGTTACACTTTTATTTTGATGGTCCGCTTTAGACATTCTACTAACTACAAGTATTTTGCAACTACATGTCAACTAACTCTCACTATTAGTAGACTGTAAGTTGACATGTAGTTGCCAAGTAACTTATAGCCAGTAGAAAGTCTGTTGGGGAGCATCAAAATAAAGTGTTAAGCAGACAGTCTAGTAATACTCTAATGACTGCTAGATTACAAGTATTTGCAAAGTTACTTATTGCTAGTAGAATGTCTAAAGCTGACCATCAAAATAAACTGTTACCAAAGTTACTTGTAACAAATGTACACAGAAGGAACTGCTGGATTTTGCTAAAATTCTAGCTAAAAATTTAAAACTTTTGTACAATTCAAATATGTTTAATCCATGCATAAATACTACTACTACTACTATTAATAATAAATGTTTATACATTTTTCTAACTTCTGATAATTTGGTTAAAGTTTGACACTTTTACGTTTTAACAAATCAAAAAGTAAAATGGAATGCGAAAGTAAAAATAGAGACTGAATTTGCATCAAAGTTTCATCAAAAGATATCAAAAATACACTTTGGAACCAATAAAAAAACACATTTTCCTTTAATCCCATTGTACTTTACATGAGTAAATATTCATCCATATATCAAAATAATCTCTACTTCCATCTGTCTCTATCTGCTGCCGTCGACTGGGAGATGTACCAGAGTCTGAGGTGGCTTTGTGTTCTCTGAACAGCTTTTATGAGCAGCTTGTCATATCCTCCCTTCAGTGCCTCTGTTTTTTCCCGCTCTCTTTTTCCCTCTCTCTATATCTGAAATAGTGCCGTCTTTCATCCGAAGCTCTGCCTCGGACACATTTAAGCTCACCCATAATGTGGGCACTTGTACTCTGTGATGTAGCAGACCATGTCTCTTTAATTTGCTTGCCTTTTTCCAGTCCTTGTAGACAATAACGACACACACATGAGGATGAAGACACAAACGATCCGCCACAGCGGCACACACACAGCGTCTCCTCTGACTTGGTGACTGATCATGAAAAGGCAGTAGGACATGTTCTGTGCAAGACAGTTAAGATACATCCAACCCAGCGCTAGAATACCGTTGTGTGTGAATGGGTATGTATGAGTGTTTTGTTTTTCCCACAAATCAGAGTGGGGGAATGAACTTCAGACACACACTGACAAACACATGATTATTTTTGGGTGGTTGACACATAACGTGTTCATGGACCTTTTTTTCTGTGAATGTATAATGGAAAGTGCAACATTTCTTAGCCTCGTTTTCTGTTCACAGTAGAATCCATGCTACTGATACATTGAGAGTACGGTTAAATGCAAGTGTTTGCAATAGTGATCACAAGTTATGTCATTTTAAATTTTGGCTGCAAAAACAGCAATATTGAATTTCATTGTGTAAAGTTGCACTTTTAAAGATAATGTATTATTGCAAACTGACACAGCTCTTTCCACACACTCAACATTCATCTTACACATTCCTTTCAGTCAAACGTCAGAGCTTTCTCTATAGTGCCTTGAAGGGAATCATTTCACTCAAAAATGAAATAATGTCATTGTTTATGCATTTGGAGCTTGCTTTGGTTTTTATCCATGCAGCAGAAATGCAGAATAATCAGTTTATACTTAAAAACGATGATGTAATCACAGTAATCACAATAAATCCATTATACTGAACTATGGTTTAAATAAGAAAAAGAATAAAAAAACACTATAAAAGTATTTTTTAAAATGATTAAAGTTTTATAATATTAGGCGATTTAGACTTTAATTTAGACATTTCAAGTCTGTTCTCAGGTTCTGAAGCCATGCGAAAGCTTTGTGTGAAAAACTAATTCAAATTGTTGTAAGAATTGTCTAGTGACCAACTTGATGTTAAGCTTGCAAAGGCACAATATTTGAAAAGATACATCGGAGTTAGATTTTTAATAAATAATGACTAACAACGTATGCAATTGTAAAATGTTCCTTGACAAGTGCATGTAATGTTGACTACTTTTGTGTTGTTTTATGTTATGTTGTAGTGATGTTCAACTCTTCAATGAATTGTTCTTTTATGCCTGCAACCAGTCTGTTCACAGAATCAAACTGCATTGTACTTTAATTCAAGGTTGTTTACACAAGAAAGCATACACACATTCACATGCTCATTCCTCAGCACCGATGAGCATGTCAAGACAGGTTATTGAACCAAAGAACCAGTTCAAAATGAATGATTACAAAATAACCGACTAAAAAAGAACCGAATGAGCCTGTTCTAACTGTCAAAGTTTTCCGAGATTATCCTTGCATAGTTACAACCGGCTCGTTCGGTTCTTTTTGAGTTGGACATTACCGAAAATCGGACTTTCAACATTTAAGTTGGATTTGTTTGTTTCGTTTCGTGGCTGTGCTGTGCAAGAAGCATATGTGCTACTTCAGATGTGTGTCTACTAAAGTTTGATTCTGTGAACCGACTTGAACGAATCGTTCTTTTAAGCCAGTTACTGGTCAAGTTCACTATGTTGCTGTTTTGTTCTTTTGGAGCTTGACAGCATAGTGCACTTTGTGGTGGCTAAGACTTCCAACACTCGCCGTTCAGGTCAGACATCCACCCTCACAGAGCCAGTCAGGCATCCTGAGGAGGATTCACCGTCTCGGGCACGAATCGAGCTCAGACGCCCTGGAGGAATCTCCTAAAAAAACCAGACAAAGTCAAAATGGCCATACTTGGCCAAATATCCAAGCTCTCTGACCTCCCCCTCCATGCCAGGTAGGGTGGCTCGTTCCCGGGTAAAGTCAGATCCGTTTACCCTCTGGAGGGCATTCTAAATTCATGAACTTTCTGTATGGATGCGCTTTCTTCAAATATCCTCATTCTGTCTTCCACAAATAATAAAAAAAAAAGTGTTTGGACCTATGTGAGGGTTGGTAAATAATTAAAAAAACATTTCCATTTTTGTATGTATTATTATTTTGTATGTATTAATATTCCTTTAAAATGTCATCATGAGGACATTTGGGACCTTTCAGGTTTTACAAACTAACAAAATCTGTCCGACACACCCTCACATACAGTATCTATATCTTTATAGAGATAGAGAAATCAAGCAAAAAACACAAATTACTTTCTTGTAGGACAAACTCTTGAGTTTTTGGTCTGATGGATATTTGGCCAAACTTTTATACTATGAGCTGGCTTTGTACAAAGTCTATGAATGTTCAGAAGAGAGGTTATGGAAATGTGCATACCTAAGGGAAAAAGAAACGGAGGAATAAAGAGATGTGGGGAGAGGACGAGGAGAGGGAACCTGGACGCTGTCCTGCATACTGACCCTGGGTCAGCCGCCTCTGATGTATGATCGAACATTAGTGTGCTCACACCACATTTATTAAATTGCCTAATGATGAGAAGATAGGGAGAGAAATATATGATATTAAAAGCAGAGCGCACACACACACACTGCAGCCGCCTGTCCGGGCGGCCCTCGCTCCTGGAGGTAATATCGCCAAATAGGCGGGGGAGACACTCACGGGGAATACAAATGTTGCCTTTAAGTCTTAGATGGGTGGCTGAAAATGTGGAAGCGTACTGAAAGAGGAAGATTCAGTTCTTTAGTGGATTAATCACTGTCATCATCTGAACATTGTGAAGTAGCAATTTAGATGGTAAATACCAAGTTTGGACATATATCAAATGTTGATAGTGTGGCTTGCCAAACTTGGTCTGCACATTTTGGAAGGAAAGAGACTTATGACTAATAAATGTGCTTATTTGTTGTCAATGCAGCTACATCGTGGTAAAGCAAGGAGAATTTAGATTAGCTTATCTGAATATAAATTAATTGGTTAAAATGTGTATTGCTGAAGTTCTTTGGAAGAGCAAATACCTGACATCTTACTCCATTCAAGGTAATGGTCCACTTCCAGAGTTAGTCGAAAACGCATTAGACTGGATTATTTTCGTAGTGTAAGGGCTCATGTGGTTGAATGCGTTCAAACAGCCACAAAATACCGTCTACTCTTAACCTACTGACCTAATGCGTAAACGTGTGAAAGGCGCTAGATTTAAACTTTGTTTGCTGAAGTTCCATGTTTGGTTTGAAGATGAAAAACGTATTGAGCACAATGTTCTCTGACCATTCTTGATTTACCACCGCATTCTGCATGGTCTTGCTGCTATCAGAGTAGAAACGAAAGCTGCTGCCCTCCGTTTGTTTTTCTGTTTTCTTCAGTCGCGTTCATATAATTGGGTGAGATTGTGGACAAAAGAGACAGATTAAAACACCAGGGGCCTCATTTATAAAACTGTAAAACATTTATAAAAGCCAAAAATGGCGTACGCAAACAAAAATTGAGACTTATAAAACCGTGCGTACGCCAGAATCTGCGCTGAATTCACTTTATAAATCCCAATTATCCTAACATTGTGCGCACATGCGTCTCCACCCCGAAATAACCATATATGGAGCTTACAACGCCTAGTTTTACTATGCATATCCTCATCTGCATATCATTTGCATATGATTATTCATCCACGTGATAATATTTTTAATGGTTCCAGACATTACGAAAATATGAAATACGGATGTCATTAGTAAAAAAAATTTAATAGCCTATCCTTGCCTTATTTTTCAATAAATAAAATCGTGTAAAAAACATTTCAGAGAAAGTTTTTCTCAATCTTTTCCACTGGCCAAATAGTATTTTTAATTGATTTATATTTTTTTATATGTTTATATCAGAAGTAAAACATAATCATTCTTTTATTTATTTAAACTGTATTGTGAACATGCACTGTAGGCCTATTTATGATTAGGACGTATAATGAATGTACGGTTTTAGAAAGGCTGCATCAGTTTCACTAAACGGCCCAACGCGCTCGCTGGCGCGGACATTTAAGGAGGGATGGATGTTTGCTTTATGTGATAGGCTCGGTAAGTGAAATTATGATTGTATTATCTTTCTGTATATGTATAATTTTCTTTAGATTTTCTGTCTAAAAGTGACCAAAAAGATATTTAACTCCAGCTCACCATCGGTGTCGCCAAACTGCTCCATCTCCAAAAAGTTCGTACGCATGGGTCAGAGTTTGCGTGCAGGTGCGCAAATTTTCCCGTAAAGTTTGTTTTTATAAATCACAACTTATGCGTCGGAAGTGGCGTACGCATCTTTCAGGGCCTGTTTTGTGCGTACGCAACGGTTATAAATGAGGCCCCTGGTGTTACGGGTATGTGTCTCCCTCATCTACCTATGATCTGTCACCAAAATAGCTATTGCTATTAAATGGATAGTTTTTCTTACTCTTTTCTTTTAGTAATTTGTACATTAATTACTCACCCTCATTTCGTTTCAAACCCTTAAAACAAAAGAAAATCTTTTTGATGAAATCTGAGAGATTTTCTGTCCCTCCATTGACAGCTACGCACAACTGACACTAACGATTCAAAAAGTTCATAGAGATTGTAAAACTAATTCATATGAATAGAGCGGTTTAGTCCAAATATTCTGAAGAGACAATTACTTTATATGATGAACCGATTGATTTTAGGCTTTTAATCACTTTTAAACATTCATCAACTCAAACGCCAGTTGTGGTAAACGGAAGCTCAAGCATGTTTGGGTAACACTTTACAATACGGGTGCACTAATAAGCATTAATTCATACTTAACTAATGCACAGATAATAATGAGTTAATGTATGACTCATGAAGAACTAAACCATTAATTAATTATTACTGCATCAGCAACTAATATAGAGTCTATATGATTAATAGATTAAGTAATAAATTAATTGCTATTAATTAAACGTGTCATCATGTATTAATTACTTAATAACATATTTTATTAACTAATAGTGTAAATTAATGTGTTAATTACCACAATTAGTCAACGCTATGCACTTCAACATCCAGTTGTCTGCTTTAATTAATCATTAGCTAATGATTTGCAAATCTATCATTATGTTATGACTTTACTTGTTGAGGCACATGACTATTAACTAATTGTTAAGTAATATGTCATTATGGTTATGGATTTTGTCATCCACACTAAAGGTCTGTGGGGCAGTTGCACATGCAGTGAGTGTTATGTCAGAGAGTGTTTGAAGGATGGGTAAGTTGGGCCGCACACAAATATCAGCACACCAGAATCTGAAATACCGACGCTGTTACACCGTGTTTAAACTGGACGAGACCATTACAGTTGTTTACACTGGACATGGCAGACCATTGCAAGTCCATTTGTCCTTCATAACAGAAGTAGCGCAAGAGCTCGGAGTACGTCAGAAATAGAGTAAGGCATCAGTTTACTGTCGGGGTTTTGTTGCGTCGTGTAGCATTGTGTCGCATCCAGTGTTGTATCACTGATTATAATGCGTTCTAGTTTCTTTGTCTGGTCTAGACACAGTGTTATGAAATAGCAGAGCTTGGCCGCATGTTCTCAGTGTTCTTCCTTTAAATCCTAGAGCTCAAGCTTAACCTGACACACTCCTGTGCCATGAACTGTTGGATGCAGTGGTTCATCTGGCACAGTGGAATCCCAGTTGTAAAAGGCGGGAAATTGAAATCCATAGTGTGGATGTCAAAACCAAAATTACATATTACTTAACAATTAGTTAATAGTCATGTGCCTCAACAAGTAAAGTCATAACATAATGATAGATTTGCAAATCATTAGCTAATGATTAATTAAAGCATACAACTGGAAGTTGAAGTGCATAGCGTTGACTAATTGTGGTAATTAACACATTAATTTACACTATTAGTTAATAAAATATGTTATTAAGGAATTAATACATGATGGCATGTTTAATTAATAGCAATTCATGTATTACTTAATCTAATAATCATATATACTCTTTATTAGTTGCTGATGCAGTAATAATTAATTAATGGTTTAGTTCTTCATGAGTCATACATTAACTCTTGATTATCTGTGCATTAGTTAAGTATGAATTAATGCATATTAGTGCACTCGTATTGTAAGTGTTACCCATGTTTGCTTGACAGCCAAGAACCAATGAGGTCCGTTCTCGTGTTACGCAGCACGTTTGAGCTGATTAATGTTTAAATGTGAATTTGGACTAAACCGCTCAATTCATATGGATTAGTTTTACGATATTTTATGAACTTTTTGAAGCGTCAAAGTGGTAGTTGCGTCACTGGAGGGAAAGAAAGCTCTCAGGGTGTCATTTATGTTGTGAAGATTAATGAAAGTCTTTTGGAATTGGTTTGGAATGACATGAGGGTGAGTAATTAATGGCAGAATTTTCATTTTTGGGTGAACAAACCCTTTAATACCAGGTGTAAACAGGGTATTGCTTCTGTTTTTATATTACAAAAAATAGCTGTTTTAACAAGGGTGTGTAGTCCTTTCATATCCACTGTAGAGATATAGACATTCTATAATATTAATTGCTATAATCTGTATTACATTAATATTATCCAATGGTAAATTATTCCTTTTTTTATTTTTAAAGCTGCATGACCTACAACAGTAGCCTAAAACAGACATCTAAATAGGTATTTATCTATTGGTTAAACTTATTTCTGGTCTAGATGACGGGAAACCAAGCTATGCTTGGTTATGAAGCAGGTAGAATATGCAATATATGCATATGATTATATAGGTTTTGAATCTGGAGAGTGTACTGGGAATAGCCTTAACCTTCATTAATGATAATAGCAGGTACAGTGTGGAAAACCTGTTTAGATAGGGATGCCACATGGAAAACTACAAGGCAAACAATTCAGCAACCACTGCTTTGATCAGCAGCAGATGTCAAAATCATCTCCTTACTTTCAGATCAAATGGCAACTCAAAGTCAATGAATCCAGAGGTGTGCATGTGTGGTAAAAATCACTTTCATCTTTCGCTCTCTTGATGGGACCATATAAGCTGGAGACTATACAGCCAGCGCTATCCATTATTTACAAGTAATCTATTTAAAATTGCCAGTGGAGTATAGGTTTCTCTGAAAGAACCAAACATCTTAATTACACACCTGCCACCTATCAAGGAAGTAAAGTCTAAATGAATAGAGTGTGATGCCAGTCTTGGGATTTTCACCAGAATCCTGAACTCTGTAATTAAACAAGGGAAATAAATTATGTTAGTATTTCTGTAGCATATGCAGTGTCATTTGTTTTATGCATAATGCTAATTATGGAAAGAAGACACTTCTAGGAATCTTAAATTAACATTATTAAAATGACATGAATGAATCAATGAATCAATCCAATCAATCTATCTACTGTATCTATCTATCTATCTATCTATCTATCTATCTATCTATCTATCTATCTATCTATCTATCTATCTATCTATCTATCATAGAAAACAACGTGTTTTATGTTTCCCATAAATTCAAAGAAAAACAATATATACGTATATATGCTTACAGTAAATTGGGCAACGGGGTAAACTTGACTAATACAGTCAACAGATTTTACTACAATCAATTGATTATCAATTAAATCGATTATGTCACAATTATGTAAAGGGATACAACTTATTTCATACACTTCTAATAAATAAATAAATAAACATAGCAGTAAGCAATTAATCATAAGACACCAAACATTTTATTCATAAAAAGTGCCAGAATGAGATTCAATGTTGTTACAATAAAAAGTAGAAGGAATTATTATCACCCAGGCCATTGTCAGAGCAATGATTTAATTGAACCAAGTCTCATTTTTTTTCTTACTCTTTTTTCTTTCATAAGCAAAAAGTGTAAAGTATTATGTACATTAATATATGATGGCAGAGTTCTTCCGAGCTAAAGTGATCTACTATTTTAATAACATCCTAAAGAGGTTCCTCCCATTAAAATCACTCCACTGTGACTGTACATTTTTCCATTAAACATTTATTGATATTGAAGGCATATAAAAAATAAATTAGTAAAAGGACTGGATTGTTTTACATATGACACTGAATTCAGTGGGGGACAATGGATCACAATGAGTTAGAAATAAGAGGCAATTCTTTTCATGATGTTCTCCTAGCAGCCCAAGTTAATAGCAGGTCTGCATTACAGGGACCAACTGAATTATACATCCAGTGCAATTTCTTGTGAAATAGCTTCATGGATGGCCTGAAATAGCTTGGCAGCTGAGCCCTAATGCGGCTGAAATTTCTCAGTGGAATATTTTCATTCTAAATAAGTCTGGTGGAGTCACCACGTGTTCCTAGGAACTGCTTATATTCCAACGCTTACTGATATCCAGATAGCTACCGAGACGCTTTGAGGTCATGTTTCTTATCAAGTCATTCCTGCACCGTCTCAAAGAGAAGCTACTCCAGCAGGAACCCCCTTGGCAAAGGTGATGTCATCTGCAGGCACTCTTCATGTTGACCCTGTGTGGCCCAGACAAATGAAAGCCATGCGGTTCAGCTTTGGAGAGATACTGACAGCGCTGCTTTGAAATGCTGATTATGCAGAATGTCCGCAGTCCCGCTGACTGAGTGTGTGCTCTACAAGAAGTTTTTGATCAGAGTGATGACCCTGCCAGCAGGGGAAAAGCCCCACTCAGCTAATCATTAGACTGGGATACCATACACACGAAACACCCCACAAGAATTAAAGAGCTTCTGAGATTCGAATGTATTTGGTACAAGTCTTATTTGTGCAAAACTAGATGTCTAGATTTAGACCAGTGGTTCTAATCTGCCTTTGCTTCAGGATGCAAAATTAATTAACGAGCCAACGCACCTGCAAAATAGTTTTACATTAAAACTGCATATTAAAATGTATTACTTTATTTTTTTTTTACTACATTTATTTCAACAACCTGCACTGGCCCAAAAATAATCAAACCAACAAAAGAAAAATATATTTATGGATTTTACTTTGAAAATTTTAAATGTATATATTTTTGAAAATAATGATTAAGATGTGTGCACTAACATGTATTCAAGGTGTTATGAAAAAAGGTTTTTATTTGATGGTTACAACCCATTCTATTTTTAAAGTCATTAAATTTCACAATTTTCCATGACAATGCTATAAAAGATTTCCAAAAACCATAAAATAAATATGAAGAGTACATCTAAGGAAATGGCACACTTTTACACAGCATTGACCCAAATATACAAATTTAATTTTCAAGAATTAAAGGGACAGTTATGGAAGCTTCTTTCCACCATGGAATAAAACAACTTAAAAGATAATTGCGATTTTATTTTTTATCTCAATTCTGAAAATTCAGGGGGAAAAAAACTCACAATTGAGCGTTATAAAGTCAGATTTGCGGAGAATTCAGAGAAATTGACAGTTTCTGACACAATTCAGACATTATAACATGCAGTTGCTACTTTATATCACGCAAAGTCTGACTTCATAAGTCACAATTGGCAGAAACAAGCTTCCACAGATAATTCACCTAAAAAGGACAGTTCTAGACTTTCTTTCTACAAAAAGAAAAGTCTTGAACAAAAGAAGATCTTTTGAGAAAAAAAAAGTCTCAGTATTTTTGGCCATATTCTTTTGAGTTCCACAGAAAAATGAAAGTCACAAGTTTGGAACAGCATGAGAGTGTATATAAATGATGACAGGATTTTCAATTTTGTATGAACTAACCTTTTAAGGACCCTTCTTAGGCATCATATTCCTTCACATCTAAACCAAGTCTGGAACACCATTAACCCCAGATCAAGGTCAACATCAAAGACCTCGTTCATCAGCGAACCTTGATTAGAAATATTGACAGGTGAGAAATGGTTCTGAGGTACCAGGTAGGATGTGACATGGAGCTTGTTGACCATGAAAAACAGCTGTGACCATACAGTGAGTCTGGATTAAAAGCCACGATGAGGATGTGACATGTCACTCAACCCAAGACAAATGGGCATAGCGTGTCTGTATACATGCAAGCGCTATAACACGGTCAATACCAGCAGGTTGGAGACAAGAAGGTCAGGGATGGAACAAAAGAACAAAAAAGGTTCCCCGATGTTTCTCACCCCTTTCACTCTCTCTGGTTTCCTCGAGGGATGTCTGGAATCTGCCTCAAGGGAGCGAAAGATCTAGCTGCATTACTCACCCCATGACCCCATAACCTCAGTGCCTTACAAAGACCAAGTGTCCTTTAAGAGAATGATGAATGGCTGCTAAGGTATGGCTGTTTACTTATGATTTATAAGGAGGTGGTAATATTTGCACTGCTCGTCCATGCTAAAAAGACCAGCCATAACCAAACAAAGGCCATTATCTTGCTGGTTTAAAATAGTTAAACGGGTTTCCCAGCCTAGTCAAGCTGCTTTTCAGTTGGTCGAGTTCATGTTTAGCTGAGAAGCCCGTAACTTCTCTGGAACCATGAAACTAGACCAGCCTGACCGGCAGTCTTGTAGTCAAGGCCAGCTCATTCAAGTCCAAGTCCAAGCCAAGATCTGAGTAGGTTGAGTCTGAGTCAAGACCAAGACCAGAAGAGGGTCTAAATGATTCAGGCAATGGACATATGCTTTCGTTTGGTGTAAATGAATCTGAGTTTCATGTCAGTGTCACAGGAACCTCTGGGACGCACACAGCGTGCTCCAGTCCAGAGAGACAGTTGAACAGAATCATATGCGTGAGTCGACACCGACCACAAATATATACTCGTAGTGTTGTAATATTTGAGACTGGACCGGAAACCACGCTATTTACTGGTTCAAGATGTTTTTGCAGCAGGTTTGAACGAATGGTTCTTCCATTGTTGTTCACAATTTTTAGAAATACACAATTCCCAACCAGAGGTATGTTTACACCAGTGGGTACTTGGAAAAAAAATGTTGGTTTTGCCTTGTTAAACCTAAATGCATCTATTAAATAACAATATTAAATTACAATATTTCTGTAACGGCTTCAGTTTGAGAGCAAGTCGCTTGACGAGTTTTCTTCTTTTCTTTTTTTACCTACAGCATTGATTAATTTTGGTTTGAACTCAGTGGATAATTGTAAATAAATTGTAAATAAAGCCACATGATATACGTTTATGGATTGGTGTCAATTAAGAGGTACTAAAGCCTCACTGATTGGTCTTTAGGGGCACAAAAAAGGTTTTACTAAAACACCGTTCTACTACTTCCAATCTTCGTCATTCTGACGTACTAATTAGTTTTCTGCCTGAAGGCCAATCCATCATAGTCTGTTGATGCAGAGCAGAATGAGCTATTCATGATCTATTTTGTGTGACTTGTGTTAGCCTGTAATAACTCATATCTTCAACTTTCATGTGTCAGCATTTTGCACTGAAGTTTTATAATTCCTACAGGCAAGAATCTCACCTAACCGTAGAACTCAACAGGCTGCCCTGGGCGAAGAAGAGCAGTGGAAAAGTACAACTCCAGAGAGCTTCGATCTAGGTCAAAGACTATTGCATAACCCACTGACAGGTTCGAACAATGACGTTTGAACAATGACATGAGTTTCCCTTAGATGACTGGCCTCAAAACAGTTACTTTGTGATGAACTGAATGTTACTCCTCTCTTTCTTCTTTCTCACATTCATGCACATTTTGACATTTGCCATCGCTAGACTTTGTCCTTGTCAAAATCAAAATTTCAACCAAGTTGAAGTAGGAGTTTGTCTTTTTTATTATAGTGGATAATGGTTAATAAAAAAAAACTGTTGTAGTGTTGGGGAATAACTAGCAATGCTAACAAATGACATTTTTCTACAGCGTGCTGTGACAGTAGCTGAGATGTTATTGTGCCACATTTATCTCATCCGATCACATCCAATAGTATTAAATTAGTAGTTAACATTAGTTTATAGCTTGAGAAGTTACAGTTTCAAAGTAGCTTGACATGACCGCAGCTGAGTTGTATAAAATATAGCTTAGCTTTTACAGCAAAAAACAACTTAGAATTAGCGTATAGTTATCATTATCTTACACTTTGAAACTAACTTCAAGTTATAACACTTAAGTTCTGACAAAGATAATGTAACACAATATTTAATAGATAAATCCAACTAGACAGCCAACATGGAAGACAGTGTGCTAGTGCACAGACAATACCTGACAAGGAGTGTAGGTGAAGGAACAACTTAAGTAGGAACACAAACGAGGATAATTAATCACACAGTGTACATATATGAACTAATGATAACCATAGAAACCAACGAGTGGTGGGAAATCTGAACAAAAACGTGACACAGAAAACAGAAACTAACAACATAACGGTGACACAAAGTGGCTTGGCATGACAGCAGATTAGTTGTATTAAAATAGTCTAGATTTTACAGCATCAACTAATTTAGCATTAGCTTAACTTGTAGTTAGCATTAGCTTATAGCTTTAGATGTTGCAGTTTCAAAGTAGCTTGACATGAGCTGTGTTGTGTTAAAAACAGACAAGCTACATAGCAATGTAGCGTAGATGTAGGCCTACCTGTAGATGTTTTTGTGCCACACATATAGGCTATCATTTACTTGCAGGATATTGCCCCTTTATAGCTTTATTGTACTTCGTTACAGTTTAAAGTAGTTTTCTCCATACTGATGTGAGGTAAAAAGAAGAAAAAAAAAAGAAAGGATTTTCAGGATTAAGAAGTTTAGAGGCAAGAAAAGCAAACAAGACGGCGTGTTAATGTTGATAAAGCCATTATTAACCAAGCAAATTGGATTGAAAGCATACTTCTTGACTTTGGTGTAGTCAGAGCCCAAGGCATTTGTTTGGACAGCAGTGCTCTGTGGGTGGTGACGGTCTATCTTATGAAGACTATTGAAACCAGATTTTGGGGTCTGTTCTCTATAACCTCCTGACATCACCTTGTTCTCCCCCAGTGCTACATTTTTTAATTAAGGGGTGTGTAGCATTATATTAGAGAATATGAAACATCAAAGGTGTGCAATATTGACTCCACCCTAGTTGAAGCGCATATCAAGACATCTGCTAAATGAGTAATAGGGCATGCTCTAATTGTAATATGTACTAATGCACACAAATTAACAATCGCATAAAATGTGGGTTGTGTCACAAGCTATATCTGACACTTTCTAAAGTGGGTTTTGGAAAATTCTAGTAAAAAGCAGCTGACAAATGTTAAATTCAATTATATTTTCCTTGTGAGTGTGTTGAAATATCAGTTGAAAGGAGCCGCTCAGTCAGCGCATGTGTTTTGTCATGTTCCTGGCTCATACGTCCTGCAGAGAGGTTTGTCAGTGCTGAGGTGAAGGTCACGCTCTTGGAGGCCAAAGGTTAAAGGAGAAACTAGTACAGGGTTTAAACTTAAGGACAGATAAAGGTGGATACTTTTTTACTGGCTACCTTCAATGTGAGCTGGTTTTGATCACTGAAGACCACCTATCACACTTTAGAAAGCTGGATTTGTGCTGTTTTGCACCTCATCAGTTGAGGTGAAGCCTGATGAGAGAATCTGTTAAAGCAAATTCTTTTTACTCACCTTCATGTCATTCCACACCCTTATGATTTTTTCGTTGTAAAACAAAAGAAGATATTTCACGCTGGCCTTTTCCATACAATGAAAATATATAATGACTTTGTGATGTCAAATTATTATAAAGAAAAAAGTTCTCATGATGGTGTTTTCCTGTAATTTTTGACTCCAGTTACCATCTTGGGTTTGGAACAGCCAGTAAAAAAAATACATTTTTAGTTTTTGCATGAACTGTATCTTTTAATTAGGACTTGACAATTAAATTCAACACTAACTTGGTAAGTCGTAGACATGTTAACAAGTCAACTGACTGGAATGATATGGATATGTCTGTGGTCAAACATATTGTCGAGTGTGTTGAGAAGCCTCTGGTACATATATGCCACTTGTCTCTTCAAAAAAGGAAAATCGCTAAAGTTATACCCATATATAAAACTCGAGATAGACATACCTTTTCAAATCATAGGCCTGTTTCTTTGCTTTCACAGTTTTCAAAAATATTGGAAAAATTATTTTATACAAGATTAAATGATTTTGTTATTAAATACTCTGTACAGCATATTAAGCAAAAACCAATATGGTTTTAGAAGTAATAGAACAACCTCACATGCATTAATAGAATTTGTGGAGAAAATATCTAACGCAATAGAAAATAGACAATACATAGTTGGGGTATTTTTAGACCTTAAAAAAGCATTTGACACTGTCGACCATGACATCTTACTAGAGAAACTGAAAAAAATATGGAGTAAGAGGTGTAGCTCACTCTTGGATAAGTAGTTATTTAGAGAAAAGGAATCAATATGTCCAAATAGATAATTGCAAGTCAAAACTGGTGCAGGTAACATGTGGTGTTCCCCAAGGCTCAGTGCTGGGCCCATTGCTTTTTCTGTTATACATTAATGACATATGTGAGGTTTCCAAAGTATTACAACTGATATTATTTGCGGATGATACAAACTTATTTTGTTCTGGTGTCAATCTGAAACAACTTTTGGATACAATGGGAAAAGAAATGGCACTGCTAAAATATTTGTTTGATTTGAATAAATTAACGTTAAATGTAAGTAAAACAAAATGTATTGTATTTGGCAATCGTTTATCGAATACAATAGGTAAATTAATGATTAATGAAGTTGAAATAGAAAGGGTGTCAGCTATAAATTTCTTGTAGTAATTATAGACAATAACTTAAATTGGAAGTCCCATATATCTTATATTAAGAATAAGATCTCAAAGTCAATTGCAATATTATATAAAGTTAAAGATTTCTTAAATGAAAAAATCATTATATATTTTGTATTGTTCCATTGTGCTTCCATACATTATTTATTGTGTGGAAGTATGGGGAAATACATATAAAACAAACACCATTCAAATGTTTATGCTTCAAAAGAGAGCCATGCGAATAGTAAAGAGAACCATCTATAGGGAGCCAACAAACTCCCTTTTTATTGAATTAAGGGGAACTTGTATATTTAAAAAGAACCACGTAAGGACCAATGCAAAATAACATTGTATTTCAGTTAAAGGTGTAAATTATTGAATAACTGTCATGAGGAACTTAAAATATGTGGGACATTTAGTAAGATTAAGAAACAATTTAAAAATAATGCAAGAGTGATAAATGAACATGCTGATTTTGTTGAATTTTGGATTGTGCAATTGTATTGCATAGGAAATATTAATGTTTTTGTATTTTGTTTAGATTTGTTTGTCAACATTATATTGATGTAAGACAATACTTATTTTATTTTATTTGATTAAAATATGAGATGTTTTCAAAAAGGGTAGGCATTATAAGCAAAAGCTTCAGCCTACACCTGTTTCAGACTGCAGTAAATATGCTGTTGTTTTGTCCGCTCAACTGTGTTGAAACTAAGTTGTCTGTCTGAAATAAACCAAACTTCAAACATGTTCATACTTAGACACCATAGAAAATATGACTGATTAAATCTCATACACCTTACTGCGCGTGAACATTGCACGAGGGACATTTAGTTCCTGATAACTCAAACATAGCCAGACCACACCAATCTTTCATCTTCCAGGACATTATGATCAGACAACAAGTTCTTCCTGTTTCCGGCATGTTTGTAGATGACACATGCCAAATCAAGGATGGGAATCTTGACCTGGGCCTTTAAAGAGAGAGCTGTAGTGCAAGTGGTCATGGATGTTGTCCCTGCTGTTCTCAGTTTACCTTCCATTCTCTCAACCACACAATCTCGTTCTCTTTCTCTTGTTCTTCCTTCTCTGGTATGTTTGACAAAAAAAACAAAAAATTGTTTTTTAAAAATACATCTCAGAATACAGACTACCAGGAGAGTTTGTTTGCACTTTTTATAGCTTAGAGAGAGAAGGGAAACACTAAAACTGAGCAGCGCCACTTTTGGGTCTCTGATCATCAGGAGTAGGTCGCAAAAACGGCCGAGCAGTGGTCATTACCGCATTCAAAACACATGCCACCAGATCTTTAGCCTTTACAGTGTCACAGCACGTATTACATTGGAAAATAGCCTGTAAGAGCCTACCTGCCCATTTGGAGGAATGCGGGAGGTTTTGCACCAAAGACCGCAGAGGCTCGCAGTCTATTATTTACTGCTGACTGAAGCCATATAGCAGCTCTCTTAAAGTTACAAAAAATGTGCTGGGAGCACAAAATACCACAAATATGCAATAAGGGTGTTTGTGTGTTCTGCAAAGCACAGTTTTTTTTTTTTGTGCCTTTTTTTGTAACCAATGAGGTTTTTTAAATGAGGAAAACCTGATCCCTAAAGCTAAGCTTTATAGTAAATTATTCAACATCTACAAATAGATCAAAATCATTGGCCCATTATTAATTCAGTGAATTTAAATGTAGTCAAATTGAGAGTTGTACAGCAGACAGAGATATCTTTGCAGAGATTTTTTAGGATTTTGTAAAACTTCAGGGGATAAATGTTAAGGTGATTGTCACAGGAGCTGTTTCTGCTTCATATTTCAGCCCATAATCAAAAGAAAGGAACATTTAAGGTCTATATAGGAATATTATTATTATTATTATTATTATTATTATTATTATTATTATTATAGTACCAGGGGTGTATTCCAGAAAGCAGGTCATGTGACTTACCCGGGTAAGTTTAGGAGTAAGCAGATAACCTCTGCTTTCAGTTCCAAAAACGGAGGTAACTTTCGGGTTATGTAAGTAACCATAGCAAGTGACTCTCTGAGGATAACCTGCTCCAGAGCAGGTTATGTTGCAGGGTTAGTTTGTTTCAGAGACGTTTCTGAGTATGGCGTGCCCTTTTGATGAGGATCCTGTGGACGTAGAGGCACAGATTATACAGGGTTTCTTTCGCCGTGAGAGGGTGATAAGACCACGTATCGATGTCTTTTCTTATCCGAACGAATATTTGCAGGAGCGCTATCGTTTTTCTAGGGAGTCGTTAATTTATTTAACGAACCTACTAAAACCACACATCTCAAACGTGACAAACACTTAGCGCCGAAAAAATTCTTTGTATTGCTCTGCGCTTTATTGCTACGGGGAGTTTTCTCTACAATGTGGGCGATGCAGAGCATGTGGGAAAGGCAACTGTGTGTAGGGCTGTTCGTACAGTATGCATTATACTCAATCGGTTCCTACACACTTTTGTGCAGTTCCCTGGACATAAACCACTGAGGGTCATTAAAGAGGAATTCCACAGAGTGGCGGGTTTGTCCGTTCTATGATATTCTATGACATTTTACATAGCACTACTTAATCTATCCATACTGTATACAGTCACAATAATTTTAAATGTTTCAAATTATATAACTTTCAATTTCAGGGTTCCCAAATGTGATTGGGTGCATTGATGGAACCCACTTTCCCATTATAGCTCCTGCAGTCAATGAAGGAGACTATGTTAATAGGAAGTCAATCCATAGCATCAATGTGCAGGTGACAATAGATTTTTTGGGTGCTAAATGTTTGGGTGTTTAAACCATTAAATCACCCTCATTACTGGTCCCCACTAACTAGGTAATATGTGATGCAAACTCATCACAAATGTTGAAGCCAAATGGCCAGGGTCTGTACATGATGCCAGAATGTATAGGGAGTCATCATTGTACCACAAATTTCAACAGGGTATGTTTTGCCTTACACAATATTTTTTTTAAATGTTTTTTTTTTTTTTTTTATGCAATTATACACTTTAACTACCTTTACAGGACACTTCAATGGTTACTGGCTGGGGGACAGAGGGTACCCTTGTCTGCCCTATATGATGACACCCTACCCTGAACCTGAGCCTGGACCACAGGCACAATTCAACCTGGCCCTCAGCAGAACACGGGTCAAGTTGGAAATGACCATAGGCATCCTGAAGGCAAGGTTTCAGTGCCTGCGTGGGCTCAGGGTCAGCCCAGAAAGGTCATGTGACATCACAGCTGCTTGTGTTGTTCTTCACAACATTGCCACACTGAGAGGTGAGATTGCCACCCCCAGTGAACCCAGTAGACCAAAGAGATGGCAGGGTGGTACGAGACATGATTTGCCAAAATCACTTTAATTAAAACCAGTTAACAGTCAAGTGTTGTTCATGGTTTCTTTATTTCCTGTAACAAAAGACATTGGTATTTATTGCTTTAGATTTCATTCAACAACAAATGACAGATTAATGTTCACATACTGTTTCCCACCTTAAGCTGGTGCTCCAGCAATTCAATTTCAAGTCTGGCCTTTTTTAGGTTAAGCCTTTTCTCCTCCATTTGAAGCTGTATAAGGTCCATCTCCATGTCACTTTTTCTGATTTGCTTTTGAAGATGGACCTTATACAGCTCTTTGGCAGGCAACTAGAAAGACAGAATAATTAAACATGACTGAAAAAGTCTGTAATACAAACACAGACCAAATATTTAAATGAGGAAGGTGAACTGCATAACATTTCTTACACTACTAAGATTCTGTGTGGAGGTAGATGGACCCTCATTTGTATTAAAATCTCCTGCCATATTGACAATTTATGACAATTTATTTATTCTCTTGACAATTTATTTATTCTCTTATGTAAAAAAGGGGGAATGCATTCTATGCATCAAACCTCTATGGGTCTCCCCACATTTTCTGTTTCTGTCACAGCAGAAGTGTTCTCTTCATCGTCATCCTACAGTGAAAATAAGGAAGGATGCTTGGTCCAGCAAACAGAAACCTAAAGACCTAAAGACAATAATCACTTACAACTGTGACAGAGTGTGGTGTTGCAGGAGGATCCAATAATACAATGTGGCCATCAGCAACTGCAAGATAATTAAACCAATAAGATAATCATGCATATTCAGTACTCACATATATATTCTTAAACAAATACAACTAATAAAGAAGGACATTAGGAACATCTAAGATTACTACTAACAGTATTACAGTATACAGCATATGCAGTCAAAGCAGCTTGCATACTGCACAAGTGAATCAATGACTGTAAAATGAATTTAAAAATGCCTCTTTAAAATGGTGACAGTGTTGAAGATTTTCTTTATTAAAACACTGACAAAACAGTGAAAACATCAATAAATCATAAATATTAATATGGTACACCTACATTTTACTAAGCCACTTGTCTTGGTAGCTGAGTCTTATTAAGGGACAGTGCCAGCTCCTCAGCTGGAGTGAGGCGAGGTGGAGGTGTACCCCCACCTGTTTTACGGGCCTCCGCCTTCTTTCTATTGGCTACATAGAAAACCAAATTACATTAAATACTTAATTACATGGCGTCAGTAACAAGTTTAGTAAGTTTAGAAAATATTACCTTGCTGGAGAATATTTTTGTGTTTCATTTTTACTTGGCTCACACTTCTTCTGGCTCCAGAAGGATTACCCCTGATAAAACAAGAAGCCAGCATATAACTAGCTAATTATGTGCATTACTACTGTAATATTAAGAAATGTATGGAGGCCAACAAGTAAATACTTGTCTATATTTACTACATGCCCCAAAGAATTTTTGTCACAATGAAAGGGGAAAATAGCCCATTTATAATTTTCTAAACTCACGCATTTACTCTGTCCGTTATTTTTTGCCAAGCCAACTCTCTTTCTTTTGCTGATGCAGCAGTATTGCTTTTGTTAGTTACAATGTGCTTATAGTCTTCATAAGCAAGCATTAAAACCTCCAACTCAGTTTCACCAAAGTATGTAGCTCGCTTTTTTTCTCCCTTGGTTTCCATGGTGACTCCTGAAATCGGCAATCCATTGAAAATGTCTTTATGTACTCGCCGTGCGCGTGCATTAACTCTGGGTTACCAATAGGAGGTTGATTAAACTAACTCCTCACAGGTGTTTTGGAACTGACATACCCAGAGTAAGCAGGTTTTGGGTTAATCAACCCAGAGTTCAGGGTTAATCTGATGGTAAGTTTACCCAGCTTTCTGGAATACACCCCAGTAGTTGAAGTACTATTTGCAATTACATAAATGTTTTTTTTTTTAATATAATTTCTGTAATATGAATAAAAATGAATAAAAAAATACTATGGTATTAAATACATAAATATAATATAAATATATATAAATATAAATAAATGTTATGATGCAAAAAAAAAAACTTTATTTTAAGTAACTTTAATTTATTCCATCATCCCCCAGGTCTTGATAGCGTGTGAGTGCAGGTGAGACCGAAACAGCACACGTTGCCTTCTGTGTTTAAACAGACACCCGGTGGCCCAGACCAGTGTGAAAGACGCTCGGGACAGTTGATGGAGCTGTCAGTGTCCCGATCGTGTGCACACCTCCAAAACATGCAAAAGGAAAACCGAGTCTCAGACAGCGCGCGGATGCTAAATTGAGCCTCTTTCAAGTCTTTCAAGTCGAGTCTTGCCGAGTATAATCACAGTTGGTTTTGTCTTAACTGAACGTAAACTGCCGAGAAAGACATTTTCAGTATATTGGATCCGTGCATTAGGTCTTAAAGTGACAGCAGCCTAATAAACATGCTGCTGAGTATTTGTATCTTTGCTCTATTGTATTGTACACCAGAGTCCCTGTCGAGTCCTCTTGAGGTGTCGTGGGCTAGTCGATGAAACACTGAGGACGGAAGGTGCCCACTTGAAGACCCTAGAGATGTCCCCTACTCAGCTCAATCCAGAGGGTTGTTATGGGGGGACCGCACTGTGGTTGCAGCCGTTGTGTGTGCTGACGCGCAAATAGTCAGCTGCAGTCAGCTATTAACACCAGACAGAAGGAGATTCACATCACCATATGGATAGAAGCGTAAATGGATGGAGAAGCATAGGTTACTGTAAAGCTACGTCTTAGTTGGTGCTTATCTTGGCGAAAGCTGAGTACAAATCAGCATGAAGTTTTAACATCTACTCTTGTGTAATGGTAATCATGTGTGCTATTGTTTGTAGTTTGATTATTTATTCATATTTTCTCTATTTTTTATTTTAAAGTAGTCTTTCTTTCCCCTGAACATACAGAACCGTGACACTAAAACTGTGATACAAACCATATAATTAAGGGGTGAAATATATTTCATGGACATTCCTAATAATAATCAGCATCGGTTCCAAGCACATGGAATTGTGCTCCTCACACATGCAATGTTCCCCCAATGGTAAACATTTATCTTTATTTTATTATTATTATTACATACACTATATTTATGCACAAACCAGTATGAGACATTCCTGGTTCATCAGAGAGGAATATATAGTTTCCTTTGTGGCCAGTGTAAAAACAAATAAGTGTTTAATTGTGTTTCCGCATTGCTCTTGGGTAGAAGCAATAAAGAATTTACATTGCACGTGAGGTAGGGTATAGCATACATTAAAACATCTCTCTTTATTATATAAAGTAGCATTCATGTCTCTGATGTGCGGAAGCTTTCAAATATAAGTGACAGTTGAAGCATGACCTTACCTTTGAAACTCATTTCCTTTCATATGTGAGCTGCAAAATAGATATTATTAAAGTTGCTGTGGTGATTCAATTTCTTGCAGATCCCACCCCACCCCCAGCATTCATTTTATCTTCTCAACAAATGCACAGAATATTTGGAGTTCCCTCTCTGAGGATGCGTTCATTCATACAGTTCTAGATAAACGTAGATTAGACAAGACCTTTGCTCTGTTTCAAAACCTATTGACCTGCCTACCTAGACAGCATTTTTAAGGCAACATATATGCACTCCAGACGCAAAGGTTGCTCCAAAGGTTAGGGAAGGTAGCATTCATCTTCACAGCTGACAATGAGAGAAATGCTGATTATAAATATACTTATATTTTGTTCAGTACCTAAAAGTATTTTAAAAAGTCTATTTTACCCAATATTTAACTGTATTATATGTTTTATTAGAAGTATTATGTCATCGGCCATTAACCAGTTTGTATCAGTTTCACATAGCACTATGCAAAGTGTGCCAAGCCACTCACCTATGAGGTTCTGGTTCAATAGAAGGTTGTTGTCATGCAGGCAGTAGACAGTCACGCAGCTCACTATGTTTTGGAGCTGAGCTTTTGTTTTCTTTTGGGTTCATTTATGGGTCTCTGGGTCTGTACATTTGCTTCCAGGCAGAAATGATGTCACTAATGCCGGGCCTATTTACAGTCCAAATATGAGGGAATTTCCATCTTGGACTGGTGTTTCTATTAAAAATAGAAAACTGTCTTGGTGCTTGATATGCTGACTTCACAAAAAACCCTCAAAGGAACAGGTCACCTAGAGATTCAAACTCTGTCATAATTTACTCACCTCCAGTGTTGGACTAATATTATTCCTTTACTTATTACTTCCTGACAGCAGTAGTCGTTACACTACTAGTTGTATTACATTTCCATTAAACCCCACAGAAAGGGTAATTGCATATTTTCTGATCAAAATTCTGTCTTCGCATATCCGTCTCTTTTGAATGTTTGAGTACATTTCAATTATTTATTTCATATTTTTTTAGACAGAATCATAATTTTGATTAATTTCCCAACGGAATTATGCAAACACCCTGTGTTTTCACTTACTCTTTAACTGTTATGACTAAGGATACATTTACACGACAACTACGTACTAAAAACTGATTTTTTTCCTTTGTGTTTTTTTTCGCATACAGAGGCCAACGCTGTCAAAACGATCCCGATTACAGTGTAATTTCTGAGTAATATTTGAAAAAATATTAACTACAATAAACTACTGTATAAGGTTAGGGTTATTTATGTGTAATTATGCAGTTATAACTATAGTAAGTACATGTAACATGTAACTATATCACCTTAAATAATAATAAAACAATAATAAAGTGTCACCATAAATAATTACAACACATTAGATGTTATTGTTGAGTCAAGCTCCAAAAAAAGAACAATAAGCATCATAAAAGTAGCCCATACATTGTGTAAAAAAAAAAAAAAAAAAAAAAAAAAAAAAAAATATATATATATATATATATATATATATATATATATATATATATATATATATATATATATATATATATATATATATATTCTGGCCTTTAGATAAAACAAAGACTATTGGAGTAAGTTTTACAGTAAAATACTATTTAAGTCTTTTTACTTAAAAACTGTCAGGTTTAACTCAATGTGTTGCTTGTCATTTCTTTGTAAACATTTGTGAAACAGTTCCAAAGTGAATCTCTTTATCAGAGTATATTTAAAGTCTTCTAAAGCCATACAATAGCTTTGTGCAAATAACAAACTTAAACTGAAGTAATGCTCTGAAAATATTGCTTGTTTTATTTTCTAAACATGCTAAGATAACTAATGACATTCGACATTATGGACGTCAAGTATGTTAGTACACGTTTCTGGTGCACCATGTTTAAATAAGAACTACAATGGGGAGGAAAATTTAGACTTTGCCTCGCACAAACCACTCAAAGTTTTCAGAAGTCATACAGATTATCTAGTAGCTAGTACACTATAATGATTATTATATGCTAAATACGATTGCAATGCTGGAACCTGGGAACCTGAAAGTTTTGAGGTTTGACTCAATGAATATGGGCTTTTTTGTATCATTTAATTGTGTTATTGTGAGTAATATCTAAAAGGCTGTGCTGACAGGAATTAGGAGGTGTGCTGTTGACTAGTTGACTGGAGACTGTTGTTTTAGCTTGAGTACAGAATGCCATCTTGATAATCGTCCAGTTCAGCAGCCTCGCAGAAATGGAGTGTGAGATTCAGATGTCTTTCTGTTCCTTCCAGTCTCTCTCTTCCTTTCTTCCCCAGTCCCGTTCCTCCACTCATGTCTGCCATTCCATGGCCATCTGCCATGTTGGATGGATGCCTTGAGACAAATAACTGAAGTGTGACTGGGTAAGTACAGCACTGCTTGAAATCCTTTTTCAACAGCAGTTCTTGGATTTGAGTCTGGGCCTACTGTGAACCAAAGCCCTGTATCATAACAAATTATGTATTCCATCTTCAAATTCAAATCACATGCTCGCTGCCATTCCTGAAGGACTTTGAGTTTAGCTGATTTTTGGCAGTAGGCAGTTACATTTCAGTTTTTTTTTTTTCTTCCCTTGCCTGGCTTGAACAGCTAGTGCTGCTATTTAGCATTTGACTGCAAACTAGATGGTTTCATAAACACAGGAACCGTTAGCAGGGAAACCTCAAACCAGGAATGCCTGAAGTCTGAGCATGTGACTGTGCAAATGTGAAAGGGAATCCCGAGATTTCCCCTCCTTCTTACTGTAATCGGCGATCAGAGCGCCGAAACACAAAGGTCTCCATGGTGATGTGTGTTTATGACAAAACACCCGTCCAGAAATTACAGTCTCATTCACTAATGTCTATTTATAAGAGCTTGAGGAAGGAACATGTGTGTGTGAGTGGGCAGTGCTGTGGAAAGCATTGCTCACACTCCGTCCACCGCTGCTCATGCACCCGCATATTGGCGATTCTAAAAAAGAAAAACGGACGTTGTAGCAGCGTGCTGAAATCACCATGGCAACTTTGTCAAAGCAAATAATTGTCTGTTGTTTAAACAAACAGGGCTTTCTCATCATGTGTAATTCCCCTTTTCTTCATTTTCTTATTTTTCAGATCGTGATCCATTGTTATTTTAAGTATGTTCTATATACTATTATAGTTTTTATTCATATTTTGAATTAGCTTCTATTTATATATTTTAGTTTTCATTTTAATGTCAGTTTAACTTTTAGTAATTTTGCATGTTTTCTTTTGCCATTTTGTATATTACTATTTAGGTTTAAGCTTTTATTTCAGTTTAAGATTTAATTAGTGTTCATTTTCCTGTTTAAACTTAAACATATTTCAGTTAGCTGCCAAGGCAACATTTCCAATTCTTTTTTTTCTAAATTCTTTTTTTCTTTTTTTATCTAAAATTTATTTTAGCTTCAATTCAATTACCAAAAATGTATTTAATAGTTTTAGTTTAAGTTTAAGTAAACAATAATAACCCTATATTGAACAACAAATGATTAAATGAGTTTCTGTATGTTAATTCCACACACTACAAAAAATAGACATAACATAGTTATGGAAGAAGAAGTCAGAATTGCAAAATATAAAGTCCAATTATGAGTTAATATTTCTCCCATAGACCTTATTCACAGCAACACCAACTTTGATTGTTAAAGGGAATGAAAGCGAGGCTGTGAGGGAGTACTGTGAGTGCATCTCTTCGGTGGGTTGTACTACTATTTAATGTGTTTTTGGATTGTTCTGCTGATGAAACTGCAAAAATATCTATCCAAGAAATGTCAGTAGACAAACAAACTCCCGACAATATGAGCTGTGGAAAATTATAAGTAATCTAGGAGCTTTTTACACCGAATGTCATTGAAAACACTGTAAGTCGTAGAAAATTAGAAATGTCTTAAAACAGGTTTATAACAACACCTTATATTGTGTTTTGCAAGCTATTTTCTAAAAATAAAAATCTACTTTTATTTTGATATTTGCAAAGCATCTATTTATACAGTAAATATAAGAACAATATCAAAAGCATATGGATATAGTTTCTAGATGCTTAAATGCATATGCAGAAGAAATTTCTGTTATTTTATATATATACATTTTTCTTTTTTTTTAATTTTACAAAAATTTTGTTTCATTACAGAATTTCATTAAAAACAATTTGGGACACTGAAATGCTATTTTTTTAATACACAGTATTATTTGTATACTATAATAATATTTATTCATATTTTTGATTTTGTTTTTATTTTTTATATTATACAAAGTGTATTAGTTTAAATTAAGTTTGTGGATTTTGTTGTTTAAAATATTTATAATATGCTGCAATTTATTTGTATTGCCATTTTGTATTGCCAACTTTAGTATAACTTAAAACTAATTTATTTAACATTTAATCATTTTATATTGTTAAAATGTTTCCCTTTAAAGTAATCGAAAGTCTTCTACCTCAAGTCACACAGTTCAAAGGAAACTATGTGTCAGAAAAGTTTGTGTGCTTCTTTGAGTTTATCTCCATGGAGACGCCAGTGGCCCTGACTCCAGATGATCACGCTTCGAAAGGATCTGTTTGTTATGCACACACACACACACACACACACACACACACACACACACACACACACACACACACACACACACACACACACACACACACACACACACACACACACACACACACACACACACACACACACACACACACACACACAGACACACACACACACACACACACACACACACACATGCCCCACGTTGCCAGACCACAGTCACATTCACTTCTGTTTCATTGCTAAGGAAAATCAGTTAGAAAAACGTCTGTCACAGCACAGTAAGAGAAAAGGAAAGCTCTCATTTACACTCAGATTTAACGATCTGTGGAGTCTCATTGTCGAGCTGACAGAAACTGTGCTGCAACCTCTCTCTCTTCTGCCAGCCATTTACAGAAAGTTAAAAATGCAGTATTGAAATAGCTTGACGAGACGTTTAGATTTTAGAAACCTCCTTGTGACTTCCTATGGCTGTTTAAAAAATAATGAGACTGAATAAAAAGGCACTCAAGTTAATAGCCTTGAAAAATTGTGCAGGAGTCATTTATCAGGCCTTCCAGGAAGCTGCATATTTTAGAAACGATGGCACACCGAACATCCTTTATTATAACGGTCATATGCATTTGATAACTGTTGCCAGTGTGAACTTCAAAACTACTAATCATTCATGAAAAAGAATTGATTTCTTTCTAATGTCACAGAAATTTTCAGCAGTTTTTAATCACTCACAGGAATGTATGTAAAAGAGGAATTGACTCATGGCCTTGAACTTTTTATTTAACATTAATATATTTGGTTAAGATTTATAAATTTCACTGCAAAATGAATGAATTCATTTTGTTTAGAAAAAAGTTACATTAAACAAGTTACATACATAGTTTTAGATTACTTTAGCATGTTGATGGTTGGCGTGCACACACAAAAGAAGCACATTAACAATTTCAGAGAATAAAAACATAATTTTCTAGAATTAATCCTCAATTACATAACATAAGCCAAGCCAACTGCAAACAACACTAAAGAAAGCTGTGTTTTTGAATGAAAAAGAAGACACTTGTGTTCACACCCACCACTCACTGGGGGCTCCGTTCCTCTGCAGTGAATCATCGGGGCAGGTCTGGGTTTGATTGGGCTGGGTTAGTCGGGGTTGTGTGTGTGTGTGTGTGTGTGTGGGAGGGACAGAGCAGGGATATCCCTTCATGGCTGATTGAGAATGAGTCATTCAAACTACTGCTTATAGATAGAACAACGTGTCCTGTTTGCGTTACCACAGGATGTCCATTCCAGAACATAGAAATGCCTCACGCATCACGCTACTCACACAAATATGCACACATGCAACCGCACACGTACAAAACTTTTTTTTTTTTTCAACATAGACTCATTGGACTCCAAAAACATAACTACACAACTCACTGCAGTTCCCAGCTGAAATTAACACTAGTGGCAGTAAAACATCAACAACTTGCATTCCTTTTCACACAAATTATATTATAGGAGCAGATTATCAGTAAATAAATACTTATTTACATGTGGTTCCTTGCAAAATACTGTTTTATGACCTTAAAACACCTTTGCCACATCGCATGACTTGTAAAGGGATACATTTTGATGTTTGCTTCACTTAACCAGCTCCATATATATGAATATTCGGACATTGTAAACTTGCTGGGTAGCTCACCTGGTACAACACTTCACCACAACGCTTGTGAAAATGAAACATGAAACTTGATAAAAGAGCTCAAAGACTTGTAGAAACAAGCTAAATGGGCATGGGTACTTCAGGAAATGTGTTTTTATCTTACATTTGTTTTGTTAAAACAGGACACACGTTTAGTATTGACACATGCCTTAAAGACCTCGAAGGCAAGTTAAGGTGACAATCTTGCAAAATATAACCAATTTACAGTATTTTGAAGCAACATAATGTCTTTAATTTTCCTCAGTAATGTTGGATTAGCTTTTGTTGGACTTAAACAACACAAACAAACCCAGAGCTGGCCAATGAATAATGAGAAACATCTGTGCCTGTCCGGCCTGGATAGAGGTCTAAGATTTAAGCATTATGTTAGTCCACAGTTTCCAATGCCCCCCTCAGCTTGTACATCTCTTCCACACCGATTTTATGCAACTCCTTTTGAAGTCAGGAAGAGGAACAATTACAGATCTGTAAAGAATGAAACTTTTGTTGTAACAGCATGCTTATGAAACGCAAGCCGAAAACACTCATAAAGTTTTTACGAACTTAATGGAGGACTAATGAAAATGGGGCTTTTGAGGTGAGGCAGAACAGGGCGATGAGTTCAAATCCAAGACTGTGCTTAAAACTGAACAATAAATGCTGTCTTGGCTGTGTCTCTATTAATTGTGCAAACAGCAGGGATTAGATAGAGTTATACCAACTTATACCAATACACTCAAACTAAATGATTCCATTGCTCACACTGCCCACCCTCAAACCCTCCTCCCAACTGCAGCATTCAACTCAAGGCCTGATGTTGGTATTTACTCATACTTTCCAGGGGTCACAGAGTCACCACTCATGGCTGATGGGAACGTGTTGTTTTCTTCTGTTTTTATTGGCTGCAGTGTTCATGGGAAAGGGCCACTTGTCCTCTGAGGTTTCCCTTCTTCCAGCCAACCAGAGTGGAGTTTCTGACTCGATAGGGCTTCCGCATTTGTAACCCCTTATACGCTAAAGTGGAAATGCACCCATATCCTCACACTGGAATGTGACCTGATAGAATCCATTCATGGGAATGGGCCTGAATGGGGGGGGGGGGGGGGGGGGGGACATTTAGACCTTAAATTACAGTAACTGTAATTGACATGATGTCCTTCTTTCTCTTCATTTTGGTGAGAACTATAGAGCAAAAGCAATGGGGACCAAGAATCTTATTAATTCATTTACTGAAAATAACTGACTTGCTAGGTAACTACTGACCGTTTACAGGGTTCCTGCACACTTTTTAATGTCAAATTTAAGTCTTTTTAAGACCTGAAGAAATCAAAATTAATACCGTACATTAGGGGTGTGCAATATCGACAAAAATATATCTCAATATTTTCAACGTTTTGTTGATAATAATTAGATGATATTTTACTGATTGTGTTTTTGTGCTGGTGCCATTGCTCGTTTAGGCCTGTTAACAGATGAGCTGACTCACGAAGATATTCATATTTTTCATATTCTATGCAGTGGTCAGTTCACAGCAGTGACAGAAATTATGTTTTTAATTAAGGGGCAATATTTGCCTCCTTAAATTGATTTCCAGGGGCATTTTCACCTATATATGGGCATTCTTTCTAAACTTATTTAGAGTTATGCATCAACTTTTATTTCAAATACTAACATTCAAATTATACAGTAATTATACTTATTTATACAATAATACTTTATTATACAATAATTATACAGTACCACTGTTACCAGTCAAATTAAATCATTCAATCAAAATCCATCTTTGCAGTGCAGAGGTGACACAGAAGCGGCATTAATATATTTACACTCTATTTACAATTGCATAAATAAAGCTATGAGATTTTTTTTTTAAATCAATATTTAAATATGAAATTATTTCAAATTTTGACGTCTTAATTAAAGGGTACTTTAAATGTGAAACTAAAACCGCCAGTAGGCGGCGGCAAGTCCCTGTCTTAATAAGTGAATTGAGGGATTCATTCATTCAACCGATTCGTTCAAACGGCTGATTCATTCGGGAAAGAAGCAAGTGATTTGTTCCAAACGCGGATTTCAGTCAAAAAATCATCGCTGTCTGTTGCATTGAGACTCTGCTACGGTTTCATTTTGAAATTCTAGTCGGCGAAATAAAGGGAAAACAAACAATATTGACAACATTGTGTCTAAAAAGTAACTTCCAATGTTAACTTATTGTTAATTTAACTGTTGTAGGCCCTATAACATCAATATCACAGTTGCAATTGTGCACGGGAAAACGGCACTCTTGCTGATGTGATATTCTAATATAAGAACATAATGTGATATAAATATAAGACAGAAACTAATTTGGGGACATGCCTATGAACTGCACACAGCAGTGAAAGGACGATAGACAAATGTGATGTCAGCTCACAGTGCCTACTATAGTTTTGATTACAATATCATAATAGACAATACACATCACACACCCCTACGCACATAAAGAATGAACTTACAACTGAACTGACATTTACCAACTTTCTTCTTCTCTCCTCTCTTGCGTGCAGGAGACAGACGTTATTCTGCCGCGATTCCCGCGAATGTGATGCGAATTGTCACATGAACAAGCAAATCCACAAAGATAGAATAATAAAAAATAGTATGCATACAACGATAACAACGATAAAAAAAAGTTTTGTAAAAATTATTTCACACTCCACATTTAGGGGAGCCACAAGGGGGGCCAAGCTTGTTGTTACAGGGGCACAGGGGCACATATTTTAAAATATTTTCAAGGAAAGTTGCAAATTAGTTGGTCTATACAGGTTTGTTATTAAATATTTCAGTAGAAATAATCTGAATTCTGGAATTCCATTTCTGGAAATGGAATGGAAATACTACCTTTGCAAGTTAAAGATGCTTGAAAAAAAGCAATGAAAACTATAAGATCAAAATATTCAAGATCAAAGAGATTTTTTACATATTCGTCTGAATGAGGAATTACTCTGAGGACTTGGTTTATTTCCAGCCTTCTTCTCGCTAAAGGCAAATATTAATAGGTATTTGAGCATATTGTCACGTTTCAGTGTGTTGATTGGTTCCTGTTCTCCTTTGTTCTTTTCCCGCCACTTCTTCGTAGCCATGGTTCCCTTTCGTAGTCAGTACGAGTTACGTTGTGACGGCGAATGAGTTTTCGCTTAGAAAGCCTATCAACTTCGAGTATTACAAAACGAGCCAATGGTAAAAAAATACCATGGGTCTGCAGAATTTGCATAGCGTATCTCTGACCCACCTTGTGGGTATAAAAGGAGGACGCGGGCAACATGCAGATATGTTTTCACTTCGGAGCCAAGAGCATTCTTCACTCCACAAGCCATTCTGAGATCATCTCTCTTCACTCTTCGAGATGAGCTTCTCTCCAGGTGTTGGTGTGACGGCGATTCCCAGCAAGTTTCACATTGCCTACTGATCTGTGCAGTGGTTTGCCAGTCGTGTGTTTCTCCCAGTTCACTGGGAACATCTGCAGAGTTTTCCCTCTCACAAAAGAGCTCGCAGCACGTACATTAAAAATGCTCGTGCACTTCTGGGTGTGGTAGTCTAGTTGATTCTGCTGTTGGGCATGAACGCTGCTCGGCGCGTTTGGGCCAAAAATTTATCGCAGTCGGGCAGCGTTCATGGATGCGTCATGTTTTCATTGCGGGAACGAGAGTCCCCTCATCCAGATAAGGATTCGGCTGTGCTGCCGCCTTTGGGTGTGCCAGCATTGGCTAATTTGATCCAGAGTTGACAGCCATGCTTTCCCGGCACGATTGGTTTTGGAGGCCAATTCCTTTCTTCCCGGATGTGCATGAAGAGGTCATGAGATTGTGAGATTGAGTCTCCTTTGAAATTTCGTGACTGCTCAGCAGCCTCTTCCGCCTTCTCTTCCCTCACAGAGGCCGCGGCCAAGGGTACACTGGGGTTCCCCCCGTGGAGTGTTCTGTGGCAACACATCTGTGTCCCCACAGCGCCTCCACCTGACGTGGCGACCCTAAGCACCGCTCCAAT
This sequence comes from Siphateles boraxobius, assembly GCF_051911475.1. NCBI lineage: Eukaryota > Metazoa > Chordata > Actinopteri > Cypriniformes > Leuciscidae > Siphateles > Siphateles boraxobius. Next base: position 2,115,052 of record NW_027508876.1, read on the forward strand.
GCCTGTAGGTTTTTTGTCTACTCCGGTGGCAAAGACCTATAGAGCTGCGGGGCAGGCTGCCACCTCACTGCATGGTGTTGCCATCCTTCAGGGTGCTCAATGACATGGGTGGAGCTGATTCAGGGCTCATCCAAGAGCTGCATGCCGCCACCGACCTCGCTTTATGAGCGACGAATGTGACCGCACGCTCCCTGGGTCAGGTGATGTCCACATGCGTGGTCAGACATCTCTGGCATTACCTGTTTGATATGCGCGAGGCTGATCGAACCCGCTTCCTCAACTCCCACATATCATAGGCTGGCCTCTTTGGCGGCGCGGTCGAGGACTCTGCCCAACAGTTCTCGTCCGCCCAGAAGCAGACTGAGGCTATAAAACATATTCTGCCCTGACGGCCTGCTGCTGCCTCCACAGCCGTCAGCTCAGAATCCTCAGCCTCCTCACCGCCGAGGGTGCCCTCCTGCGACCTCATCCCTCCCGTCCAGCCCCAGCAGCAGCCTTCACCGGGGCGCGCCATGGAGGTGGTTGCTGGAAGGCGTCCCAGTCCGCTCCGGCCCCACGCCCCGCTAGTGCCAGGCTAGCGGCGCCGCTGAGCAGGCTGCTCAGAGATTATGTTCAGTTCTTCAAGGAGTGGTAGCAGGTCCACTCCTTCCCCTGGTGGAGGGCCTGGGGAGAACCTCTTCTTCTAAGAACTGACTTCCATCTCTGAGCAAACAGAGTTCTCGGATGACAGTGCACGCCGCCCACGGGCCTCGTCACTCTCGTCCCCCTCTTACAGAGTTCTCGGATGACAGTGTGTGCCGCCCACGGGCCACACCACTCTCGTCCCCCTCTGTTGCTAGACCTCTGGCAGAGCAGGCCCCCGTGGAACACTGGTCCTTCCCTGGCCTCCTCTGTCAGATTGCGGCCCATGACCATGCCCCCACACCGGGCCACTACGCCACCCACGTCCGGGCCGGTCATTCCGCTTCGCTGCACTACCGAGGGGACGTCTGTAGTTCGCATGACCCAGCTGGCACAGTTCTTGGGAGCCTGGCTAGAGATTCCCAACCTGTCCCGCTGGGTCGCCTGAACTATCAGGCTCGGCTATGCGATTCAGTTCACACAGTCTCCTCCCCGCTTCAGGGGAGTCCGCTCCGCTATGGTCGGTGTCAATGCCCCTATCATGAGAGGGGAGTCTAATCTACTGGCGAACTGCTAATCTACTGGCGAAGGGTGCGATTGAGACTGTCCCTCCAGCCGAAATGAGGTCCGGGTTTTACAGCCCCTACTTCATTGTCCCGAAGAAATCCGGTGGGTTACGGCCAATCCTAGACTTGCGAGTCTTGAACCTCTCCCTTCGCAGGCTGTCATTCAGGATGCAAAATGGCCAAACGCATTTTCGAATGTGTGGGGCCACAGGATTGGTTTGCAGCGATCGACCTGAAGGACGCCTACTTTCATGTCTCCTTTCTTTCTCGACACAGACCGTTTCTTCGGTTTGCTTTCAAAGGGCAGGCATACCAGTACGCGGTTCTCCCATTCGGGCTAGCCCTGTCTCCTGTCTTCACAAAGGCAGTCGAGGCAGCCTTTGTTTCACTACGGGAACACGGGAACACGGTTCCACATTGGAACACGGGGTTCGCATCCTGAACTATCTCGACGACTGGCTAATCCTATATCACTCTCGAGACCAAGTTTGCGAACACAGGGACCTACTGCTCCGGCACCAAGCTCAGTGGGCTTTCAGGTCAACTAGGAGTAGAGCAAACTTTGCCCCGTAAAGAGTATCTCTTTTCCTCGGTATAGAAATCAACTCGGTCGCCATGTCCGCGCAGCTTACGAGCAAGTGCGCGCAGTCACTGCTGACTTGCCTCAGACAGTTCGAGGGCAAGAGTGCGGTTCCACTGAAGTTATTTCAGAGGCTCCTGGGGCATATGGCATTCACAGCCACAGCAACGCCGCTCGGATTGCTTCATATGGCTCCGTAGTTCTCCGGACTTGTACTCCTCGTGACAGCACCTACCTGGCCAATTCCTCTAAGGAAGGACCTTCTTTCTCAGAGACAGGGCACCCTATGGCAGTCTCGTCCTAATCTTTGGAACATCCACGTGTGGCTCCTGGATGGGGCGAGGCAGGTTTGAGTACCCTACCATCACTTCCACTAGAGCATCATCCACTAGACATGCCTACGCGTTGAAGTGGAACCTCTTCATCAACTGGTGCTCTTCTCACCGAGAAGACCCCGGGAAATGCCTGATCAGTGTTGTGCTTTCCTTCCTCCAAGATGGGTTGGAGAGAAGGCTGTCTCCCTCCACCCTGAAAGTGTATGTTGTTAATTGCCGCACATCATGACGCAGTCGAAGGTAAGTCCGTGGCAAAGCACAACCTGATCATCAGGCTCCTGAGAGGAGCGAGGAGACTCAATCCTCCTCGCCCTCCTCTCGTTCCCTCTTCCGACCTCTCAGTTGTTCTAACTGCCCTGCAGAGTGCTCCTTTTCCTGTCAATTAAGACAGCACTCCTGATTGCATTGGCCAAGAGGGTAGGGGACCTGCATTCATTTTCCGTTGACAAAGCGTGCCTGGAATTCGGGCTGACCTTTTCTCACATGATCCTTATACCCCGGCCTGAATATGTGCCCATGGTTCCCACCACTCCCTTTCAAGATCAGGTGGTGAACCTGCAAGCATTGTCCCTGGAGGAGGCAGACCCAGCCTTGGCACTGCGCTCTCCATGCCTACGTAGACAGAACACAGTATTTCAACACATTCGCCAGATTCTACAATCTCCGAGTGGAACCAGTATCCTCTCATGTACTCGCTTCAACCAGCCGGTATTAGGATCTGCTCAGGTGTCATCGCTTGCTCGCCAATACACTCCGCGGACTGGTTATGTGCGATATGTGCGAAAGTTATGCCACCGGCAGCTTTCGCATTGGCCAGGTGCTGCCATGTGCATGGTTCCCCCTCTGGGCGACCCCCACATGTGTATTTCATCTTTAAGCCTCTCTGAGCATGTATCTTTCTCTTGGCAAGCAACCTTGCCACTCCTGGGGTTGAAACATTTCACCCCTCAGGCTGGACACCCCAGTGTTTTTCCATATGCAGCCCGCTCTCGGACCATATGTGTATTCTGTAACCCCCCCCCCCCCCAAACCAATAAACCAATACCCCCATCCCCACCCCCCCCCCCCCCCCCCCCTTCGGGCAGGCATTATTTGCATATTTTAACTGAGATATGCTTCGCAGTGTACCTTGGTATTCCTGTGTTAAGTAGGAGTCCTTGGTCCATGGAAGTATCACTACAGGGAGCTATGAATTACCCAGGGCACTGGAAGAGAGCCGAGCTGGCGTAATTAGACTGGGAACCCCCTCCGTCATCACAACGTAACTGGTTACATATGTAACCGAGACGTTACTGTCATTATCAGTTCAGTTGTGTCACCTGTTTAGTCATCATCGTCATCTTTATCACCTGTGTTCTATCAAGCAGTGTCATCTGTGTTTGTATTTAAGTTCTATCTGTTCAGTGTTTGTCCGATCTCTGTCTCATTTAGTGTGTGTTGCTACCTGTTCTGCCGTCCTGTGTTTAATTACTATTAATCCTTCGTTTTGGAAAATATCGTAGTCTCCGTCTGCCTTCCTGCAACCCACCGTGACACATATAATGCATTGTAGAAATTGTTCCTGAAGTATTTGTTGTCTCCTGCAACAAGCTTTGGAATATAACAAGACCAGTACTAACCAAGAACGTTTCTAAACTGATTACACAAATGGCTTAAAATGGAATTCATTTTAGAACTGTTCATATCATTTTTGATAATAATATATAAAATATGCAATAAAAATTCTACTGATAAAAATCTGTCAAGTAAAAGCGTGCATCATGTTTCACCATGTTAAAACATATGTAGATTTTTCATATGTCAGGATATGCCTGAATTACCCATTAGTCTGACTTTTACAGACCATAATTCTCTGACCACATCAATGTCAGTAATGTCATGCATTTTATTTTATGAATAATGGCGTAATGGGCAATATGTGTTCCTTTAAATTAACATATTTAGTTCCTTTCACTCACATTCAGATGTTTATCTGTTCATTAATAATCAGATATCAGTAATGCAAATAATCAGTAATGCAAAATATTTGGACAATAAATCTGCTCCGAAGAACTAATTACTGGATTTCAATAACAGAGCAAGAACACTAAAGCTGCAACTCAAAATTGTATCACAATCTGTCCTTCATGCAGCCAGAGCATGTGTAAACTTTTAAACAACTCACCAGTCAAACAAACATGTATGTTCTAGGGATGGAGATAGTTAAAAGGCATGTGAGCTAAAAAACATGGCACTGCAAATACATTATTTTGTCTTTTAATAACATAGTACATGCTGCCAATCAAATCAACAAGTCTTCAGACACGAAGCTAAATATACCACGTTGTATATATGAATGTATTTCAAGGCTGTTTAACGATGCTCGGTTACTAACGTAACCTCGGTACTCTCTAGAGAGGGAACGAGTATTGCGTAAGTTTAGCTTACGCTACGGGAAAGATTCATCTTCTAGAGATACTGAAGCCAAAAAATTATCCTTAATTTTGTATTCCTTGTCAACGCAGTGCAGCAGCTAGCAGACCTAGAGCAGGCCATCTCGCGTGCTCATTGGCTGCCCTGCGGGCAACTGCTGCAGCCTACCAGTGAGCCCGGCGTGACGTCACGCCCAATGAAGGGCGCCCGCGCCTTCATAGCGTCACAGCCCGCCAGAATGGGCGTGGCTTAGCGTATAACACTAGGGGCTGTAAGCTGACTTCCCTGGTTTTCGTCGACTGAAGCGAAGTCGCTCGTGGCGCGAGCACTGCCGGTTACGCAATACTCGTTCCCTCTCTAGAGAGAACCGAGGTTACGTTAGTAACCGAGCATCGTTCTCTTACGAGAGGTTCTCTCGTATTGCGTAAGTTTAGCTTACGCTACGGGAACACTTTGTCAACGCCGTGCGCGCCAAGCATCCACATGAGACCCCGAGCTTTCAGGGGAACCCCATAAGTGGAAAAAATAAGGTGGCCAGCCACGCGGGCCATCACTTGTACATAAGCACACATAGGGAATACAGAGCAGCGCGCCGGTCTGTATAGGCACATGGCACATACCCTACTTAGTGCAGCTCAACCAGGAGAGCTGAGTCATGTGAGAGTGATCTGAGCAGGAGATCTGGGCAGAATACACCTCTCCTTCAGACTGACAACAGTTTAGCCTGCAAGGCAGGAACTTCTAGGTTATAAAACCTGACAAAGGTAGACGGGGAGCTCCAGCCCGCCGCTACACATATGTCATGGATAGAAATTCCACTGGACCATGCCCACGAAGAGGCCACGCCTCTCGTGGAATGAGCCCTGATGCCAAGAGGGCATTGCAGACCTTTTGATGCGTAAGCGGCCGCTATAGCGTCTACTATCCATCTGGACAGGCTCTGTTTCGAGGAGGCCGAGACCCTTGGTGCGCCCACCAAACGAAACAAAAAGCTGTTCCGAACGCCTGAAGGAGGCGGAGCGCGTAATGTAAAACCTCAGCGCTCTGACAGGGCAGAGGAGATTCACATCACCTTCGCTGTTAGATGCTGGGAGAGCTGACAACGAAATAACTTGCGCTCTGAATGGAGTGCCCATCACTTTAGGGACATAGCCATGTCTAGGTCTGAGGATGACTTTAGAGTCATTCGGTCCGAACTCAAGACACGACGCGCTGACAGACAGCACATGCAGGTCCCCTACACATTTTACTGACGACAGTGCAGTCAGAAAGACGGTTTTCAGTGATAGATATTTCAACCCCACGGTGTCTAGTGGTTCAAATGGAAAAGCTTTCAGGGCCTCGAGGACCAATGAAAGATCCCACATGGGAACCGACGGGGGGCGCGGCGGATTCATCCTTCTAGTTCCTCTAAGGAAGCGGATGGCCAACTCGTGTCTTCCCAATGACTGGCCGTGCGTCGATTCTGCGAACGCTGCCACGGCCGCCACGTATACATTGAGCGTGGATGGGGACCTTCCCTTATCCAACAGCTCTTGTAGGAAGGTGAGCAGATGCGCCACCCCGCATGTCCGCGGGTCCAGACCTCTGTCGGTGCACCATCCAGAGAACACCGACCATTTAGACGAGTAGAGCCTTCTCATGGCACGCTCTAGACTGCGTGATCGTGTTCATCACTCCTTCTGGCAGGGCAACGAGTACCCGTTGATCAACCATGCATGCAGAGACCAGCGCTCTGGATTGGGATGCCAGATCGTGCCGCGAGCCTGAGAGAGGAGATCTGCCCTCACCGGATTCGGCCACGGAGCTGTATGTGACAGCCGTGCTAGTTTCGGGAACCAAATCTGATTCTCCCAACGCGGGGCTATGAGGAGCACCGAGTGGCACGTTTCCCTGATTCTCTTGATCACCTGTGGCAACAGAGAGACCGGAGGGAAAGCATATAGCGGGAGGCTGGGCCAAACCTGGGCCAGCGCATCCTCGTCCTTCGAACTGACCGTCGGGCATTGAGCGTTGTCTTTTGACGCAAATAGGTCGACTTCCGCTCTGCCGAATAGGCGCCACAGTTTCTGGACCGTTTGGGGTGCAGGGACCATTCCCCTGGGGGAACATTGTCCCTGGACAGTTTGTCTGGGCCGTCGTTCAAATGGCCAGGCACATGCGCCGCCCTCAGCGAGCGCAGGTGCATCTGAGACCAAATAAGGAGGCGTTCTGTCAGATTGCAGAGATTTCTGGATCTGACACCCCCCTGACGGTTTACATAGGATACCACAGACATGTTGTCCGAGCGGACAAGAACATTCTGGTCCTGTGAACGGGAGGAAGCACTTCAGCGCGTTCTCGACCGCTATCATTTCCAGACAGTTTATGTGAAAACCCTTCTCCTGGTCTGACCACTGGCCAAAGGCCGGTCTGCCCTCGAACAGTGCACCCAAACCCGAGTTGGACGCGTCTGTCGAGATGACTTTACGATAAGAGATGGTTCCCATCATTACTCCCTGCTGATACCAGTCGGCCACTAACCAGGGCTGCAGAGCTGCTATGCAGGCCTGAGTCACTCTGATTTTATGGCCGCCAGACACCCGGCGGGACACGCGAGCATTCAACCAGCGTTGGAGCGGGCGCATGCGCAGTAGGCCCAGCTGGAGCACCGCTGCAGCTGATGCCATACAGCCCAACATCCTTTGAAATGTTTTCAAAGGAAGAAAGCTGCCCTTCTGGAAAGATGCGGCTAGGTGGCGAACACGGCGCGCGCTGTGTCGATAAACGAGCCGTCATGGTCACCGAGTCCAGTGCTATTCCTAAAAAGGAAATTGACTGGCTGGGTAGTAATGAGCTCTTGGTCCAGTTGACCGTGAGACCCAAGCTTTCCAGATGACTGAGAAGCACTGTTCTGTGAGATAGCAGTTCTGTCTCTGACTGTGCCAATATCAGCCAATCGTCCAGATAGTTCATTATTCGCAGCCCCTGACTTCTCAGGGGGGCGAGCGCCGCATCCATGCACTTTGTAAATGTACGGGGTGCCAGGGACAGGCCGAACGGCAGGACGGTGTAATGATATACCTGACCGTTGAAGGCGAATCTCAAAAATTGCCTGTGATGGGGTACTATCTGAATCTGAAAATAGGCATCCTTCAGATCTAGAGAAATAAACCAGTCCCTCGGGCGAACGTGCGCGAGGATTTTGCTGGTCGTAAGCATTTTGAACGGTCTTTTCGCAAGCACTTAGTTCAAATGTCTCAGATCTAGGATAGGTCTGAAGGCTCCGTCCTTCTTGGGTACGAGAAAATATCGGCTGTAAAAGCCTGACTCGCTCGGAGAAGGCGGTACCTTTTCTATAGCCCCTTTGCACAGCAGCTTTGCTATTTCTGCGTGAAGTAGGTGTGCTACTTCCGCATTCACTATCGTCGCGGTCCGGGCTTGAAAGCGCGGGGGACGGCGAATGAATTGAAGTGTATAGCCCTGCTTTATTGTGCTCAACACCCATTCTGAAATCCCTGTGATAGTTTTCCACCCAGCTATGTGAGCCACTAGGGGGCGAATGGCCTCCGGGTTCAGACCGCTGCCATTTGCGGGCTTGTGAAACTGAACCGGAGCCGAAAGCGTGGTGCGCGCGCTCTCGGTTCCGGGCAATGGCTGCTCGCTGAAAAGCCGAAACCGGCTGATTTATGTGAGATGTCCCAATCATAAGGGATGGGGAACAGTCTTTTGTCATTTTTTGACGCGCGAGCAGCGCTCCGGGCGGAAAAGCTTCCTGTAAGCGTGAGCGCGTGTGCGCGGGCACGAGACTTACAAGTGTATTTGATGCCCCGATCATAATGGATGGGGAGCGTTTTAGTAATGCCCTGCGTTTTGTGATAACACTTAAACGCGCGGGCGGAGCCCGGGGGGAGGTTAGTGTTAGCAAGCGTGAACGCACTCTGGCGGGCACAAGACTTACATTCATAACCTGCTTTCTTTTGTGAAACTGACCCGGAGCCGAAAGCGCGGCGCGCGCGCTCTCGGTTCTGGGCAATGGCTGCTCGCTGAAAGCCGAGACCGGCTGATTTATGTGAGATGTCCCAATCATAAGGGATTGGGAACATTCTTCTTTTTTTTTTTTTTTTTTTACTTTTTGACGCGCGAGCAGCTCCCCGGGCTTAAAAAGCTTCCTGTAAGCGTGAGCGCGTGTGCGCGGGCATGAGACTTACAAGTGTATTTGACGCCCCGATCATAATGGATGGGGAGCGTTTTATTAATGCCCTGCGTTTTGTGGGCGGGCGGAGCCCGGGGGGAGGTTTGTGTTAGCAAGCGTGAACGCACTCTGGCGGGCACGAGACTTACATCCATAACCTGCTTTCTTTTGTGAAACTGACCCGGAGCCGAAAGCGCGGTGCGCGCGCTCTCGGTTCTGGGCAATGGCTGCTCGCTGAAAGCCGAGACCGGCTGATTTATGTGAGATGTCCCAATCATAAGGGATGGGGAACATTCTTTTTTTTTCACTCTTTGACGCGCGAGCAGCGCTCCGGGCGGAAAAGCTTCCTGTAAGCGTGAGCGCGGGCACTAGACTTACAAGTGTATTTGACGGCCCGATCATAATGGATGGGGAGCGTTTTATTAATGCCTTGCGTTTTGTGATAACACTTAAACGCGCGGTCGGAGCCCGGGGGGAGGTTTGTGTTAGCAAGCGTGAACGCACTCTGGCGGGCACGAGACTTACATTCATAACCTGCTTTCTTGATCGTGTAACAGAGCGGGCAGATAGTGGGCACAGACTTGTGGACACATTTCTTACATTCAACACTCGAGCGGCTTTTCTGAGCTTCATGAGAGTGTGCTCTGCGAGGTTCGGAGTGCTTATGTGTAGTGGTGAACACTGGGGCGTGGGCACTTTCATTACACTTACAACACCGACGGCATGAGCCGGACCAGACATTAAATACTCTTTTTGAGATTTTTCTTGGTCGCCGTGAAAACGGCGTTTGTGTGCAGGCGAGAGGGTCAACAAACCGGCTTGTGGCTGCTAATTGAACCACTGCAGTAGCCTGTTTGAAGGGGACTGACAGGGAATAAACTTAAACACCCACGTCTTTTCGTAGGCGATGTGTCTGTTAGTAAGCGCGAGCGCTCGTGAGCGGGCACGTAACTTACATTCTTAATCTGACATTATACTCACTTGAGATTTCTCTGGGTCGCCGCGAGAACGGCGGATGTGTGCAGGCGAGCGGGTTGCATTACCGGCTCGTTGGCTGCCAAATACACCACTGCAGTAGCCTTATCTAAGGGGACTGACAGGGCGAGACATTTCGACGGCGGCGCGCAAGCCCGTCCGGGTCATGCAGAGAGCTCGAGAGGGGTCTGCATGACGCGCGAACGGGGACACGAGGGCGGGGTAGCTCTCTTGTAACATAAAGAGAGCTATCCGCATGCTCGTACGTGTCCCTCGGCCTCATTCTCAGATGCGACGGCAGTGAGGCTCGTGAGCGGCAGCTGCGCGTCGGTGAGGAGAGGCGGGGGGTGTTGAAGGCTTCGAGTCGAGCCCGCAGGGTCGACGGTGGAAGCGATTCACAGCCGGAAGTGCGAGGCGTCTTAAAAAAGAAACTCGCTGCTCTTTTAGAATAGGTTTTAGAATAGGTTTTAGCAAGGTAAAGGATACATCGCCGGATAGCGTAGCTCGCACGGATGGCTGAAGGTGGCGAAGACGGCTGGCTTCCTCAGCGCTCTCCTAAGCTGGCTGTCCGCTGTTCGACGGCGGTGGTGGCTTCTCTCAGATCCAGCGATGCGAAGAGCTCGCTGAAGAGACGAAAATCAGGGAAGTCAGCCTACAGCCCCTAGTGTTATACGCTAAGCCACGCCCATTCTGGCGGGCTGTGACGCTATGAAGGCGCGGGCGCCCTTCATTGGGCGTGACGTCACGCCAGGCTCACTGGTAGGCTGCAGCAGTTGCCCGCAGGGCAGCCAATGAGCACGCGAGATGGCCTGCTCTAGGTCTGCTAGCTGCTGCACTGCGTTGACAAGGAATACAAAATTAAGGATAATTTTTTGGCTTCAGTATCTCGAGAAGATGAATCTTTCCCGTAGCATAAGCTAAACTTACGCAATACGAGAGAACCTCTCGTAAGAGAACTGAGCACTGCATGAGCGTGCAAAAACTATAATAAAGTGCTTGCATGCTTGAGTAAACCACACCAACATAAAAACATCAGAGACTGGTATTTGGTGGTATTCCCATGCTGGCGGGAAAGTTTAAATTGTGAGATTATCCCTATGCAACACATATATGAACACTGCCCTTTTGGTTTGGATCAGTACAATTTTTAATATTTTTAAAAGAAGTATCTTTTGCTCACCAAGGCTGCATTTATTCAATAAAAAAACCTGGTAATATTGTTAAATATTAGGACAATTTAAAACAGCTATTTTCTATTTTAATATATTTTAAAATGTAATTTATTCCTGTTATCAAAGCTGAATTTTCAGCATCATTACTCCAGTCTTCAGTGTGACATGATCCTTCAGAAATCTTTATAATATGCGGATTTGATGCTCAAAAAAACATTATTATTACAATATTGAAAACAGTTGTGTACGTTTTTTTCAGGATTATTTGATGAATAGAAAGTTTAAAAGAACAGCATTTATTTGAAATAGAATATGTTGTAACCTTATAAATGTCTTTACTGTAACTTTGGATAAATGTAATTCATCCTTGATAAATAAAAGTATTTATTTATTTTATATCTTTCCCCCCCAAAAATAAAATAAAAAATCTTACTGACCCCAAACCTTTGAACAGTGTAGTTTTTAAAGTTAGAAAAGCTTTCAATTTCAGATAAATGCTGTTCTTCTGAACTTTCTATTTATCAAAGAATCCTGAAATAAAAATGTAAATATCTTTTTTTTAACATCGATAATAAGGAGAAGTGTTTCTTGAGCATCAAATCATCATATTAGAATGATTTCTGAAGGATCATGTGACACCCGAAGACTGGAGTAATGATGCTGAAAATTCAGCTTTGATCACAGGAATAAATTACACTTTATTATATATTAAAAAAAATAAAAAATTGTAAAAAAAAAAACTGTTTTAAATTGTAATAATATTTCACAATATTATTACTTTTTTTATATAAAATACATGCAGCCTTGGTGAGCAGAAGAGACTTCTTTTAAAAACATTAAAAATCGTACCGATCCAAAACTTTTTACTGGTAGTGTACATGATCAAAGTGGAGATCTGGCTCAATGAAACAAACAAATGTGTGCCTGAAAAGCTTATCTTCACATCTTAAAAAGCATCAATCATTGACCTTGTCGTATGCATTATGTTTGCTTAAAAAGTAAATTGGGTGAAAACCCCAGATGCAACCTTAATGAAATGCTGATTTACCATTACAGTTGAATTTTTTTAGAGAGCGTACTAGGGAGGATAAGTCTTTGACATAACACATCTGTTTTCAGACTAACTTCTCCGTCATATGTTTATCACTAGTAGAGAATGAGAGTGGTTGGACACTCAAACGTTTCCCAGAGTTTCTTGAGACTTCTAGAAGCATAACAAGCACCATCTTCCTCAGCTGAAGACCACAGCATAGTTGAAGAATGAATAAGAAAGCAAACTGTGTTTGAAGGTAGTAAAAAGAAACACGAGTCACTTGTGAATCGGTGAGTCACTTTGAATCCTGCCAGCGTTTTCTTTTTGAACTCTCAGATTTCTATCCAAACCCAGGCTCATCATGTGACAAGAATGAATCAGAGCATGGTGTCTGTGAAAACAATGGCACAGCATTCCTGTTTACTGGACAGAGTAAATCAGCCATTGTAGATATGAGTCACTTCTGGGTGGTGGACCTCGTTGCAGCTTCAAACTACATGCCCAGGGGTGAATTTCCCAAAAGCATCGTTAGCCAACTATGGTTGCAAGTTCCATCGTTATCAGCATAATTCAATGAGTTGGTGTTTCCCGAAACCATAGTTCCAACTAGGGCTGCACGATATTGGGAAAAAATGCGATATGCGATATTGTTGTTGAGTATTGCGATAACGATATTTCTTGGGATATACAGTAACATTTCCCAAGAGAAGTACTATTTTTATTAAGAATTTTTTTTTTTTTACTTTTGTATCATTTATATGTAATGATCATACTAAATAAACGGGTAGGCTAATAGATATTCTTCTGATCTTCAGTTTTTTCAGAAGGAGTTACACTTGCAACACTTTGATTAATAGCTGTCTGTGAGACTCTGTTATTGTTACTTGGCATTTCGTTAGCATTTTTGGTAGATTTGGACTTACACTTTTTGAAGTCTTCATATAACTCCCTGAGGTTGCGTTCCAGATGACTGTGGAGATTAGTTCCCCTCTCCCCTGACAATTTTTCGGCACGGCTCAGTGACACCGTCACCAATGTTCACATATCGCATTTGGGAAGGCGGGTATAAAAATAGAAAGGCCCCATCTGATTGGTCGAATTTGGATAAACAACCTATGCATGCATGCAAAACACAAATGCTTGGCACATAAAATAAAAGTAATTTATCGCACCTCTCTGCGATACGGATATCGCATATACTATTATCGCGATGACGATAATTTTCCGATATATTGTGCAGCCATAGTTCCAACAAACAATCGCAAACTGCATCGCAAAGTTGTGTGGTTGGAACGACAGGTATAGACCTGTGGTTAGAAGCATACTGTAGTTTTTAGGTTTGCATGACATGTGGACTCAGTAAATCCTTATCTTGAGCCAAATAAGTATCCTGACATTCAGTACAATCTATATCTTTTATTTAGAATACATACAAATATATTTTACGTCTTAGTTTGTCAAGAGATTTAAATCACCGTTTTTGAAGAGTGCGCATGTGTGAACGTGCTCTAGTACGTAAGAACGAGCCTATGATTGTTTCTGGAAATAAAGCAAAATTGCTGGAAAAATGAGAAATAGTCCTCAGATGCCATGTCCGTAATTTATAGCAAAACATCAAGCATTAATTAGATCTCAAACAGATTCATTAAAAGTAGTTATTACTCCACCACCTGTGTGACGTCATTAACCAGCGTGGTTGAATGACCAATTTGTGACAATATGGTTTCGGGAAACAGTCGTAACTAGCTAGTTGATTTATTCAACGATGCATCACACTATGGTAGTTAAGCAGCGAGTTACGTTGTTGTATGGGAAACGCACCCCAGGTTGATAAATTACTGAATCTGCCAATGTTGGAAAATCCCGCTCTTGCTGGTTGCTTCACATGTCTGTCAGAAAGTATCTTCCTGTCTAAGTGGGTGATTCTGGGCCTGAATTGGCTACAATGTGAACCAGACCAGTGTTTCCCAACCCTGTTCCTGGAGGCACCCCAAACAGTACACATTTTGGATATCTTTCTTATCTGGCCCAACACATTTAAGGTCTTGAATTTTCTACTAATGAGTTGATTCAGTTGTGTTTGATTAGGAGTTTGAAAATGTCTAGTGTTGGGATGCCTCCAGTAACAGGGTTGGGAAACATTGAAACAGACTGCATGCCGATAGAACGGTCACAACCCTGTTTCTTGGTGTGGCCGTTTAGCCATTGTTAAGTTCCTATTCCAAATGCCTCGAGCAAGCAGTGATAAAGAACAGCTGCTCAAGGGTTGGGGCTCACGTTTTGGGACCATAGCTGAAACAGGAGGATGAGAGATGGAATGTAAGTAGGTGTAATGGATTCATCCCTGCATCCAGTGTCCTTCCAACCCCCTTGCAATTTACATACACCTCACCCTTATTCCTTACACTTTCGGGAGGTTTATTGACTGACATTTCAGGAAAGACGAGGGGGGCGTGTATTGTCAGTAACTGGAGTGGTGACAAATCACTTTATGGAAAGAGCAACCTGTTTACTGTGAAGCCAGAGTGTCCCCTCACCCTACCGTAAGCCTGCAGGGCCCAGAACCGGACAGACCTTCACCTTATCCCGTATTGATTGGTCCTGCCTCCTCCCTCATGGGACGGATCATTTATTTTCAGGGTGATATAAGTGGAACTGATTAGAACACGGGCTGATTGATTTGCTTACGCATGTGTCATGGCACTCCGGAGACGATCAAGCCTGGCGGGAAAGGAGAACAATTACCTGATCTTTGCCAGGACCTCAGACAAGGGGCATTATCGTCAGCATCCTAGTGAGCATGAGTGTCCACCGCATTTGAGAATGTGACAGAGTCTTGTGAGAAACACACATGCAGCATTAATTTGCATTTTATTGTGTTTGCAAAAACTGCAGCTCTCAAAAACAAGGAGATAAATGATGGTGTGTCGCTTATATTCCTCGCTCTCACTACGCTGCTCTGATTTATTCCGTTTGAGATTTCGACCTTAACACAGGTGTGTATGCTGCAAACGCCGCTGACGTCCTTGTCTGAAGAGTTTCCGCCATCCAAGTAATTCTAATGAGCCCACTTCACTTGTGATTGACTCTTTTTCAGACAACAAAGTGATGTGTGTCCTTCTCTCGAACAATGATAAAAGGAGCAGGAGTCCTGAGAGAAGCCTGCCTAAAATGCATTCATCTTGTCACACGCATCGTCCTACTGCTGTACTCATAAACTCAATGCAGTGCTGCAAATGGTAATATCTTTTCTCACCGCTATGATCTTCTTGAAAAACTTTAAAATTGCAGTCATTTTTTTCTATGCAATAAATACCTTGCATATATTGAGTGTATACTGTACATATGTAAAGACTGTTATTCCGTACTTTGTTACAAACATGGGCAGAAAATCACGCAATTATTTGAAGAGAGGAGATGTGTGCTGTGATTCTAATCAATCAGGCTTATGAATTTCACCTGGCGGATGATACAAGTAGTGAAAAATCTCATCCAGATGTATGATGCAACATTCCCGGCCTGGCTCCAAATGCTGAGGATTGAAGTGGAAATCAACCATACATGGAGACCAGAGTATCATAGAGACTTGGAGTCTTTGGAGTCTTGTTGGACAGTGTACAGATGCCACATGTGGGGAGGCCCCTGCATGGCAGCCCCACTTTTATCTAGAAACCAGAATATCATAAAGATTCGATAATGGGTTACTCTGACATGGAGCTAACCAACCATTGCGTAATGCCTTAAATATTTTAAAAACTGCATAGTATTTGAAGAAGATATTATACAGGTGTATGACAAATGCTTGTCCACAGCAAAAAAAAAAAAAAAATATATATATATATATGTTTAAAACACATTCCAGGTAAAATTGTACTATTTGTATTCACATTTGTTTCAAGAGGTTTTGGGGTGAAAAAACTAAACTTTTACTTACTTTTCAAAGAGAAATCTAACTTATTGACTAAAAATGTCATTGTGTAACCAATTAATTAATCAATTCATAAATTCATTTATTCATTTATGATATTTGCAACCAAACAAAATTTTTTTTACAGAATTATAATTATAATAATTATTATTATTATTGATAATATTTTGTTTGTTTGCAAATATCATGAATTATTAATCCATAAACATATTTAAGTTAAGTTTTAAGGGAGTTGCACAACATGATATTTTACAACATGAACCAATCTTGCCTCATCATAAAAAAAGTCAAATGATTTACTATTTTAAGAGACTTACTGACCTTGACACACAGTCAGGGTGCACAGAGATCCTCTATTTGATACAACTTCCATTTTCCCCCCCCTGCATGTTGGCTGTAGCACATGCTTGACGGACAAATGTTGTTGTTTTTTTGTTTTTTTTTTTTAACAAAATCTTTTTTTCCCCAAGAAATAATGATACATGATAATACAAAAATTTTTAAGCCTTTCTTTTTAAGAATTTCCTTGTAACAGCTTATTTTCTTCATTATTATATCAAGACAGTCAGATATCAAAATGTACTGTAATTCAAAGAGTACAGTTGTTATAAATAACATGTTACTCATAGAGGTTTAATAATAACCTAAAGTATTCAATTAATCTGAAATTATGTATGCCATGTATGAATTGCATTTTAATATTGTAGCAATGTTCAGGGAAGAAGGAGGCGGGAACCGGCGAACATTTAACAAACTTTATTTAAAATAAAATAAACAAACTAAAATACTGCCAGCAGCCCCTCGCGGACGACTGCTGGCTTACTCAAAATAAACATAACGGCCAGCAGCCCCTCGCGGACGACTGCTGGCTAAAATAAAACACAAATACAAAAACACAACTAAAATCAGGCCTGTTCCTCTCTCGATCATCAACGTCGTCGCTCCTCCTTTATGCTTCCGCTCCTCCGTGAGAGATGCGAGACCGGTGTGCTTCACAGGTGTTGCTCATTATCAATCGCACCACCGGCCTCGCGCCATTCTCTCACGTCCCTCGGCCGTCCTGTTCGCCACATACCCCCATCGCCCCTCACAGGCCGGGGGGTACCCACGAGCCTGTGCCTACTCCCCCCCCGGCGGCGGCGATCCCTGGGGGGTATGGACCGACAAGCCGAGGGAAATGGAGACGGAAGCATGAGGAGCGACAGATCGAGAGAGGGGAGAGAGGAAAAAAAAAAAAAAAATGGTCCGGTTCCCACAACGCGCTGCCATCTGGTCCCCCACCAGCTGGGCGATCTCCTCCGCGGTGCCTGGCGGTGACGCTGGATGGCCCTCGGTGGACGGTTCGACGCTCCTCCGCCGCCCGGTGGACGGCGACGGCTCCTCGGGTGCCTTGGGCAGACGGTAGGAGTCCCCCGCTCCCTGCACCTCCCCTTCTCTGGTGGACGGCAGCAGGCTCCGGCCCACGGCGAGCGGCGGCGACTCCTCCTCTCCCTCCCGGATGGCAGCCGCCCCTCCAATACACAGGCGGCCGGCAGCGAGCTCGACCGTCCAACCGGCAACTCTCTCCAGCGCACCGCCTCGAGCGTCCATGGCCGCGAGTCCCCCGTTCCCTGCTCCTCCCCTTCTGGCGGATGGCAGCAGGCTCCGGCCCACGGCGAGCGGCGGCGACTCGCGCACCATGCTCGATGACACCGCGGATTCCCCACAGCGGCGAGGACTCTCTGACAGCGCGTTCCTCCCTCTTCCCGGGTTTCGGAACCAGTGTAGCAATGTTCAGGGAAGAAGGAGGCGGGAACCGGCGAACATTTAACAAACTTTATTTAAAATAAAATAAACAAACTAAAATACTGCCAGCAGCCCCTCGCGGACGACTGCTGGCTTACTCAAAATAAACATAACGGCCAGCAGCCCCTCGCGGACGACTGCTGGCTAAAATAAAACACAAATACAAAAACACAACTAAAATCAGGCCTGTTCCTCTCTCGATCATCAACGTCGTCGCTCCTCCTTTATGCTTCCGCTCCTCCGTGAGAGATGCGAGACCGGTGTGCTTCACAGGTGTTGCTCATTATCAATCGCACCACCGGCCTCGCGCCATTCTCTCACGTCCCTCGGCCGTCCTGTTCGCCACAAATATATTTATGAATGCATTTATAGATTTGCACTGAATTAAAAAAAAAGAAAAAAAAGTATGAACTTTAGCAAAGTCTACAGTATATTCAGTTGCTCTAGGGTATATTACTCTATATATACAATATAGGCCTATTATGCAATCTGTGAAAGCCCCACACAGTCCCCCACAGATCCACATCCACCTTTATCTAAAACTTTCCCTAAATGCCACAGTGATATTTTCACGCCAACTTCCTTCTACCATGTTCTCCCACTCCTCACCAATGAACCTCATCTGCCTATTTCCCTACAGGAAACTAGCACTGTGTCTGTGTGTGTGTGTGTGTGTGTGTGTGTGTGTGTGTGTGTGTGTGTGTGTGTGTGTGTGTGTGTGTGTGTGTGTGTGTGTGTGTGTGTGTGTGCGTGTGCGTGCGTGCGTGCGTGTGTGCGTGCGTGTGTGTGTGTGTGTGTGTGTGTGAGAGAGAGAGAGAGCACTGGTGTGTGGGGCCCCTAAAACTCCCTTCTGCTCACATTCCGACTGGGTTAAGTAGAAAGACTGACACAAATAGCCCATCCTTCATGCACACAGACTGCGCGGAGATGGATTTTCCAGCGCTAAAGACTCATTCCTAATTCCTCCTCCAATTTTGTGTATCTGTCAAACAGCTTACTACAGCACATTTAAATGTCAGTCCAGTTGATGAGTCATAAGAAAGCTGCTTAATTACACGTAGACAAAATGTGTCTCTCTGACAAGGTTTTATTTTTCCGCAAAACATTTTTACGTTTTCCTCTAAACGTTAACACTATACCTCGTCTCCCTATCATTAGCTTAAGTCATTTAACCCAAATGCTGATATAGGGAATGGGGGAGGGGCTATAACCACCCGCCCTTATGACTTATTCAGCATGATGTAGTGCTGTGTCACCATAATGGCTCCTGATGCCGTCTGTAACGAATGGGGGACTCGGAGTGTCCGGCCGGTAGATTAATAAGCAGGGCTTGTGTCAATCGATTGGGTGCTGGGTATTCAGGGTGTAAAACTAACCAGGAACAGGGCTGATGAAGAGGAAGTTGCCCATGTGACCAGATAGCAAATCCCTGCTAAGGTTCACACTGTCAAACAGTGCACTTAGAGACCATTGAAGCGAGGTAGAATGTCTTTATCCTTCCTGTATTAGCCATGTTTTTAAGGTGAATGCTTTTATCTTACAGACAACAAGCACTTGCTGGAGATCTGTGACAGGAAAATTACTGGGTATTAATTTAACTCTGGGCAATTTATAAACGTTCAAACACTTTTATCACACACTAGTTTATTCGATTTGTCTACTAACAATGTCCAAATTTTTTTTTTTTTTTTTTTACTGAACAGTCATGAACAAATGTAATTTCCACCACATCTCAAGTCATTTATTCTCTGGTGGAAATGACAGATTTAACTTTTTTTCTTTCTTTTTGAAAAAGAAAAGCTATATAAATAATAATTATTATTAAAAAAATATATTTATATTGTTCTCCAATTATTGCTTGATTGCAAACATTTCTTCACACACCATGTCTCATATGTCAATGTACTCTTTACTGACACCATTTTCTCAATGGTTTATTACTGGATGTGTTGGACAAAGTACCAGAAACGTCTCAGGTTACGTATGTAACCCTGGTTCCCTGAGAGGGAACGAGGCGCTGCGTTGAGACGCGGTGGAGAGAACGCTCTGGGTGATTGCGTCGTGAAGCAAGTGTATAATCAGTCCAGTGGAAGAGCGAGACGTCATAGGCGGGTGACGTCATAGACCAGGAAGATATAAAGCACACCAGAAAACAGACCGCGACAGCTTCTGAAAAAGCCTGAAGCAAGTCGATCAGGGCATGCAGGAAGTATGGCAGGAGAACGCAGCGTATCGTTCCCTCTCAGGGAACCAGGGTTACATACGTAACCTGAGACGTTGCCTTTTTCAAGGGAACTCGAGCTCCGTTGAGACGCGGTGGGAACCCTATACCCAGTACGCCATAATGAGAAATGCCCGTTCTGTGTGAAGTCCTTGCGCACACTAAGAAGCAAGCAGCCTAGCCCCGGGAGTGGAGAGGTCTAGGTCATAAAATCTGACTAATGTATGTGGTGAGGACCAGCCTGCCGCATTACAAATGTCCTGAAGGGAAACCCCCAAAATTAAAGCCTAGAGGCAGCCATACTCCTTGTAGAATGGGCCTGAACAGCCATAGGTGAAGGCTGTCCGGCCGCTTCATAAGCAAGTGAGATACCCACTTGCTCATTATCTGTTTAGATGCAGGGCAACCTATCTTAAGTTACCCGAAGCAGACAAATAATTGTTCTGATATACGTCACTTAGCAGCTCTGTGGACATACACATCCAAAGCCCGGAAAGGGCATAACAGATTAAGTTTTTCCTGATATGGGGTATTAAAGGTGGAGGACAGAAGGCCTGGAGCACAAATGACCCGCACATTTAGTAGGAAACTAAGAAATACAACCCGACCTGGGGTGAAGAAATACTACCACCAAACCAGGTGCAAATCCATGTACTCGAGGCCTCAGCCTCATGTACCACGGAGAAGACGAAATTAAGGATCTCTCCTCAGAGATAACCCAGCAAAGAAACAATCATTACAGAAATCAAGTATGTACCAACAGGGCAGAAACAAGATTCAGAAGGCGTTCTCTGCACCAGGCAGAGAACAGTTTCCATGTCAATGCATATTTAGTCTTCTCGTGGAGGGAGCTCTGGACTGGAGTATGGTCTCCACGACCGCGGTCGAGAGACCTGAATCTATGAGCTGGGCACCCTCAGAGGCCAAGCCCACAGTATCCATAACTCCAGAGCTCCCAAGAGCAAAGATATCGGGAATGCGTACAGGTGTAGCGTCAAACACACCTAGTACATCACGTCCAGTCCAAGCGGGGCTGGATGCGTGAGGGCGAACCACAAAGGGCAATGCATTGTACAAACGATGTGAAACGTCGACTTGAGTTGACCGAAGTTCTCCCTAAGAAGCTCCACCACCTCGGGGTGAAGTCTCAATTCTCCGAGCCACAGCCCCTGCCTCAACAGGATATCTGCTCTGATATACGAGACCATCAGTGTGTTGTCCGGCCGAGCGACCACTCATGATTGCCCCCGACCTGTGAGGGAAGCATCCGTCAAAAGCATTATGCGTCGACAAGAAGCCCCCAACACTGGGCCTGGGCGAGGAACCAAGGTTCTTCCACATGACCGAGGCACGAAGGCATAGCCACGTGACCTTGATCATGCGAAAACAGATTTCCCCTCGGAGAAAACCCCTTGGTCCTGAGCCACTACTGCAGGGGTCTCATGTACAGAAGGCCAAAAGTAACTACGTTGGACGCAACTGCCATGAGCCCCAACCAAATACCTTTCACCGAGCGGCCACTCATGACCGGCCGCCATCCTGTGAGGGAAGTATCCGTCGATAGAGGAATCTCAGAGGAGCCAGAGCTGCATCCACGCATATTGTAAAGGTGCGGGGTGATAACCTAGGCCGAATGGAAGAACCCGATACTGGTATGCTTCGCCTCTGAAAGGAAACCTCAAAAACCTCCTGTGATGAGGATGGATAGATAAGCAAGCGTCCTTTAAGTCTATTGTGACAAACCAGTCCTCGGACTGAGTCTGTGACACAATCATATTTAGCGTAAGCATACTTTGAACTTAAGATTCTGAAACCTGCTGTTTAAATGACGCAGGTCTAGAGTAGGACGCAACCCCTCATCCTCTTTCGGAACAATGAAGTAATGGCTGTAAAACCCTGACTGTCTGCTGGGAGGAGGAACCCCTTCTACAGCTCCTTTTGCAGAAGTGTCAGTACTTCCTGCTCCATAACCAAAGCCTGCTCGGGGTCCAACACAGTGGGGAGGACCCCTAGAAATCTGGGCGGACAAGAACCGAATACTGAACCCTTTGCTATAGTGTGCAGGACCCACTGAGAAATATGTGGCAGTAGTTTCCACGCTGCCAGAAATTCTACTAGGGAAACCAGCCTCTCAAGACTGGCCTCTGGATTTGGTTGAACAGTCACTACGGTGCCCTGAAGCGGGAACAACCGAACTGACCGTTCTACGACCCTCCTCTGAGGATCGTATGGGGATGCTGACACCTTGGTGCCCTGAACGGCCAACCGGCAGGGAACAACCGAATTGGCAGCGCTGCGAATCTCTGAGGAGGGTCGCAGCGCTGCCAGTTCGGTTGTTCCCTGCCGGTAACTTGTAATTTGTGTAAAAATGTATATCCATCCTTTTCACACACAAATAAAATAGCAGTTTTTTTTAAATACTAATGGATTTTTTATAGTGTAAAATTTAAAGTTAGATGTAAATTAATAATATATGTACACTAATATTGAAAAGTTAGTGTTCAGTATTTTTTTTTTCAAAGAATTTTTTTTTTCTCCTCAAGCATTTTTTTAAAACAGTTGCCTGTCAGCACCAGAACTTTTGATAATGTTTTAACAGTGAACACAGAACTGAGGAAACTAATGACTTTATAAACAAGGAGTGGTAATGAACTGAACAGAAATGGTGAGTAATTAATTAGGTACTAATGAAACTAATAGGGAACACAGGCAGACAGGCAAACAGGAAACTCAAAACACCATAACATGGAACTAAACAGAACATTACCAGTGCATTTACATTGCTACAAAAAATTAAAAAAAATCTATTACAAATAAATGCTGATCTTTGAACTTTCTATTCAAAGAATCATGGTTTCCACAAAAAATTTGAGTAGAAAACAGTTTTCGTCAGGACCACTATCGTCAAATACGATTGACAATTAGCATACAGTTTGGATAGGCGGTATGGTTCAGTTCTGGGCAAGAACTCCCTGCGCATCCATGCAGCCTAGCATAGATAATAGCATGGAGAGCAGCAATAACCACCCTTAGGGTAAACAGAACAGAGCCAACATGAATGGATGCAATACCCTTAATTCAAGATTTAAAGTACAACATAATTCGAGAATTTATTCAGATTCAAGGGGAAAATAAAACCCTGACTGACAAGAGGAGGAGCTGGGGATGGAGGAGGGTAATTTGCTCCTGAGAAACGCGATAGCTGCTGATAATACTAAAGGAGCTTATATATATGTATATGGTGATCGGCGTTGTATTCCTATAGGTAGACGTGGATCAGCTGAGAGTCAGCTAATGCGAGCTTGACTAACGTGACCTGCCAGAACTAACACGGTGCTTGATTTTCAACATTAACAATAATAAGAAATGTTTCTTGAGCAGCAAATCAGTGTATTAGAAAGATTTCTGAAGGATCATGTGACACTGAAGACTGGAGTAATGATGCTGAAAAATAATTATTTTTATCAGATGACCATGTGAGTGACCTTGAGAGAATTCTTTCAAAAAGATTCAGTAACACTTTAGTTTAGGGTCCAGTTTTCACCATTAAATAGAGCATGCATATTACTAGGATATTGGCTGATTATTTGTACTTATAAATCACATATTAATGCCTTGTTCTGCATAACCATATTCTAACTACCTTACTAATTAATAAGCAGTACTTAGTCGTTTACTGAGACAAAAGTCATAGTTAATTGTTAGTAAACAGTGACAATTGGACCCTAATCTAAAATGTGACCAAACATTCTTAATGATCCTGAACTTTTCAGCGGTAGTGTGTGAATAAAACGCTTTGAAATGCAGAGGGGAAAAATCATCATAACAAAAAGAAAGAAGGTAAAATGTGTTGGTTTTAATATAAACCCTGTTTTTAAAATGTGTTGGTTTTAATAATCACACAAAAGAAACACAATCTTCCCTCAACAATGTGTGAAGAGGGCCTATTTTCAGGTCTCTTTACTCTTAAGAGGGCATTCAGTTCTTTGATGCTGACCCAACTGGTTAAAAAAGGCTCTTCGACTGTGGTATGCTGCCAAAACACACGCACACACACACACACACACACACACACACACACACACACACACACACACACACACACACACACACACACACACACACACACACACAGACACACACACACACACACACAGACACACACACACACACACACACACACACACACACACACACACACAATTCACCAATAAAACATGGACAACAAGAGAAGTCATCGAGAGCAAACCTTTTAAGGTGCCGGCATGAACTCTTTCTCTCTGTCTCTTTATTTGGGTAAATTCCCAAATGATGACAAGCCAATTAACCTGCATCATTAGTTTGAAGGCCCTTTTAAACAGAACCACAAGGAGGGAGCTTAAGAAGGCTTTTTGCATTATTGATCTAATGTCAGTGCCGGAAGGACTTTGTCATTTGGGAAAGGAAAGCCAGGATGGGGCGTATTACAGTAATGGCTATGTGCAGCATTTGAGAAGCTGCTCTCATTGTTAACCGCTAATGGACAGTTACATACTGTTTGCATGTTTGCTAATGCATTGCAGATTATCTGAGCCATTGTCTCTCCTCCCTTCCCCCCTCGCATCTGGAAGCAGGGGAACGTGTATTTAACTGAGCGCAGCAGTTACGCTAGCATAAATAAGAGTTTAATGTAGCAGTTCAAAAAATGTGTTTACATACAGTATTAAGGCTGTGTATTGAATGTGGGCAATCAACTTTACAAATCAGCTCAATTTTATAAAGATGCCCATGGAAAAGCATTGTCACGGTACTATTGTGTTTCTAGGGTGTTGCTAAATGGTTGCTACGATATTCGGAGTTGTTGCTAGGGTGTTACCTACTAGTCCAATTGAAAAGAACCCAGCCACAGTCTCTGTGATAGTCCAACCAGATCTCAAGAGAAAACTTAACTATTTTACAAATTTTATATGAATTAGTACAATTTGATTGGTACTAAAATGTATGAATTTTAGAATGAAAAAAAAACATCCCTAAACCTTAAGGCCCATTCACACCAATGATGATAATGATAAATATACAGTATAGTTCTAAAAATCGTTCTCAATTTTAAAGAATACCAGAGTCCACACCACAACTATAACAATCACGACACCGAGAAACGACATGGTTGGAATCACTTTCAGAACGATTTTTTGCCCAGCTGATGAACGATAAAAACATTGACATCCAATCAGAATCAGTCCTGCTTTAAAGAGCTTGAGCATTAAAAGCGGAAGACGACAGCGCACACTTAATAATAAACAGAACAATATTGTCCGCTGGTGTGGGAGCTAATATAGTAATCGTTATAGTTATCGTTTTTGGTGTGAACAGAGAGCTGTTTCATAAAACAAGATTAGAATTCAAGCCACGCTTATTTTTGTTAGTCAGACTTATTGTCGGTTGATTCTGTTTCATAAAGCAAACTTAAAATAGTTCAAACTCAGTTACTCTGGCAACTTATGCTGGGAAACTAACCTGGTCCAGGGCAGACTAACTGTCAGGCTAAGCCTGGGTTATTACAGAGATCCTCTAACACTGACCAACAGGAACACAATGATATTACCACTGACACACCATTATTTTATTACTTTATTAACCACTATTAATCAAAAAATATATACACATACAGAAAATCCACTTATAGGCTACAACTATAAATGAGACAATATAGACCTACAAACGTGTTAAATGATATTGCATATGAAATGTCTATGTTAACGTTGTTATATATATATATATATATATATATATATATATATATATATATATATATATTTTTATTATACAATATAATTTAACACGTTTGCAGTTCTTCTATCATTTATCATTGTAGTATATATATACATATACATATATATATATATATATATATATATATATATATATATATATATATATATATATATATATACAACATACTCTCAGTGAGTTATAATAGCACATTCAAGTACTCCTGGGAAGTTCGTATTGACGATCTGGGAAGTCGTTTAAAATCAGGTGTGTTCAAGTCACTTTTGTTGGAGCAAAATAGGATATAGAAAGATTTTTTAACTCTGCATCGATAAAATGATGAATAAAGAATGCACATCATGTCTGTTATTGTTTTTGTGTTTTTATCCGATTTATGAAGTAAATTTTAATATATTCTATATTCAATTACAATTGTACAGTTCTATAGTATTTTGTACATGCTACTAGCTAGTTTTATTGTAAATGGGAAAAAAATCCTTTCAACAAATTTACCGTCAACACAATATTGAATCCCTCACTGATATGCCCTCAACTTGGAAACTTAAAGAAAGTTGAGTTTCCTCACTCGTAATTCAGCTTTGTAGTGGCTTTCATTTGCTTTCAACTCATAAATATGGTCTTTTCTCATGAGTTGAATGCAACGTAAGCATCATATGAAAACGTAAATTAAATTCCTTTGAACTTACCACAAATTTGCCAAAATGTAAAATTGTTACAAGTGTATTAGATATTTTAGACCCAAAGTATTAGAATTAGCGAAGACAAGAACAAAGGAACCTGTCATTTTCAGCAATGACTGTGGGAGAAAATTAGCAGAATTGTGCGGAAGGGATTTAAAATTGGTTCTATTCATATTTTAAATGCATTATACAGAGTTTGCTGTCAGCTAAAAACAGTCTTAAAATTCTTTCTCGCAAAATTCTGCAGGTGTGGATTCCGCTATTGTTTTGGCTAGCTGTGACCACTACTTGTCCATCCAGACTACTTGACCAAATAATACTCGATTTTAAGGACCCTTGTGAGGTGCTTACTGGAATGAGTGGGTGCTGTATTACAGAAGAACACAGGACATCCTTCGGTGATGGGTCATCTCATGTGCTAATTCACTTCAGACGCCGTTACTGATTGAAATGAATTCTATACTCCAATGAAGTATTATAAATTATGGTCGTTGAGATGTTGACCTCCTTCTATTTGGGTTCTGTTACCGCACATCAAATTACAGTTGAAAAGTTCAGTTCATGCAGTTCTTACTTTGCTTTAGACAGATAATCAAGCAGCATGTAAAGACAAGCTTACGCCAGTGGTTTTAATAACTCTGTATGGCGAAGAGCCAAAGCAAACAATCATATCATATAACAGTCAGAATTTCTTTGTTTTAAACCCTTTGAAAGCCCATGAAATGTCCCATTTACCCTCATTCAGGACAGTGTTCTTCAGTTAAATGGCAAATCTAATTCATCCACAGGCTGGAGAAGAAAAACAAACTAGAAAGTTAAATAGAGAAACCTGATTTATTTGAACTTTACAACAACACTCTCTTACACATGTGAAATACACCTTTTGCTTATCAGTGCCTGAGTAATTGAAAAAAAAAAAAGCCCCAAATCGGAAATCCGAAACATTCTTTTCATCTCAATTTCAAATAAAAGCGTTAGCAGAAAGAGAGTTTTGGGGCCACATGTGAGGGGAAGGGAGCACACGATTACACCACACTTCACATCTTGAAAACATGCACAGCCAAAGTGTTCAGTAAGCAGAAAATCACCCCAGTTGGGAAATTCTTTTTGCTGTACTCCACGTCTCCTCTTTCAGCCTGCCCTCCATGGCCATCAGCGCTCACCAGCATCAAAGAGCATTTTCTATACGCCTTCCCACATGCATTTTTATACTTTTTATGAAATGTTTGCCAAATTGCTCTTTATTCTTGCTCAGCCCTTTTGGTGCTTTTATAAGTTAGATGAAGTAAAATTTACACTGGTTTCTGTGTCTGTTCTTGAGGCCAATCTCAGGAAACTGTCATACTGATATAAAGGCAAAATAAAATTTCACTTTATTTGATGTTAAACTCATATGTTTTGTTTATTTTCATTTTTTATCTGTTTAGTGAGCAAAAATATATAATTTAAATAAAATGTTTGTTTTAAAAAAAGATGCTAATTTGCATGTCCCTGTTCATTGGCATTACATTTTAATGTTATGTAGAATTTTGTTAAAAAATTTACAGACTTTTTTTTTTCAAATATGTCTTTGCACTTTAATGCATTATTCTGTGACATTCTCCAATTTAAAGATTTATATTTTTTGTTTTATCTTTCTGACATTCTAGTTGTTATGAATTCTGTCCGTGTTGCCCCATTCTTTTTTGTTTTTGGTTTAGTCCTGTTTTCTGTTTCCCGCTCCTCGTTTCTTGTTTAGTAGTTCCCCATTATCTCGATTAGTCTTCCCAGGTGTCCCCGATTAACCACGCCCCCTTGTTATCTTGTTCAGCTCGTTTGCCCTTGTATTTAAGCCCTGTGTTTCAGTCCAGTCTTTTTGAGTTATTGTGTGTGTTGTTACTGTTAATGTTTGCCGTGCTTTCACTGAGTCCTGTTCCTAGCCTGAGTCTTTGTCAAGTTTGGAGTTTGTTTTATAAAGTGTGTGCTGCAAGTGGATCCTGCTGCTTCCTTGCTTCAACCACCATCATTACAGAAGAACTCACCGAAAATGGATCCAGCAGTTGTCAGCAACTAGGCCCTCAGAAGTTCCCTTGCCTCGATATTTCAGGAGGGCCAGTCCGTCGAGAGGTACGTGAGGGGCTTTATGTTGTGCTGTCTTCTGGGGGCTTTAGATGACCTCGAGCTCATGGACTTGTTTTGGAGCGGGTTGGACGAGGACGTTGCCCAGTTGATGCCAGATGACTGTACAGGCTGAACCCTAGAGGGGTATGTCAACCTGGCCCTCTTCTGGCTGCAGAGACACCCCTCAAGCCCATAGTACCCCCAGAGCCATCACCGCTGGTCCCATCCAGAACAGAGCCCACGCTTCACGTCCGCCCACCCGAGCCCGCGCTCCATGTCCCATCTGCCCAGCCAGAGCCTGTCCACTTCCCGTCTGCCCAGCCAGAGCCTGCCCACGTCCCGCCTGCCCACGTCCCGCCTGCCCACGTCCCGCCTGCCCACGTCCCGCCTGCCCACGTCCCGCCTGCCCACGTCCCGCCTGCCCACGTCCCGCCAGAGCCTGTCCCGCCAGAGCCTGTCCCGCCAGAGCCTGTCCCGCCAGAGCCTGTCCCGCCAGAGCCTGTCCAGCCAGAGCCTGTCCAGCCAGAGCCTGTCCAGCCAGAGCCTGTCCAGCCAGAGCCTGTCCAGCCAGAGCCTGTCCAGCCAGAGCCTGTCCAGCCAGAGCCTGTCCAGCCAGAGCCTGTCCAGCCAGAGCCTGTCCAGCCAGAGCCTGTCCAGCCAGAGCCTGTCCAGCCAGAGCCTGTCCAGCCAGAGCCTGTCCAGCCAGAGCCTGTCCAGCCAGAGCCTGTCCAGCCAGAGCCTGTCCAGCCAGAGCCCTCGCCGCTGTTCCTCCAAGTGGATCCTGCTGCTTCCTTGCATCAACCACCACCATTACACTAGTTAAGAGTGACATTTCATTTTTTTACCAGGTTTCTTTTATTGTATTTGACTATTTATGATTATGTAATATTTATATTGGCTTTGAAGCGCCAAAGTTTAACCATGTAATGCGGAAAATTTATTTTTTTATCATAAAATATATGTTCACTATACTGTTCAAAAGTTTGGGATCATTGAGATTTTATTTAATTTTTTTAAATAAATTACTTTTAGCAAGTGTACATTAAATTGAGCAAAAGTAACATTAAAGATGTTTACATTGATACAAAACATTTATATCAAATAAATACTGTTGTGTTGAACTTTTAGTCTATCAAAGAATCAAGGAGGGTGAACAAATATTTGGTTTCCACACATCTGAAGCAGCACAACTGTTTTCAACATTGATAATAATAAATGTTTCTTGCCTATTATGATTTCTAAAGGATCATGTGACACTGAAGACTGGAGTAATGGAGCTGAAAATTTAGCTATGTCATAAAATGAACAAACTTAAATTTATTAAGAGAAAACAGTCATTTTGAATTGTAATATTTCACAATTTTAGTTAAATTACCGCATTTTTAATGAAGAATTTTTCAGAAACATTTTATTTGATGATCACTAATTATCTTTTGTACTTTGGGCCTGAATGGAAGAAAGTATGATTTATTGAGAATTCAGTAGACATTTCAAATGATTTAATTATTTTAAAATAAATGCATTGAAATCCTGAAATAATCTAGCAATGGCTCCGTTTTCATTTCCCAAGAACGACAATTTATTCTCAACGAGCACATTATCAAACCTTTGTGTTCAACAGAATATGAAATCGTCACTCTCATATATAATAACTGCATAAGGTGTAAAGATCTGGGTAATTGTGTATTCTAGTCGTTTGTTCCCAAGTGGCCACTAGATCAGCATGGCAAACATATCAAGTGACAGTCTCTGGCTTTAGCCAGTGTTTTATATTTTCTTTGCATCTCTTGCAGAGATATTATCTCAGGTTAAACACTCACGGCAGGGAACGAATGTATTCTTAACACTACAAAATAGCACAGGCTCTAATGCTCTAACCAAAAAACGAGCACACAGGCTCTCTCTTAGTAGCTCAAGTTAGATATGAGCTTTAAATACAAGCGTGCTCAACCAGTCAGAACGCCATTTGTTTAATTTTCTCTGACTGCGTTGCAATATTGCCAGAAAAACCCTGAGGCTATTTTGCCCTCATTTTTTGCAGGTGGAGATGCAATTATAGATGTTTTTTTATATGTCGAGATTGCAGTGCGCATGTGTGTCTGTTTGTTTTGCATGTGTGTATGCATAATATGCTCTCTGCCCGACTGCAGTACAGAGCTGGATAATGTTCAGGTAGGACATTTGCTCTCCCTTTCTCTACCGTGAATGACATTTCAGATGTTCCCCTTGAGGTGAGTTTTCCCTGCTGCACCTGTAACCTTTTTCACCTATGTTTCTTCAATTCTAAGCCAGAGGGGGGAAGTGGATTTTGAGAAAGCAGCCCGGCCTGACAGATATGACAGTAAACAATTTTTTTGGGATCTCTAGGCCCATTCGCACTCTGTGTTTGTGGGGGCATGTGTGGGCTTGCTGATGGAATGGCATGAATCCTTTGGATTCATTTTACCTTGACTACAGGTGCTGGTCATATAATTAGAATATCATCAAAAAGTTGATTCATTTCAAGAATTCAACTTAACAGGTGAAACTAATATATTATATAGACTCATTACATGCAAAGTGAGATATTTCAAGACTTTATTTGTTATAATTTTGATGATTATGGCTTACAGCTTATGAAACCCACAAAATCAAAATCCCAGAAAATTAGAATATTACATGAAATCACACATTAATTACACAGGCATACCATGGTCATTGAACCAGGTTTTGGTTCTTTTGGCAGTGTGGGCAGGTGCAAATCCTGCTGGAAAATGAAGTCAGCATGAAGTGCTCTGAAAATGTCCTGGTAGACGGCTGCGTTGACTCTGGATTTAATAAAGCACAGTGGACCAAAGTCCTCTTTTCTGATGAGAGCAAATTTTGCATCTCATTTGGAAACCGAGCTCCCAGAGTCTGGAGGAAGAATGGAGAGGCACACAATCCAAGATGCTTGAAGTCCAGTGTGAAGTTTCCACAGTCTGTGTTGGTTTGGGGAGCCATGTCATTGGCTGGAGTTGGTCCACTGTGCTGTTCACTCAACGCAGCCGTCTACCACGACATTTTCAGAGCACTTCCTGTTTCCTTCAGCAGACAAGCTTTATGGAGATCCTGACTTCATTTTCCAGCAGGATTTGCACCTGCCTACACTGCCAAAAGAACCAAAACCTGGTTCAATGACCAGGGTATTCCTGTGTAATTACTGTGTGTTTTCATGTAATATTCTAATTTTCTGGGATTTTGATTTTGTGGGTTTCACAAGCTGTAAGCCATGATCATCAAAATTATAACAAAAAAAAAATCTTAAAATATCTCACTTTCCATGTAATGAGTCTATATAATATTAGTTTCACCTGTTAAGTTGAATTCTTGAAATAAATCAACTTTTTGATTATATTCTAATTATAGGACCAGAACCTGTATATGTATTCTGTACTTACATTTTTATTAAATTGTGTTGCTACATTTTGGATGAAAGAAGCAAAAATAAGTGTTTTTGTTTTCTTTGCAAAATCTGCAATGCATTTTACTACTGTAATATGACATACACTGAACAAAATTATAAACGCAACACTTTTGTTTTTGCCCCCATTTTTCATGAGCTGAACTCAAAGATCTAAGACTTTTTCTATGTACACAAAAGGCCTATTTCTCTCAAATATTGTTCACAAATCTGTGACTAGTGAGCACTTCTTCTTTGCCGAGATAATCCATCCACCTCACAGGTGTGGCATATCAAGATGCTGATTAGACAGCATGATTATTGCACAGGTGTGCCTTAGGCTGGCCACAATAAAAGGCCAATCTAAAATGTGCAGTTTTATCGCACAGCACAATGCCACAGATGTCGCAAGTTTTGAGGGAGCATGCAATTGGCATGCTTACTGCAGGCATGTCCACCAGAGCCGTTGCTCGTGAATTGAATGTTCATTTCTCTACCATAAGCCGTCTCCAAAGGCGTTTCAGAGAATTTGGCAGTATATCCAACCGGCCTCACAACCACAGACAACGTGTAACCACACACCTCCACATCCAGCATCTTCACCTCCAAGAGGGTCTGAGACCAGCCACCCGGACAGCTGCTGCAACAATAGGTTTGCATAAAGAATTTCTGCACAAACTGTCAGAAACTGTCTCAGGGAAGCTCATCTGCATGCTTGTCGTCCTCATCGGGGGTCTCGACCTGACTGCAGTTCGTCGTCGTAACCGACTTGAGTGGACAAATGCTCACATTCGATGGCGTCTGGCACTTTGGAGAGGTGTTCTCTTCACAGATGAATCCCGGTTTTCACTGTACAGGGCAGATGGCAGACAGGGTGTGTGGCGTTGTGTGGGTGAGCGGTTTGCTGATGTCAACGTTGTGGATCGAGTGGCCCATGGTGGCGGTGGGGTTATGGTATGGGCAGGTGTATGTTATGGACAACGAACACAGGTACATTTTATTGATGGCATTTTGAATACAAAGAGATACAGTGACGAGATCCTGAGGCCCATTGTTGTGCCATTCATCCACGACCATCACCTCATGTTGCAGCATGATAATGCACGGCCCCATGTTGCAAGGATCTGTACACAATTCCTGGAAGCTGAAAACATCCCAGTTCTTGCATGGCCAGCATACTCACCGGACATGTCACCCATTGAGCATGTTTGGGATAATCTGGATCGGTGTATACGACAGCCTGTTCCAGGTCCTGCCAATATCCAGCACCTTCACACAGCCATTGAAGAGGAGTGGACCAACATTCCACAGCCCACAATCAACAACCTGATAAACTCTATGCGAAGGAGATGTGTTGCACTGCATGAGGCAAATGGTGGTCACACCAGATACTGACTGATTTTTAGACCCATATGAACCCAATGAATGTGTATTAGAAAATAATTTTATGTTGACTTAAAGCAATAGCAATAGTGGAGTCCGTTGTGACCTTCACAATAGGAGCACAATTTGTATGGCTTGCATAAGTGACCTTTATTGGAATTGCTATGGATTCAGTTCACTCGGTTATGATCAGTGCTGGAAATTGCCAAGATTTAAAAGTTGGGAATTCAAGAGGTTTTTATAGCTTTTATTTATGAGAATCTACATAAATGGAAGCTAAAAAGCTTAATTAATAGTGGTTAATATAACAAATATTTAATAATCTTTTTTTTAGATTACAACAGAATGCCAAGTTGTAACACACTGTCAACAGTTTCTGACTAGCTTGCATTCTAAATGCATTTCAAGCACTAGTTTTCTTTTCATTTAAAGGGATAGTTCACACAAAAATGATAATTCTGTCATCATTTACTCACCCTCAAGCATGGCGCGTAACATGAGAATGAACCTCATTGGTTCTTGCCCGTCAAGCGAACATGCTTGAGCTTTGGTTTACCACAACTGTTGTGTGAGTTGATAAATGTTTAAATGTGAATTGAAGCCTAAATTAAATCTGTTTATCATATTAAACAATCAAGTCTCTTCAGAAAATTTGGACTAAACTGCTCAATTAGTTTTAGGATCTCTTTATTAACTGTTTTAAGTGTCAAAGTGGTAGTTGCATAGCTGTCGACAGAGGGACAGAAATCTCAGATTTCATTAAAAATATCTTCATTTGTGCTTCGAAGATGAACGAAAGTCTTTCAGGTTTGGAACGACATGAGGGTGAGAAATTAATGACAGAATTTTCATTTAATTTAAGGTAGACATTTAGGCTAACATAACCATGCATATTATACTTAGGTATAATAGTGAATATACATAAACTTGACCCTGGGGATTAATTTAGTCTGAAGTAACTTTAAATGTCATTGCTGAGGAAGCATACTAATAAAATATTCTAGCAGCATTCATGAAAGTCAACATTGCGCAACCTCGAACACAGCTGAACTCATGATCTGTACTGCTTCTTTGGGCTATAAACATCATTGAAATCATTTCATTTCCCTCAAAAAATGAATCCAGTTTGAACCAGAACAGCGTCCCATGCTAAATTTACTTCCCGAACTCGGCTTCACCCCATTTCCAGCCCTAATTATGATCATTCCATTTCGCATAGGAAGCTGCCTTAAAAAAGTAGCTGGCGATGAAGACCGTAGACAGCGAGGCAGCGCACAATTGGAACAGAACTATGGAACGTCATTCAGGCCAAAGAGCACGTGTCTTGCAGACAGAATCTGTCATGAATAAAGAAACAGTGCGAAAAGAGCAGGAAAATAACTGTTCCATGACCTTTACATGAACGTCTTTGTGTGACATTTTTTTCCAATGTGGACACACAGTATGCTTTTCCACAGCATTATCTAATGTCACTCGAGACAGGGTTAGTGCAGAAAGTCATCATCTGCATGCCACTTAATAGGAGACTTCCCCCAAAACTATAACTCTGTCATTATATTCTCAGCCCGTTCTAAACTGGCATGACTTTCTTTCTTCAATGGAATATGAGATATGTTGAAGAACATCGTGGCTGTTCTATTTTCTATAACGACAGTGTAACAAGACTAGGGCGATCAAGCTCCTAGATGACAAAATGCGTTTCATGCAACTCATGTAAAGGCAAGGAACGAATCAGTACACGAGAAAATACAAAATGGAAGTGACAAAAGCCAGCAAATGATGAAGACAAAAGAAAGCACACACAGAAGGTGATAAGCATGCAGTGCATTAGTTATAGTTCATATATCCATAGTCCTGGCTCTTCCAGTATCCCTTTTTGAATGATGAACACAGTCTATTGCCATCTGCTGGTATGGATCCTCTCATGTAGGCGCAGAAAATACATATTAGCTTGCCATTGGCTGTCTTGGTGGTGTATTCAAGTGCAACATTTTGGCCCACATACAGACTTCCATTACTGCTAGTTACATTCTACTAACTGTAAATTAGCTACTACATGTCAACTAACTCATTAAAGTATTAGTAGACTGTCTGCTTAATATCTGCTAACACTTTATATTGATGATCCCCAACATACATTCTACTGACTATAAGTAACTTTGCAAATACATCAACTTTTTCTACTAACCCGAACCCTAACTGGACAGTCTACTAATACTCTAATGAGAGTTAGTTGACATGAAGTTGCAAAGTTACTTAAAGTTAGTAAAGTGGACCGAAATATGGTGTAACCTTTGAATAATCTCCCAAGTTAATCGCAAAGCATTATGATACTGAATGATACATATGATGCTGACTTAGTTTTTGGCAACATTAAGGTATAATTGAAGGCAACAAATATTCCCTGTACCTTTTGGAACAACTTTCATGTAAGGAGAGCACCTATGTTGCCTTAAAATGCGGTCTAAGTAGGCAGCACACTAGATTTAGGAAAAAAGACAATAACAAATGATTATTTTTTTTATCAATGAGAGTGTTACTCAGCTGTTTATAAAAGGCTTGGCTGATCTTTGACGCAAACATGACATCACTCTCATTCCTAACTGTTGTTCAATGTGATGATCTCTGCAGGTCTGAGATCAGTATCAGTGTGTGCGTATGTGTAGCCTACACGTCACCTGCCATGATAGATCTGGAAGCTCTGCAAGTCTGAGGTCGGTATCAAAGGAAGCCCAAGCTAGAGCCAAGCCGGGGGCCTTCGGCAGG
The DNA here is from genome assembly GCF_051911475.1 of Siphateles boraxobius. NCBI lineage: Eukaryota > Metazoa > Chordata > Actinopteri > Cypriniformes > Leuciscidae > Siphateles > Siphateles boraxobius. The sequence goes on from NW_027508876.1 coordinate 2,150,976, forward strand.
CTGGGGTTCAAAGGCTGTTATCACCTCTTCTGTCAGATCCAGCAGAGCCCTGCGCTTTGATTGGCTTCTTGTCTTGTTAGAACTCTGCTCTTTCTCTTTCACTCACACTCCCTCAGATGAGATTCAATCTCTTTCAGGAGATACAGAAGAACCTGATGGACAGTCTCAAGAGCGGTGGCTGAGGACACGAAGATGGGAACTGATTTGTTGCAGACAAAAGCTGGAAGCCTCTGCACATGAAAAGTGACACACATCATATCCTGGGGACAAATGTTATTTCAAGTGGTTGTACGCCTCATAAGAAATGACCAAGACCCAGTGACCAAGTTTATATAAAAACAGATTTTCTCTTTTTTCTTAATATGAGGACACAAACCCCTAAAACAGCTAGACAGTTACTTTCTCATCTAGTTTTTTTTTTTTTTAAGTTCACAAATTATAAAGTAGGTTCAGTTACCAGGTACAGTTGAGAACCTCAGACATGACATGCAGAAACAAATAGATATCGTGGCCACAAATCAAGAATTTGTTCCCACAACTTAATTTTTTTTTCTCATTTGAGTTAAATCATTCCCAAGTTGTTATAACTAATTACCTGCATTTTAAATTAGTTATTCAGTAAATTGTAGTGGCCACAATTTATGTAAAACAATTTGCCTAAAGTCGGGTGCACACAGTACGATTTTCGCCATGATTTGGCTACCTGACAGAAATTTTGCAAATCCTAAAAGATTCCTCTAATCCTAGGCTAAAATCTGTAGTCTTTGATCGCTAGTTTGACGTTCGCCAACTGCCGATTAATGACCACCGCAATCAAATTTTACTTCCATCGGAATTCTGCCAGCTTCAGAACTTTTGAGGCGCAGTCCTGCAGTGTGGCTTCACCTAAAACTCTTCAAATCAAAAACCAATAGGAGCATAGAACCTGAAAATGAGTGTGACGACAACAAACCACCACTTGCTCCACACATGACTATATATATATATATATATATATATATATATATATATATATATTTTTTTTTTTTTTTCTATTTGTTTTCAAAGCAGGTCAAATTAGAGCTTGCTAGCCACCATTTCCCAACTCACCGTCACAAAACGTGTCAGGGCTTGATGATGTAAAACTCTGGATGAACCCTTTATAGGCGTCTGAAATTAATGACAACTGAGATCCTAGTGTGACATGGCTTACAGCGGGGGATCATGTTCGTACAGACTGACAAGCAACAATCATAAATCGTACTGTAAGCACCAGGTTTAAAGGTGCTCTATGTAATTTTATTGACTGTGCTAAAGCAGATACCATAATATGTTAGCAGAGATATAGGAAACATGCTACGTTCACACCAGAGATGCTCACAAGTCTCTGAGCTAGAGTCCAAGTCAAGTCTCAAGTCTTTGAGCAAGAGTCCAAGTCAAGTCTGAAGTCTCTTGTGGTTATAATAAGTGTTGCATCACATACAGCGACCCATCCAGGCTGCTTAGAACACTACATAGCTATATATAAGGAATTCAAAGCATGTAATATGTTATTATGACTCCTTTATCTATTAGCATACAATATCAGCTTTGATTTTGGTATATAATCAGTGTAAACAGGCTATTGCAACATGACAAACACAACAAGAATGCTTTACTTTTAAGTTAATATCTGTATTTTGCCTTTTAGCTTGAACATACAGTACAGTACAGTCAGTACAGTACAGACCAAAAATTGAGGTTCTGAAGAAAAAGGACTCCTTTATCTGTCGCTGAATTATAATGAAAGGCCTTGGCTCCTATTGTGCTGGCTCTATGGGGCCATAAGACCAAATATAGAAAATGTTATACCTCACAGCACTAAAACTTACATACTCCTATTTAGTGCAAAACATCACAGTGTAGCTAAATGCAAAACACTATTGCAACCAAATGATTTGAAATATAGGCTACTATCCATAAAATTTTTATGATCACACTTCCTTATGATAGAGTTTGATTTTTAATTGTTCGGTCAACGGGGGTCTTACATGTTGTCTTACATGCGTTTCATGGGGCACACACGCACACTAGCACACACACACAAGGTCTCTCGCTCTCTCCCTCTCTGCCATGCGCGCGAACACGTTTTGGAGCGCAGTATGTGCAAGCTCTTGCTCGCTCGCTCTAGATTCCGGGAGATTTGAACTAATTTGCGGGCATCAGGGAGCTGCTATCAATATGCGGGAGAATCGGGATGTCTGCAAAGCTTACGATGAATTGCACAGCAGCGGCCGGTGCAGTCAACATGTTTGTTTGTTGTCTTCTCATGTGTGGCCGCGCGCAGCCAATACGTAGTATGTGTTACGTAAGCAGGTTATACGTAACGGCGGGAGGGGAATAACAGCGTCCTCATCAGACATTTCCTAAAAATAAACATTGTTCACGAGTCCCGCAGCTCAAGTACGAGTCGAGTCCAATGTCTTTCGAGGACGAGTCTCAAGTCGAGTCTGAAGTCACCGCGTGTGCGACTTAAGTCGCACTCGAGTTTGAGAATCCCCATCTCTGGTTCACACACTTGTTTCTCTGAAAAACTATTTTAACGCCAATTATTGTACGTTGAAATGAAATGGCCCCTTGTTATCCCGCCAACTGCCAATTTACCTAATAATATTTTGACAATCCGGGTTGCCAGTTGGCAGAAAACAGTGATGGAAGCAAATTATACCCAACCTAAAAAGCCTCAGCAATAAAAACAATGCAAACGTGTACATTAGCTGATTAACTTATACTGCAAGGCTTGTCACTAAATCCATTGTCAAATATGCTTGTTTCTGTTGCGTGTCCTTCATCTGGCAACCCGCGTGAGCACCAAGTCTGAAGAGGAGGGGGCAGGGAAAAAAACTCTTGCCAATGTTTTAAATTTGGTTCGCTATAGCTGTCAATATTACATAGTGCACTTTTAAAATGAAACAAATTCTTTTAAAGAGGAACAAATGATAATTCATGTCCAATTTTTTTCAGTAACCAGGCTATCAAGTGGCTAAAGTACAAATACAGTATCAAATCAAAAGTACAATATCAACCCTTTTTACGTATAACTTTACAGATGCTTTAGAACAATATTTTATGTACAAATAAAATAATATAAATAAGACCATGTTGAATGTTTGGGTGCATTAATTTTTGTTCCCAAAGTCTATAATTATAACCTACATGAATTAAAGATGCATTATCTTTCAGAAGTACTATGATATCAATTTAAAACTTGTTTAATGAGGGAAACAATACTGAATGCACCAATAGTTACATTTATACTTAACTACATAACTTTTGATATTCAAAACAAAGTATGCCCTGTAATCCTTGAGGTATAGGGATAAGATTAGCTCTGATGAAAAGAAATTTAATTTTAGTAGAATCTGAAATATTTTTCATTTTTTTTATTTCATATTGGTAAAAAAAAAAAAAAAAAATCCCTTAATATATACAAATAGACACTCAGGGAGCACATTGTAAAATGCTATAGTGCTAACAGGGCATATTCAGGTGTTGACTGAGTGAGATTGTGAAATGCTGTGGCATGTGATGCCTGTGACAGGCTGGCCAGCAGCGTCGCACATGAAATGTATTCTAAGTATGTGGAGAAGAGGGCGCCCAGTTCATTCACTTTCCTCTGATGTCCTTCTCGCTTTGAAGATGTCCTCCGGGTCTGCTCACCTTAGAATCTTATCTAAGCGCAATAGATGAGCAGTGAAATATAACCTCCAATAGCTGGGGATTCATGAATTTTATGCTGAAATCTCTACCATTTCAGAGATAGACTTTCACACCATAAAAAAAAAAAACTGTTATGAAAAATGTAGCACATGCTGCATATTTAACCATCTATATAGAGTTCAAGAATTGCCATCCCATTTTTCCAGCATTATTGGTTCCAAAATGTGTTCCCCATTCATTTCCTCCATTGGATTTTCAATACAGATTTAAAGACTAGAGCCAAGCTAACTAGCTCAAGCTAAGAACAATTATTTGAAAATTAAAGGTAGGAAAAAAGATAAAGGTACAGTTAAATTCTTTGTAGTTAAATTCTATTATGAGGGAATTAACTCCTCAGCCCAAATCATTGATGTACAATAAGATTGAACAAATTATCAAATTGCAGTCAATGATTATACATTTCAATCAATTAAAGTTTGTGCAGATTTGTTTTACAGAAACAAATCTGATTAATCACATCAATTTTTGCTAAGAAAGAACCCATACGAATATAGTTCAAAGATATAACGTTATTGTGCCACAAGTAAATCACTGAAACATTATTACAAAAGGTGTCTTTAAAAGTCAATATATTGTTAATTTCGTATCATTGTACATAAGTCTATGTTCATTGCAGCAATTCATTTTCGTGAACTGCACAAAAAAAGTTCTTCCAAAGTAAAGATGTTTAAAACATTTGAACTGTTTAAGTAGACTGTATTTTATGTTTGCATTTTTTTTACATCTGATTTAATTTCAGCTTTAAAAAATGAAGCACAAGAATGATATTTTATTAATCAAAAATAAAACCCCTAAGCAGACATGCACATTATATTTGTAATGTTTCTTCAAACATACTGGATCTGTATTCCTCCTTCAGCTGATTGGTTTCACACATGTCTGCAAGCATCACTTTATGGTGTCTGGGACCGATCATAAACTAACAATCACTGTGTGGAATGTGTTTGTGTCTCTGTAGTTCTTATTTTCTTTAGCAGTGGAACTGTTCAACTCATGTGCCTTTAATCACTCACACACTCCCTTCAGGAGAACTATAAGAATCTAAATAAACATGAATGATTTACACACCCACCATCGTAAAATCAAGATGGTGGACGTCAGAGTCTTAGACCCGCTGAGGTGACTGTTCCTGGACAAATCGTGTGACGGAAGCAGCTGGAAAGACAAAGAAAAAGAGATGAGGGGGTGGGGGTTCCTCAGGTCAACATCTCTCTTATCTTAACACATCTGTTTCCTCAAGCTTCCACCAGGGTGACGATCCCTATTGGAATACACAGATTGGAGGAAACCAGAGCTAGTGTTTGGCCAGTCATTTGGAGAAGACGTAGTGGAAGTGCCCAGCATGAAGCTACTAACAGGAAGTGATATCCTCCAGCAGCATTGCATCATCAATGTATTGTTATGAAGTTGAAAGAACTGATTTTTACAATATTACTTTTCACAAACTATTATTAGCCGTGTTTGCCAAAGTTTTGGCTAGGGGTGTGAAGAAAATCCCATAGACGTACATTGAAGGAAGGACTCAAGACATCTAGAGACCAGAATTCCATAGAGGAGGTCGACTCGTTTGACTTGGGCCAGTGAGAAACCACCTAGTGATACCACCCAGATCATCCAAACAGTGTTCTAATAAACATTGAGAATGTCTTAACCACAAAGTAACGTTCAGGAAACAACATTACAAAATGGATAGATCTGACTCTAAATTCTGATTGATTAATAATGACAAATTCTGACAAATATCTGCCATCACAACAGAATATTTACTTAAAAAAAGGAATTGTCCAACAAGCCATATGATCTAAGGTACTCATGTCCATATCACAAGCATTGCATATTATGTATTTAAGGCTAATACTAAGGGTTAAGAGTGGTTCACACCAAGTATGATTAATATAACTATATCAGCGTCCACACCAGTGGACAATATCGTTCTGTTTAGCACATGCTACAGGTTTGTCGGCTGCCACTTTAAATACTCAAGTTTATTAAAGCAGGATGGATTCTGATTAGCTGTGAATGTTTTTTTTTTTTTTTTTTTTTCATCAGCAGCAAAAAAAATATATCTGAAAGTGATTCCAACCATATTGTTCCTTTCTGCCATTATCATTATAGTTGTGGTGTGGACTATGCTAAACTTTTATATTTAGAAAGATTTTTTGAACTATATTTCCGTTATCACCCTTGACACTAACCGAGTTTATGCCTGCTAAAGATTGCGATTTCAGCAATCCTATAAGATCATTACAAATCACACTAATAAACTTGGGTACGACATGTCAGCCCGTTCTCATCCTTTGGCGTCATACATGTGACGCTTTGTACATTTCGTTGAAATCTTACGCACATGGCATCCTTTAGCATCAATATGAGACGCAGAACCCAAGGCGTCATACAGGTGACGCTCGTCTAAGTCCAACGCACATGGCATCGTTTAGCGTGAATATGAGACGCAGATCCCAAGGCGTCATAACCGTACCCTACCCCAGACCTAAACCTACCCATAACAGTGCGTGTTATATTGACGCTAAAGGATGCCATGTGCGTAAGATTTCGACGAAATGTCATATGGCGTCACCTACATGACGCCAAAGGATGATAATGCGTTGGACATGTATATGTAGACTGTATGATGACCACACCTATTGAATCGTAGGCTTACAACGCAAGTTAGTATAGAGGGTAACGTCATCAGCATACGCTAGTGGTAGACAAATAGAGCAAGATAAATCACACTTTGGCAACTGTGATTTTTATGTGTGCCGAGAAGGAAGCGCAAGAGGATAATATGGACGCAGTAATGGCTAGGGAAAGGAGGCCAACTTGGCATGCCAATTTTGTAAATGGAGCTTGAGGTAAGTATTTTTAAGTTTTAGCTCCACGTCGCGCTGATCAATACGCCATTTTTATTGGCTAGTCAGTAGTCACTAGATGCAGGTCGTAGCAGGAAACACACTTTAAGATGACACTGTCAGAAAATGATTGTAGGCTGTCTTTGATCACAAGACCGTGACAACAGCCGTCTTTGAACCTCTCTTACTGTACGACGTAGGAACAGCACTTAGGAGCCACGACCACAGAAATCACCATAATTGGTCCATATTTTGTTTTGGACAGCCCAAAATCATACAATGTGTATCAGGCATAAATAATTCGAGTTTCATTCGAAATGACCTTTTGGCACAGCAAAGAGTGAGGCTAGACCTTATTTGACCTCTTCAGTTATTATTATAGAATTACATATTATGCTTTTAGACGGTATACACCCAGAACATGCTGGGAAAGAAATATTCACAATTAGTCATGTATTGTGCGGTCAGTATCACATGGCAAAGAGAGATTTACGGCTGCAGAAAAGTTCCCCACTCCACTGGAGTCTCTCCATCCATCTGTATGGCAGAAAATGAGCGACTGATTGCATTAGTTTCTCTTTCTCCTCTCAAAGGTCTCTGCAGATGTTAGAAGGAAGGGGGAGGGAGCGACACTTCATAGACGTGCTGGGATTCGGCCCACGGGGTTTTGGAGGAGTGGGTTAGAAAACCAGCTGTAGCAGATAAACTCCGTCATTTCCCATCTCGTCCGTGTTTACAGAGAACAATCCACATTTCCTCTGCTTTTTGAAAGGGTTGGTAACACTTAATTTAACAGAGCTCGTGTTACGTCTTACCTAAGCAAATACTGAGTAATAGTATGGACTAGTAATAGTAAGAGGCATGTACTTCAAGGAATAGTCCAGGTTATTTCCAGTATCCCTCAGTCTGTACAACTAACAGGAAATGCATTTACAATAATACACTTATGGACTTAATGGAAACTTAGCAGGCAAGCGGGCCGGAGGGTTAAAAAGCAGAAATGTGAAGCTTGTATTTTTGTTCAAGCACTTACATTTTTCAGTAAAAATTTATATTTTCTCTCTCTCTCTCTCTCTCTCTCTCTCTCTCTCTCTCTCTCTCTCTCTCTCTCTCTCTCTCTCTCTCTCTCTCTCTCTCTCTCTCTCTCTAGAACTTTCTATTCATCAAAGCATCTTTTAACACTTTATTTTACAGTCCTTGTTACACGTTACATGTAGTTAATATAGTAATAACTACAAATTATGTATAATTACATGGAACTATCCCTAAACCAAATCCTATTCCAAACCCTATTGTGAGTACACATAGTTAATTAATATTACTCAGTACTTAAATGTATACTTAATAAGTTAGGACACCTTAAAATAAAGAGTAGCCAAAAAACGTTTCATGATTTCCATAAAAATATTAAGCAGCACAACAGAAATGTTTTTTGATCACCAAATTTGAATATTAGAATGATTTCTGAAGGATCATGTGACACCAAAGATTGGTGTAAAAGAAAAATCCGTGTAACCCCAAACTTATGAATGGTTGTGTAAGTTTTAAGTGCATTACTGTAAACATGTCCCCATTCATCTACAGTATACACAATTGTTTAATCAAAATTCATATGTGAGGCAAACATTTTGAATATATATATATATGTATATATATGTCGTGGTGTTACCTGTGAAAAATGCTTTTTTTATGCTTCGAATTTGTGGCTTAGGCAACAAGCAATGCCATAAGCAATTGAATTCGAACAACAACATTGCTCACATTGTCAAATATTTTTTCTATAGTAATTAATTTTTACTTTTAATATGTGTAACATGAACACTCTAATATAAAGTATTATGTAAAAAAATAGTTTATTGGCTGTGCATCAACATCCCTCTCCCTCTCTCTCTCTTTATTTAAACCAGGGGCCTCTCTGTCATATAATGCATTCATTCCACCTCCAAGTTCAAACTTAACCAGGGTGAAGCATTGTACTCCTCCGGCTGGGAGGTGGGCCAGTTCTTGCTTGCTCTGCAATCCTCCACAAAACTCAAGATGCCCCCAACCCCTTTCTATTGAAACAGCAATGAATGAAACCAGAGGAGGAAAAGGACAAAACACAGCTTTAAGGCAAATCTACAAAACCATCAAACAAAGCTAGACATTTTTTTGAAGAAAAATGGCGTTGGTCTGTTTAAAATCTACTGCCATGATGCTAGGGCTTTGCTATGCGGTTACGAGGGTGCTTTGAGCAGTTTGTGATGTCTTTGTTTGGGTGTTATGAGTGGTTGATAGGTGGTTTCTTACCAGTCTAAGTCAAAAGAGTTTCCTAGACTCTCACTACGTCTGAAGTCAAATACTTCCTTAATTTAATTCTATTCAGATTTATTTGTATAGCACTTTTCACAATACACATCATTTCAAAGCAGCTTTACAGAAAATGCATGAATCCACATTACAATTTAGAGTGATCTGTTATCAGAGGTAACTAAGTTATGTGTTTCAGAAATGTACATACACAAAATCACAGTTAGCGAAAAAGGTATTAATTTAAACAATGTATGTAGTACGGATGTAGTACGCATGAATTTAATTCATACAACCCATATTCATATTTTATAGAACATTCTTTTTTAACAGCTTCAAAGTAAATTCAAATTCAAATGTAGTGCAAGAAAGTATGCCATTTTGAATGCAGTGTCTATGATATTCTAGTCTACAAATATGAATACTTTCAATCAAACCATGGAATCTTTTGGCCTGTTTTTTTTCATCTTCCAGGTAACAATTGTAAGTCAGATCACTTACATAAAATCACACATCTCAACACATCACATGATTTGAGGTATCATTCATGTCCATATGACAAATGGGATGAGTAATATACCAAAGTGGAGAGATGAAGTCATTGCTAACATCTCTAAATGCTGTGCCTATGCTCCCCTACTGCGCTGCATTCGTCCTTCTTTGAGAGGTAATGTAAAAGTGGAATATTCAAATGTTCTCAAGGAACATCACAGGCTTTTACCTATTCATCTGGAACGAGTATCATTCGAGATGTTTTACTGCGCATTGAATCTTCATAAGAAGGTTGAGCGATGCCAAATCACTTTCCATCCCTTGATCCCATCTTCACACACAATTCTACTGGTTCATTTGAAGCTCCTTCTTGGCATACAGGATTATCTGTAGAACATTATGTGACTAAAATGCCTGTCAGCTATTCAATCTTCAAGAAATGAGAAGATCACTAAGCTCGAGATGCTCCTCTGAGGTGCAATCAGGAAGCTAGCATGAATACGCAACATTCTGCTACAGGAGAACTTTTCCTTATTACCCAGCCCCCCGCAAATGTGTTTTTTCCCCCCATCTGTCAGACAGGGTAGAAATCAATGCCCGTTTATGTTGCCTCACACATGGGAAAACCCAAAAACATTTTGTACAAGTCACACCTCAAGCAATGTAAGCTCAAGTACAGAGAAGTTCCACAAACGTTCAGGCTTTTCGTTTACATCTGTTCTAGTTGTTCTCGTCTTGTTCCACAAGTTTCCACAGTGTCTTCAAATAAAGACATTTTTAGCGTGGTACCAGAAGAGATTCGCAGTGGAGCGACATTGAGGCGGAAGAACACGGAGCAGTGTATTGTATTGCTGAGCTTTTGAACATATGCTGGGGCGTTCTCATCTTCAAAAGCCAAGAGTAACAAACACAGTGTGCCGTTTCCAAATCAGACTCTCAAAAGATGATGTCTTCATACTCATCACTCGCACATAAGAAGCAACAGCAAGATTAAAGCAAACAGATGTAACAGATTCTTCCTGGTTAACAAGACATACAACAACAAAAACAAGCCGATCTGTGTCAGTCACATCTGCGTCTGCCTGAAGCCACCTCCGACAACTTGATTGAAACTCTATTTGATCTCTCAAAGGCATTGAATCTAATATGACAATTATACACTTGAACCGCATGCTAGCTGAGAGCTCTCCACAATAATGAAACTCAATATGAGTTAATTACATCCTTCTGTGGCCACAAGCCCGGTTATGGCGCGCTCCAGCGTTTCATGCCACTTCAGAATGTGATTATTGCAAGGGCCATTGAGGAGATATTAACAAAAGGTTATTACAAAGGGATGTCCACAGGACCGCTCTGCCAGTGTCTTTTCCAGTCCCATCCACACCTCGCCGCTGTCGCGACATTGTTCGAAAGATGCTGGGATCCCATAACCGCCATTAAATCAATGTTAGGGTGCAGAAATTAACAGCTGGCTGCTGTCGGGCCTCCAGGGCAGAACCATATGGAACAGGGAGGAAGGGAGTATCTTACTCACCAATGCCTGTGTTCCAAACGTCTTCCTGTGATCAGCTGTCGAAGAACTGACCAACAGCTGCTAAACTGCCTTTGCCTTGAGCTTTACTGAAGAATAGCTGAGTAGAAAATCAAGGTCACCTCATTTGGCATATGGGTCAGTGACTTTTGCTATGAAGTTATTCAAAAATATACATTTGTACAAACTTGAATTCACCTCGCCAATAATAGGCATGCTTTAAATTTCTCCATTAAAATTAATTTTGATTATTTTTGTGGGACTCAGTTATCAAAAATGTATTTGGAATTTTTTGAATATAATCTTGAATTATTATTTCCAAAAAACAAATCACAAGGTTTTAAAATATTAACATATTTGAACTTTTGTCTACGAATTTCAAGTCAGTGTAACCATATATATATATATATATATATTGGGAGAGAGAGAGCTCTTTTTTAATCAAATGTAAAATTGGATAACCCCATGAAAAAGTTATAATAGTCATTATTTAAATATTCATGGTATTTGTTAAAAATATTTGTTTATAATGATACATATTCAAGGTGCTAGGAAATATATTACTTTTCAGTTATTAAATATACATTTTTTTTATTGAAAATGGGTTAAAAGCATTCATATTGATATGTATGAAATGAACATGAACACAAAGATTAGATTTCATAGAACTTGGTACACATTTATAACTAGTTTCTTTTTTCCAACATACTTATTTGTCATTGGCTCAACACATCACTGTGACATTAGGCATTAGTGCATTCACACAAAACTTCAACGCTTGATAACTCCACGTATAAAGGAAAATTGCATTGTTTTGAGTCTCATAATAATATTTAAATATATTATTTTAATATTCCATTTAGTCCCATTCCACAACAATAAAAGCACTTAACTCAGTTAATTATTTTAAAATACAGAAGCTGCAGGGTTTAATTTGATTTTTATGTGAAATGCAGGGCTCCTGGGGTAAAGGCTGTGCTGTTCGCTATCCATTTGAGGCAAAAGTAATCAAATGATTCGTAATGCTCTTTCTCCCTCTGCTCTGTGGAAAAAGGGAAATGCTGCATCTTAAGAGATAAGAAATCAGTTTCTGCTATGTTTTGATTTGATCATATCTACAGTAGTGAGAGTAATGCTTCAAGGTACTCACTCCAGACTCACTCAAGACAAATGATAAAGCTGACCTCCAATGCAAAACACAGTCCCAACGCACTAAATAAAAGTGACATCAGTGCTTTCCCATTTCCACCCTTTTTTCTTCCGAGTCTTCCAAGCTGTCTGGAACAGTGTTGTAATCTTATTTTATATAAAACATTCTCAAATCACACTAGCCTAAAGATGGCCGCAAACCTAACAGACATAGACTAAAAGCCACAAAACTAATTTTGACTTAACATATTGAGTAATATTAATAATGCGTTTCACGTCCAAAAATCCATTCCACAATCAGCACAGAGAATGCCAAAAAAAAGCCCACAGATGTAGCCAGCTGATTAGCATTTATAACTCATTAGAAAATGCAAATCCAAGACTGACAACATTAAAATCGCACAGAGGCTCTTCCAGTAGTTTAACAGAGGAAAGCTCTTGAGCGGAGTCAATGCGACCAGTCTTGACCTGCGTGACTGCACATAATGGAGCCATCTAGCATTTGTAAACTCCCATCCCTGAGGCTTTAGAAAAAGTGATTTGATTAGGGGTCTTAACGTGTCTTAACCATTGAGAAACACAAGGACCTCCTAAGCCCCCCAGGTCACACACCCCTGGTTCAATCCAACCATGGAAGAACTAGTTTAGTTTGAACATACTATTTCAGGGTTTTATTCTACAGAAGTCAAACATAATCTATCATGCTCATATTTTTATATAAGACTAAAATAAGCTACATGCATCATACATTTTTAAAGGGGTGGTTTACTGCTTTTTTTCTTTGCATGACTGTGTTAATGGGGTGCAATATAACATGTCTTCGTTTTTTTTTTTTATAAAGCCATATTTTTTATAAATTTCACCTTTGTTGTAAGCCGCTTTCTCCTCTGTCATTTGAATGACCGGTTGACTTCCTGATTCTATGAAACCACTCCCTCAGAAACAGGCAATGGGCTCAGATTGGTTAGTTGGGCCACTGTGTTGCAATTGGCTAAACTGCGTAGGAAACTTCACGTCCATTACCTTTACAGGTGAAAGCTGCATGTGCTCTGGTCAAATGTAAATAATGGTGTCAATACTGCGTATCAGCTTGAGCCAGAATCGGACCCAGAAAGCGGCAATGAAGAGAGTCAAGCAGAACCTCCCCAAACACGGCTCTTACAAAACGTTTCTGAATGGTAATGAATTATTCATTTTTGTATGTTTCTAAATTATTCATTTTTGAATCATTATTATTATTCTATTCTACTATTATTATATAAGAATTTTGATACGCTGTTACTTGAAAATGCTACTGCTGCTTGTTAGCTTTTGAGATACGGTTTTCTCCTGATTAAATGTTTAATATAACTGAATAAATGATTGAGTAATACCGTTTTTTAAAGTTATTGTTTTGTCGATATAATGAACAACCGTTTATCTATTCACAAAACTTAGTTTACTCTGTGTATCGTTTTCTTTAGGGGTACATGTGGCAACTGTGTTAAAATGCCAACAGAACGTGAAAACATCTGATAACAGCAGCTGAAGTTTGCTGTTGCGATTATATATAATTTTTGAACTTTATACACGTTTGTCTTATACACACAAAATAGCAAAGAACTAACTAGCTACAAACAGCGTTGACATTGGTTTATGTTCTTGATCAAATCGAAAAATGACGTCATAAAGTATACATGGAAAATACATTTACAAAATGAGTACATAATTTTGTCATAGACACACGAAATAGCATAACTAAGTGGCTACTAAAGCCAGCGCTGGCATTTGTTTACGTCCTTGATAAAAACTAAAGCATTACGTCTAAAATTATACATCCAAATACATTTAAAATGATTAAGTCTTACTTACAGGTTGTGGCCCAACAACTGCTTCCTCTGGTTTTAAAGTTGGAACTGCTTCATGCTTTAGTAACAGTTTCTTGTTGAATCCGGCATTGAATTTGTGGAGATTCTGGAAGCTGTCTTCCGTAAAATGCGCAGCACAGAGAGCTAAGTTACGATTGTAATTTTCAGGAACATAATCAAACATAAATTGTAGCCATTGTTGACGAACTACAGCGTCCGTAGGAAGCCCGGACACAGAAGACCTGACAGCTGGGTGAAAATAACACACTTTCGACGGCATGGCTACTGCTCTCCACTATAACGCTTCCTCTTCGAAATGAGCAGCAGAAATATGGCCATGCCCCCTTTTTTGAATATTCCGGAGGGAGGGTTGATGTAAATTTATGGGTTAGTTACGTATAAAACCCGGGAGTATCTCGTTGTAGTCCCATTCGCGTCGTTTTTGTAGGCATTAAACTTCCTGATTTTTAAAAGACAATATCTCTGCTTACGTTGAACTTTAAATGCATGTGTAACAGGATTATGCATGGGTTCTAAAAGTGACCGCAGCCTAATATTTCTGCTGCTCTTTGTCATTACTGATGATCAAAAAACAAAAGAAAAAGAAAATCACTCACTGATCTTGACTGAATAAGTTTTGTAACTGTAATAAGGATTAATACATATTTTATTTACAAAAAGGAAACTAAGCAGTTATTTTATATTTGATTACAATTTATTTACTCGAACTTTATTCAGTTGTATATATTTGTGCTATTGCTAATTTGTTCTTACTTTCTTGTCTTTAATAAAAAATAAAAAAATTAAACCATAGGAAAATGTTAGTGTTCTTTAGGCTGACAAAAACATTTTTTTTTTTAAATGTTTGAATCAGATTTAGAGCCTAGATACCATCCATACTGAAATGAAATTAAAGCATGTAAAATAATAGTGTGCAAATCGCACTGTAGCTCAGGTAGGTAAAAAAAACACATGAGGTGAAGCGTTAGTATAATAAAATATCGGCAATCACAGACATTCGCATTTGGATGGGATTAGATGTCTTAGAGGTCCGTTGAGTTTGTGAAAACCAGTAGATAATTTGCCCTGGAATTTTTCCTGAGGTTGTGTGAGAAAAACAGACAGGATTAAAATCACAAAGTTTGCCAGTGATAAACAAACTTTTCTAAGGTCCTCCATGAAGACTTGTCCCGTCTGAATAGGGCTATAGATGCTAATAAAGAATATTTATTATCGAGTGCACAATTCAAACCCAAGGGTATTGCATTATATAATTGCACAAGAAAAGAAGGCAGCAAAATAAACAAAATCATGAAACCGTTAAGTTAAACACCTCCAAGGTAACGGCTCATATTGACAAAGATCTCAATTTTCAGTCCCAACCGCTGTCAAGGCGGCACAACAACCAGGAGCGCTTTCAAGTGCCATCACTTATTTGTTTATTATGTAAATATCTTAACAGGCAACGTGTCGGACAGCCCAATAAATCAGTTAAGCCTGTGATCATTATCTATACCCTGTTTGCAGGCATTATGTAAGACAGCTATTTACTCAATATGTGTCATTTGCCAGCTAATGGACAGACATTCATTGCGAAAACTCAAAACAAGCCGTGGCATGAAGGCGCAATAGAGAGATGGTTTTCAGGCTCATTATTTACTTTTCACACAAACAGATCTTTCATTTAGCTGGTTCAATATCACAGACAGTCGATGTGTCATTTGCTGCATCTTTGGCTGCGGCAGCATGCGTGTCTGGACTGAGCTGCGGTTTAGAGCATTTGAGCCATTTTATTACGGAAAGTGACGTCGGTGGACGCAGCAGGGCTTTTAGCGTTCACCTTTGTAGTCAGGGGTTAAGTGTTGACAACTGTTAGAGCTCAGATGGTGCACTTTAATTTGAAACGAGGTGCTGTGATAGTGAGGTCAAAGGGTCAAATCAGGGCCATGCTCTCTATCAAAGAAGGCCGAAACTTTTGAACCGCAGATGCGGCAAACGTGAAATATGTCTGACCCTTGCAACTGTTTGTTTTAGCTCGATACTGCACCTCAAACCCTCCACAGGAGCTGTGCGTTTATGTTTTGAGGTTGTCAAGAAGCCCTCAGCCAGTTTTGAGATGTGATTGGTGCTTGTTCAAGTCAAGCATAGGGGTTGGAACGAGGTCTGATACGATCGTTTAAATCCGCTTTCTCATCTATGACACGCACCAGCTGTGTCTTCTGTTCGTGCTCTGACCAGAACGTGAAGATATATCAACTAGAACAGCACTTTTTCTTATCCACAGAGTTCTCGACTATCTGCACTTCACATTCTTGTAAAACCAGAGGCCTCTAACTTGTTTTGTTTACTACGATCTCTCCTCGCGTAGCATTCTGGTTGGCTTTAACGTGTCACGTCAGCCGCAAAAATCCAAGCAATGCTAAAAATGCAACCTAAACGTTTGTTTTGCTTTTGGTGGAGCGTACACGCATTTGACTGCAGGCTACGGTGTAGTACAGGGGGAGGAACCCCACATCTGTTCAGCATAAGAGATGTTTAGAGTTACTCGCTCTCTCTGGATCAGACCTTGTTTGGATGCAGCGGCTTATCTGTGATTGAACAGACTCACGGCATACTGTATTTCTTTGCTATACGAGAAAGAACTGCCTGCATCTTCAATATCTCCAAACTTTAAGCTCAGGATTTCCAGTGAAACGCATTTTAACGCACAATTCCTGTAAATCTTGCTGAAATTGTGAAATCCTGCAGCGGTTGGCCACGTACCATGCATGATAATCAGCTTAGATTGCTAGCGATGGAGGCCAGCGCTATTCATTTGCTGAAGCTTGACTAAACTAGGCATTTTATGCCCTCCAAACTCCTTCAATGTTTCCATAGTAAAATGTGGGCGCATTTGTAATTGGTATCAAATGTTTAATTAATTTTAACTGAGCTGAAAGTTGTTGTGTGCAATGGACAAAGAGGTTAAGGATGTTGTTAATATTCAAAAGTTACGGTATAGGTGAGTGAAGGATAAAAATCCACCCAGGCTGCATAATTGGAAAAAAGGCAATTTGAGCCATTTGACTTCTCCATTTGTTTTTAAAGCTATATTGATCCAAGAGAGATCTAAATGGTTCTACCACCACAACATGCATTTCCTGTTTTTAAGATTTGTGACTTTATTTACTGGCCTGGGTTCAGTGTTGAAAGTGAGCTGTGTTTGGAAGCAGTGAAGCTAATTAGACTCACGTAAAAGTCTCTCGCCTCTTTCTTTGCACTTAAAATACCAAAACAACAAAACAGAGACACTTTTATCACGGAAGTTTTGTACTAGCTCTAAGTGTAACTTTGAGCTTAATGATGTAGGTTATCATATTGCTCTTTGAATTCTTCACACGGGCCGCTTTATGTTGATTTATGCTTTGCGCTACTGAGAAGATACAAATCATTTCATCTGTGGGCTTATGAGAATGAATTCAAGCACCGACAGTGCATACACTATTCCAGGAAAATATATGTGAGTGATTCTTCAATTAGTACAAGTTTTCAGCTCCCTGGGATGAAAAAGAATAACAATGGTTCTAGTTTCAAAGGATAGATTATAATATCTTTGCACTTTATTGTGTCCTTTAAATTACTATGTGCACATTTTTTCATGTTGACATATTACATATGCCTAAATTTCATTCATTATGTTAGTCTTTTTCTCCTAATAAAAAAAAAATGTTCTCCTTTGCATTTTTCTTGAACGTAAAATCTCAAATTTTTAATGTATTAAGCATTATGAATGGTTAGTTTTTTTTAAGAATTACTTTACTGCTATCATTACCATCTCACCAAACTTTTTACAATAAATCCCAATTTACATATAATTTGGTGCTGTCATATCGATTAATTGCGATTAATCGCATCTAAATTATATATATATATATATATATATATATATATATATATATATATATATACACATGTATGTATTTGCATACATATGTTTATGTATGTATTTATAAACAAACAAATACACACACACACATATCCAACCAAACATTTATGTCAGATGTGATTAATCGCGATTAATCGATTTGACAGCACTAATATTATTATTAGGTGTCCCCCCATTACACATACAAAAATCCAGGTTAATCAAGGCAACGATTGTTTATCTAATTATTATTCATAATAATTAGATGTCTCATTTTCATAAAGTAGCCTAATTGAAGAATCAATCAAATACAGTAAAGTGTTCTCTTAGAATCGATTAAAGAAAACATTAAAATATAGTATACAATCATATTTTGTGTTAGGGGATTGTTGCAATCAGTAACTTTGAGAAATGGTGATATCTACCACAAATTGTTGCTCCCTATGTTCGCTCAACCATTGAGTTCATAATGTATAATTTGAGCAAAAGAAAAGTAGAAGTTCCTGAGACCCTAATTCACCCTAACAGCTGTTCCCCAGGTTTCCCACGAGAGAATATAGAAAACAATGCTGTTAAACCTGCACCAACATGCCTCCATGTACGTGTCCTTATAGAAGATCCATCTTGGGTTTTACAAGCGAACATTTTTACAATGGCAAAACTGTGTCGGATCTGACTGTGGTGAGTGAGTTACCTGTGCATGCCACCATTTTCGGCTCTGTTGCCTTGCTGTGGCCCGTAAGAATATGTGTATCACCACATTTTGTTTGCGTTGATCCTTCACGTCTGAATGAAAGCTCTGGGTGCTGGCGCAGTCTTTGATGATAGCAGTACGTTTTCATCTGTCAGCCTTCATGACTCCCCAAAGGTTCTCTCTCGGTTGCTGTCTATTAAATTGGGATTGATTGAAACAATACGAATCATACATTCAACACTGTACCGCAGAAAGAGAGATTTGTTCCTTCTGCTGTCTTTCCTTTCTTTTGCTTTCATTTTTTGACAGGCCCTGGGGGCTTGTTACCGTTTCCCAAAATGCATTTCACTGCACTTTTGCAATTTAAGGTGACCGCTGAGATACTTTGCACCCAGGCTGTACATCCATTCCCATCCTGTGTAAAAAGAGTTTTATGCTATTAATATAGAATTAGGCTGTGGTTTTCTGTATATAATGTTTTGAAGATCAATAAAGAATACTTAGATAATTGTATTCTGGCTGCTCTGTGTTGAAGCAGAAATATTAAGTTAATATCCTTACTGATTTATTCTTATGGAAAAAGGTTTAATAACTACTGATAACAAAATACTCTATTTAATAGAATTAACTCTGTTTAGAGAGTAATGCAAAATATATTTCAAAACATAATAGTTTTGTACGAATTTATTTCAGTTTGCTTTTATCCATTCATCACGATTACATTTTAATTGCTTATGCAATATTGCTTTTACTGAAAACAAAATATAATTCTTTCTCAATGCAGTTTTATTCCTGTACGCCTTTGAATTTCTGTATTTTTCCATGAATCTTTTGCTCAACCCTGTTAACAATTCTCCTGTAAAATATTGCTTTCATAAAAGTGGCCACCTAGTTCAAACACACCCTTGTAAAAAAGAAGTGTGCTTAATTTTATTGAAAGTGCACTTGCAGATAATTTAATATTAATGAAATAAAAGGCCACTTAAAGTATACTTAAAGAGAGTTTCCTAAGTCCGACTTAAGGGTACATTTACACAACAATGATGTACTATAAACAGAAAAGTTTTTCCTTTGTGTTTTTCAGTTTCAGACGAAGACGCTGTCAAAATGATCCCCGTTCACACGGATCCGCGAAAACAACAAAACACACTGTATTATTCATGTCAGGCCAGTAGTTGGCGATATCACTTTGTGAATAAACACTATGCGCCTATAGACCGAACACGTAATATCAATGCGCATGGCATCACCATTTTCACAAATTAAATTTTTTTGTAGTTAACACAGAGACTGATGAAGATGAAGGAGAGTTCAAAACGGATTCAATAAACCAAAGGGTCTTTTAATGACAACAAGCTCAGGTAATCTACGAAGTTAGAATAGTATGTCTACCCACAAACACAAACAGCAAGCGAAGGGTGAAACAGAGCAACTTAAATACACAGTGATAATGAGATGATAACGAACAGGTGTTATGATTGGATGAGTGTCCATGACAACTGATGACTGGCGTGAAACTGAGACAAAGAAACACATGTGATTGAAAATAACAAGCCAGAAGTCCATGAAAACATAAACTAAAAGCAAACAAAATGTAATATCGGCAGACATTTTCACACTTTATCAAACCTTACAATATCTTGAATATAACAGGGTTGAGCATATGTTACAGCCCTGTTATCTTGGGCCTGAGCTTGGAAACTATTTCTTAAACATTCTAAAGTAACCTTTCTCAAATAAAGCATACAATTCAGCTTGAGAATGACTGTGTACGATGTACGTGATTATATTCCTGTACAAAAATAGGAGGGACCACAATCCCACCAAAAATGTTGATGAATTGATTTCTGAGAAAAGAGATTTCAAGGATTTAAGAGTTGAAGAGTTTAAATATGAGTAGAAACTCTGAGGTACATCTTCTGTTCCAGATACCTATCTTTTATAAGTCCCTGGTGTTTATTTGCAGGAAAGCCTTGAGAAATATCCAACAGAGGTTAATCTGTGATTAGCAAAGGTATGGCCATGCTTGAGTCACAGAGAATGAGGAAAATAAGTGAAATGATGAAGAACAGAAGAAGAAACGGAGAGGGCACCTCTGAGCAAGAATTGCCCCCTGCGGTTGCCTGATGTCAGGTGTGGGAAAGCAGATGAAAGTGGGGTAGGGGTGCTGTGGAGGGCTTTGATCTAGCCTTTTGTGTGCTAAACACGGCTGTGTGCCAACTCTCTCTGAAGGTGTAGCCTTTGAGTGCTCTCCCATGTGCTCGCTATGCCAGTCTGTATGCCAACCTGCTGTCTTGTGCTTTCACAAGTGTCTGAAGTATCTTGTCCACCTTCTGCCGCTCTCTCTTTCTCCTTAAAGAGTCTGATCGCAGCACGGAGACCTCGGAATGATTGTTAAAAGGGGGTTCTCGCATTCCGGAGGCACATGTCATGCTGAGTCAGGCCTATCCTTTATCCTTTCTGCTTCACTATCATAGAACAAGCGCTACTGACTTCCTGCAGTGCAATGATAATGATATGCATGTTCAATTTTTTATGTGTGCTATGCCTTTGAAATGCGCCCGTAGTTAACCCGTTTAATCTCACTAGTCGCATTTGTGACCGCCATTTAGCTATGAGTTTGAAGAGTCTAAAAAGAGTTGATGCATTTCACACCTGTCAACTATAAATGAAAGTGGAGGCTGTATTGAATTCATGTGAACATTTTTACATGGCCAGGGTCAAGGATGTCTATAATACCTGGGGAAAACTATTCTCATTCATCTCAATGGCAGTTGCATGGAAGTACGTGATTTGAAATCGGTCATGGAGACATGTTTTGGGACCGGCGGAGACGACAGCACGGAATAAAGCCGCTCATACCAGCCTCCGGTGTTTCTGACACTGCTTCAGAAGACGCAGTAGACCAGCGCGACGGCTACACATTGTCATGTTGTAAATAAGACAACATCTCTATTGCAAACCCCTACATGATGCGGTTGCTGTTGTTGTTGTTTTTGGCGTATGCCTACCAACACAATGGCATTGCCATAGAATCCAATGGAGATATATTCTGGAAAACGAAACAGCGGGATGGACACACATATCGGATCGGAACAGTTGCAATACACAATGTGGACAGTCAACAATTTTAGATCAGATTCCAATCGGATACAAAAATAATCGGATTTGGACTGACAGTGTGAACGTAGCCAATATAGCATTTCATGCGATTTTTTTTTTTTTTGCCATTCACTCTTGCTAAATCTGATTGTATTTCGGATATGCACAAAATTGGATTTGGACTAACAGTCTGAATGTAGCCTAGGTCAACACACATACACATAAAACAGAAACATAACCAAAACAGGAATATACACGTTACAATAAATAAATAAACAAATTACTGAATTAACATTTTGTCACTTGGTGTATCATTATTTTCTGCATTTTGGAAAAAAAAATTCTAAAATGTATAATACTTAATAAAAAATAAAACAGTACAATAATTAAAAATACATCTGCCCTAAAGGTATACATAAGTTTTAAAGGCTTAAAGGTAGACAACCAAGACATTGCTAACATGTTGCTAAGCATTGCTTGCATTTTATTAACATGTTCCTAACATGCTGCTTGCTTAGCATGTTAACACACAGCTAGCATGTTTATATGATATGTTAGAACAGTTTGAGTTTTATCATGTGTATGGCCTGTTTTAGCATGTTGTTAGGATTTAATATAGTTTTTAACATGTTTTAGCACATGTAGCACAACACTGGCCATGTAAAAATGTTCACATGAATTCAATACAGCCTCCACTTTCATTTATAGTTACATGCATGAACTCTTTTTAGACTCTTCAAACTCAAAGCTAAATGGCGGTCACAAATGCGACTAGTGAGATTAAACGAGTTAACTACGGGCGCATTTCAATGTTGCTACCATTGTTTTAGCACATTGCTAGAATAATATAACAAACTGCTACCATGGTAAGAGTCAATGTTTTAACATCTTGCTATTGTTTTATAGCCAACATAATGAAGCCAACATAATAAATATAAATGAGAAGAAAAAGAGCAATTTTAGATTTGAGAGTTTCTGCTGCTCAAAGTGTCTGTAACTCAAAAAGGGGAGAATGTGCGTGTAACACCAAGGTCACGAGTTCGATTCCCAAAGATTGCTTGAACGAATCAACTGTATACCTTGAATGCAATATAAAGTTGCTTTGGTTATGATTTCCAAATGCATAAATGTAAATAAAAAATTCACCCAAAATTTGGAACTCATCCATGATGTAACCGGAAATCTCTAAATGTAAGTTTTTTTTCTGTAAAACCTTAAAAAGTTGCTACCCTTTTTTTTTTTTTTTTCTAATTTAAAGTTTTTAATGTATTTTACCTATTTCCTGTACATATGTGAGACTTCTGATTCATTAGCCACTATGGGCAAATAAATGGAAAAAGTGCACTAAACAGTTTACTCTAGAAACCAGTTGTTTATAATTATGAATAAATAAAGCAAAATAATACAACAAATAGTTGGCAATAACAAGCAGTATAACAAAATGTTTTTGTTCAGCTGAAATAATTGGAAGCCTTGCACATTATAAAGTTATAAATGGCACCTATGTTAAAATTAAGGAGAATTAAATGAACTCACTAATGAGCCACATGCACACACACACACACACCTTTTAATTTTGTTGTCAGTTGTAAAAGTCTGTTTCTAATCAGAAAGGAAGGGAGGAGGGAGAGGGGGGGGGGGGCAATTATGGTTCAGGCTTCATGTTTGTTTTTATAATTTGTCTAATTTCATTCGTGTCACCATAAGATTGTGTATCAGATATAATATGAAGTTAATTCACCGTGACAGAAGACGGTATTTCTCCAAGGGCCCAGTTACAGTAAGTAAATAATGTGAGTTCATCAATAACATACCAGCGGAGTTACTCATCAGGAATAGAGCTGCTGGCGGCATGTGCCAAACTCTCTTTTCATTTGTGTGCATGTGTGAACTGCAGTTTGTGGATTTATTATATAATACGACAGGCACTGGAACACGCTCAAAAGCTTTGCTGCAAAATACTGGCTTGCTTCTTTCTATGATTCATTCTGAATTGATTGGTTTTGCAAACAGAAAACTAAGAAAAGTAAGGAAATCTGTGTGCTACGCCAAGTGCTACGCCACTTGCACCTGACAGTATCTGACAGTCTTCCAAAGCCAAGATTTAAATCTAAACCCATGCATCTGGATATAATATAGAACAGGTCAACGTACGGAAGTAAGAGACATGTTGCTTGCTGAGTTTAGCTCTTGCATAGACCGACTGGATGTTTATAGGTGGTTTGGCGGAAGAGGTCTGTTCTGGTCTCGAGTGAATTCTTTTAAGTGTTTCTTTTTCCATTATGCATTTTACTCTGAGTGTAATGGATTAGTTATTAGGCTGACACCTGTGAATATATGAAGCTGAACAGTCTTATTTTGTATGCGATTTTGCATGTAGTGCATCCTGCACACACACATGCTTTTTACAATGCTTTCACAATCGGGAGTAAGGCCCTGTCCCAAATGGCACACTTCATGTGCACTTACGGTATTGTGGGCTCACAATGGCCACAGCATGCACGTGTCTGTTAAGTCCACAAGACTGTATGTCCCATTTGTCATTTTAGGTTTCAGAAGGGTGCTCATGAGTGCAGCATGAGTGAGATGGGAGCTCCGCAACAGACTTCTACAGATTTAGGAATATAATTTAGTTCATAATGCACAAAAATCCTAGATCCTTAAGTAATGAAATCTGATTTGTTTGTTCTGACAGCGTGGTCAATATGCAATGAATCTATTGGTTGCTATAATAATGATGTGTGACTCCAAGAGACTTTCTCATGCAACAACTAAAAGCACGAAACGCTTATGTCAATCTTGACATCTTTCTGTGGTGTTAAACTTGTAAGGTGGAGTTGCCCGGTACATTTATGTATCATGTGTCTGAAAGCGCTCAGCCATTCACTCACTCAGTTCATGAGAGCTGTAAATAAGTAAATTCAGACAAAGCTAGGCTACTGCACTGTGTTTAATGTTACAGTCACATTCAAAAACTGGAAATTTTATTCAAATTTCATGCTGTTTTATTTTGTGATTTGATTTGGATATACAAAAAAAAAAAAAAAAAAAAAAGATTTTTGCTGCCTGTCTGAATAAATACATAAACATATTATGAAACAGACTGAGTGTATACGAGTTTCTTCAATAACAGGCACTTTTAGTCCCACGGGTTGATTTTTTTATTAACAGATTTAAGCAAGCTTTTTTAATTATTGCAATAAATAATAGGCCTATGTCACATAAAAACTGTTTTTACTCTAAGAAAAAAGGTTCTATATAGAACCCTAGGATGCCAGCTCAATTTAAAAAAAACCTTTATGTGCAAAAGGTTCTATATAGGAGAAATGTAAAATTATTTTATAATGCTTTCATGTTTAACAGGTCTTTTTTTCTAGTGATAATTAATGAATGAATTAAATCTAAATCCATAAAATGATCTCATGATGGGAACCCTTAATATGAAATGCCTGACAGAACCTTTTTCTGATGAATGATGAAGAATCATTTAATAATCGGAAGAAACTTGTTCCATTATACAGAACCTTGTGTGTGATGGTGGAAAAGATTCTTGGATGTGTGACAGCTCAGTGAGTAGTTGTGTGTTTGTCCTCGAGTTGCAGGTGATGGCTGGAGAGCGTGGCTTTACACCTGAATGAAATCATGTTACTTTAAAAGACACTGGGTCAAACAGAGAAGGGAACTATTGTTGTTGCTGCTCATGAAGCTACCGGAGAGCTGACGGGATGTGTGGGTAACCGGAGACCACAGCCGCATCGGATTTCTCATTTGATCCATCTTCCCCTATTATGATGTTTTGATTTGGACCTTTTGTTGTTTATGTTTGGTTGGACTGATGTCACTTGAACTTGCTACTTACATTTACATGCTGACACGCTGACTTACAATTGATCACTTGACATTTCATGTTTCTTACTTTAGTCAAATAAATCTTATAGTTTATGCAGTGGTTGTGTGGCATCTCCTTTACTTTGTTGCGATCTAAAATTGTAACAGTTTGAATTGAATTGTTATGATAATCTAAAAAGACTAAAATATACACAAACCATTTCAATATTTACTATTAGTGGAAATATTTGTAAACACTTTAGTGAAAAAACAACAACATAAATTACAGTACAGCTGTCTTTTTGTGTCCTTTTCATCAACAACATCAATTTTGGCTCTCATACATTTTCTTCAAATGTTAGTGCATTTGTTAAAAGACAACTGTGTAAGTGAAGAATATGATATATTATTGTTTTGTTTTTTTTGTCATTAATGTGATTTTTAATGTTTTTGAAATAAGTGTCTTATGCTCCCCAAGGCTGCATTTATTTTATCAAAAATCAAAAACAGTAATATTTTGTGAAATATAATTATTTAAAATTACTTTTTTCTATTTTATTATTTTTAAATAGTCGCATTCGTCATTATACGACAGGAAGCTCGTGCCCCAGACTGTCATGAATGCCAGGACCGTTTGCCAAGGCTGTGGATTACAGGTGATAATGTTGTAAATAATGTTCAGTTTCTTGCAGAGACCGATCATTTTGCTTCATAAGACCTCAATGTTTTGTCAGGAGCCACGGGTATAAAATTTGTTTTGGACATATGTGTTTTTTTTTTTTTTTTACCCTCAAAGTGAAGTAAGCCATTGACTTATCACCAAGGACCTGTATATATATATATATATATATATATATATGCACCAAGGATATATATATTTATATATATGCACCAGTTTCAGCCAAAAATCTTCATTATACGAATTATATGGATTATACGAATCACAAGGGACCTGTATACCTGTAGGACTATATATATATATACACCAAGGACAGTTTCAGCAATAAAAAATTCTTTACTGTTCAACTGAATAGCTTTTTTCTTACCTACATCTTGGATGGCCTGAGGGTAAGTATATTAACAGCACATTTTCATTTTTAGGTGATCTTTTTAATACTAAGCCAACTATTCCAAAATATATAATTTAGTATGAATGGTGATTTAAGATGTGCTGGAAATAACATTTGTAATTTTTTTAGGGAAAAGACAAACAACATAATTTTCCTGTGATGTATGTATGTACAGAGTTGGACATTGTTAATGAAATGAACGATTGTGAGAGTGTGAAAAGTGTTAAAGGTGAAGTATGTAGTTCCCTTTCAGTTGCTCATGTTCGACGTAGCCTGATTGGGATCACGCTTAGGGAGACAGTCAACTTCGAGTACTGTTAAAATGAACCAATGCACATTGGCTTGTGAGATCTGCATCTCACATTGCGCCCCACGGCGCGGGTATAAATACGGAAGTGGATGCACGCACCAGTAGTCTTTCACTTCGGAGCCGCTCAGTCTTCATGTTGATGTCTCTGAAGAGTGTTGTTATATTACAACAAGTGAGTGTGTCAGCACTTCTAAAAGGAAGTCTCTCCCGGTGCTGGTGGTTCTACAGCAATTAGTGCAGCGGTGGTCGAAAGCCTTCTGAGCTTTCAACTGCTGTTTTAACAGCTTCACAATTCTGTGTTTGTGTTTGTTTGTTTGATGGCCGGTTGAGGGCGAAGAAGGTGAGTGGTTCACTAGTACAGGCTGCACCATCCCTGTCAGTGTTGCCGCGATCATTCCCCTGTGTGCTCCGGCACTGGTGAGAGTTTTTCATTTCCTGAAAGAGCAACATGGGTGCGTTTGAGTCTTTTTCAAGATGTCAATCCACCCGTGCGTTTCTGGATGCGATCGTTTCCTGTTCCTCTGTGATGGTCACATTTGTTGCATCACGTGTTTGGGCTTACAGCTAGGTGAAGAAGCTTTTGTGGACAGTTCATGCTCCCATTGCGGGAATATGACTGTCGCGGTGTTGAGATCGAGACTAGCCTTCATCCGCGAAGCTGGAGTCCCCATTACCACGCCCCACCCCCGGGTGCCATGTGGGATGGGTGATCGGAGGACAGTGATGGATTTCTCGCCCGGTAACCATTCCCTGTGGGCTCCTCACTCCTCAATCACACCACAGCCAGTGGAATTTCCTGTTGAACGTGCTGGTCCCTCTGTAATGGACCAATCAGCCATTTCAATTGGGGTTCACCCAGAGGATAGGATGTCGATAGCAGCATTGGAGTGTAAGCTGGCCTTTGGAGATGACAACTCGGCTGTGTTATCTCCCTTTGGCAGTGTAACGTTTCCCGAGCAGGATCCAGAATTGTCAGCTATGCTGAAACGGGCTGCCGGGCTCGAGTGGAGTCTTCCACCATGTCCCGCTCAGTCTCGGTTGGAGGATTGGTATCTGGGTCCCAAGAGGGCAAGTCAGGCGATGTGCGACCATGTAAAGCCTTGCACCCCTCAGCCCCCTCTTGTTCGCCAGCATGGCAGCTGGGTGCGGTTCGAGGACCCGGTCATCCGCCTTCTCACGCATCCCTGTCCGCCTCTTGGAGACAGGTAAGTTATGTGCACCACACTCAGACCCTGCTTCGGGCCACCTTCGAGCAGATATGCTGCTAAAATTAGTAATATTTATCACACCTAGTTGTTGAGCAATGCTCCTGTCTTGTGTGCGCACATCGCAGTCTACTGGCGAAGGACGCGATGCAAATGGTCCCTCCAGCCGATATGAAGGCCATTCTTCATTCTACCCTAGAGATTTGCGACACAACCATCTTGGTCCGGTGTTAATTGAGACGGGCCCTTTTTCAAAAGCCTCCATTCAATTTGCAATATGCATTTTCAAATACTCTGTCCCCAAAATTGGTCTGCAGCGTTCGACCTGAGAGACATGTACTTCAGATCTCTATCCTTCCGCACCACAGGCCATCCAGTGTTCATGCGTTGGAAAGGTGTGAAGTATCAATACAAAGTCCTAGCCTTCAGTGCTCATAGCCAGTTGGGTCCTCAGGTCAACTCAGAAAGAGTAAACTCGTCCACGGGTAGAGGATCTCTTTTCTTGTTTGGAGATAGATTCGTTCCACCGCATCTCTGAAAAAGAGTATGTGGATGGTTAGTGCTGTATAGAAGTGAGAAAAGGTCCCACTAAAACTCTTCAGAGGCTCATGGGGCATATGGTAGATGCAGCCGCTTGGCTTCCTCCATATGAAGACCGCTTCAGCACTGACTTTACGGCTGAATCCCGAATTGGCCATGGCGGAGAGGCACGGTCCGTGTGAAAGCACCCAAACCCTCAGTCCGTAACAGACCTTTTGATTCTCCGGGCCAATGGCTCCTAGAACAAGTCTCCATCAATACCGGCTGAGGGGCCACGCACAAAGGGCATGCAGTAACGGAGGTCTGGGTGGCCCTCCGACTGCATTGGCATCCATTGCCTCGAGTTGCTTGCAGTTCACCTTGCTTTGAGACCAGCTCAGCGAGCATGTACTGGTCTGAAAGGACAACATGGCGACAGTTGAGCTACGCTCCCCGCACATGTTGCAACTCTCCCACCACCTCCTCCTTGGAGTCAGATGCTTCTGAGGTTGTTTCATTTCACTTATTTATTCTGGCCTACTCAATCGTGCCTCTACTCAAGCTCAAGACTGGTGTCTTTGCCGAGGTTTTCCTGCAGCCTGCTGGATCCAGGCCGTTTCCAGATCTGACGAAGGACTTTCGCCTGGACCTGATGACAATGCAGTGCTGAAGTGCCAACTAGCCTCTCCCTATGGAGGATCCCTATACCACTCTACAGATAAAGCGTTGTGGAATTTTTCGGTTCGCGTTCCTACCCAAAGTGATAAGATAAAATAAAAATTCTGCATCAAAATTTATACACAAGTACTTTGTTTAGGCATGGTTTGTAAGGAATTACAAACCTGCGCACATATATTCAAACGCACATAACTATAGAATCAATTCTTAATGCGCATGTGAACGCCATCAGCGTCTATCACAGGTTCACGTTTAAAGTCTGTTTAGAGAGAACGGTGTCGTCTTAGCGGCCCCTAATTTAATAACAAATGATCATTTAGACGGAAGTGAATCAATCAAAACTAACTTTAGCTGGAAAAAACATTTTTCAAGAGCCACTATAAAACCAAACCAATCTCTGTTACCTTAAATTATATGTTTATCTCTGTAAAGCTGCTTTGAAACAATCTACATTGTTAAAAGCGCTATATAAATGAGGATGACTTGACTTGACTTGACGACAGCCTCTGGCCCGGAGAGAGTGGAGACTCCGTCCCCCAGGCGGTCCAGGTGTTTGGGACCACTTTGTTGTCGCACAGTTACATCTGTTGTCCCTCCAGACTTGTCCCTCCGCCAGTTGTTCTTGCTCCAGTAGAGTTCCCCTTATTAGCCGAACCCTGTCGAGTTCCTCCATACCCTTCAGCAACGGATGTGGCGGAACCTTAGAAGCCAGGCCTATCACTCGTATGCACTGGTGGACTACGTCGAACGTGAGCGACTGAAAGGGAACATCTCGGTTACGTGTGTAACCCTCGTTCCCTGAAGGAGGGAACGGAGACGTAGTCACATCACCACTATTGCTGGACCACCGCTGACTCCGGGCTCTGCTCGGCTCCTCAGTGAAAAACAACTGGTGCGTGCATCCACTTCCATATTTATACCCGGGACAGAGTGTGTAATTCAGATCTCGCACGCCAATGTGCATTGGCTCGTATTAACAGTACTCGGAGATGACAGGCTCCCTGAGCGTGATCCCAATAAGTCGACACATCGACTACGTCTCCTTTCCCTCCTTCAGGGAACGAGGGTTACATATTAACCAAGATGTTTCTGTGGCACTTATTTTAAAACAACCCAAACGCCCCTTTCGTGTGCCGCACCTCCCCAACTCAAACATGCTTGTGAATGCATGATTCAACAGATAAAAGTAGGCCAGTTTCAATTAAAGGTACTTTTATAAATACTTTTAGCTGTGTTGCTATGTGTCATGAGTAAGCATGTGAGCAGACGAACAATCTGTCTAGAGCGAACAAGAGTGTCTGTCTGATAATAAATCCATTAGTTAAACCCATTGACCCAAACATTAATTAAAGTCCCTGTGGTAAAAATCCAGCTTTTAATGTTGTTTATATGCCTCTGTGGTGTTTTTAATATATGCTTTAAGATAAACCATGTAAAAATTCACAAGTCAACACCATTGCTGAGTATTGTCTCAAAACATGGTTTGAAATTGTTGGTCTGTCTGACGTCACAAACTACCTTGTAACCAATCAGGTCAACGTGTAATCATCAACTCTCTGAGCTGCTGTGAGTGAGTGGAGGCGGGGCTCATCAACTTTAGAGTATTAAACAGGAAAAACTCTAAATATCTCTTTCAATTAGAATTACAACATCATTTTCTACTATAAAGCGGCTGTCCAGTATGTTCATGTTTTTACTCTGGGACGTCCAGTCTCAAAGGACTGATCAGAATATTTGAACCAGAGATTTCCACGTCAAAGTCACCTATTACGGACCAATGGTAGTTTGGAGGTGTTTACCAGCCAGAGCAAACGTTTCCGGAAACTTTGCTTAGGCTTGCTGTTTCAAAGTACTGAAATTGAGCGTCAACGTCAGTTCTGGCAGGCCAAGAAGTCAAGATGCTGCTAACGCTATTGGCCAAAAACACGGTCTCATCAGTGATCATCTCCCCTCGCTGCTAATGATTACGCTCAAATCAGGGCGCCTTATTTAAACAGTTTCAGTTCGCTCCTAACTGCTTGCTGCTCGCTCTCTGTAACCCACCACCTCCCCAGCTCCTCCTTGTTGTGTATAACGTGGCATTTGCTATTCTGTCATCGTTGCTGCTCTGTTCATATGGGGGAATAGTTCTCCTCTCTCCCAGTGCTAATCTGTGAGCGTTCCCTAATGCTGCTGCTGTCCTCTGACTCTCTGCTATTTCATGGTGCTCATGAAAGGTCAGAGGTCTCCCTGAACCGAGCCATACCGCCAAATTTCAATTATCAACTGAATTGCAATTTATTCAATACAAATTTCCTAATCATTTCTATTGTCTTGTGTGTTCTTGACTTAAAGTAACACCAGGTAACTTTTGCTCTCGGGGTCCCCCCACAGTTGGGAAACAGTATTGTCCTCTACTACTGTCGTAAACTCTGTCATCGTGCATTTGTTGACAACCAATATAGCCCTGAACACTGTAGGAGGAGGTCACATGCAGGTGTTCTGCCTGCGTCGCGTGTGAAATGTCTTCATCCCAGGTACAGTGGCATATATTTCAGCTTGTCATATGAATATAATTTCATGGGTTTTATTTTTTTTTCTAACGACAAATGATCGCGATGATCACGTTTACAAGCCAGTGTCATTATAGTACCCTAGTCTATTGGTTACCGTTTTACTGAATCTATATGATACTTCAATGCAATGTTTGAGTGGTAGATAATAATCACCTATATCGTCAATATTATAATATCAAGCTACCATAAATAAATCTGCAAATTTTACAAATCGATTTGCATTATAGAGCATCTTGAGGCAAGACAAATAATCATTACCTGATTCATGAAGATAAACGGAGGATAAGATAGCTTCTGTAACATAGTCAGGCAGACAAAAAAACACCCCAGACTACGGGGTGTCATTGGTTGTTGCGTTAAATGTTACCCAGATACAATAGTGCTATTTTCTGATTGGCTAACAACACCAGACGAACAACACCAGAGGAGACGCGCTTGAATTCATGCCTGTTCCACAGTGAGAGCGGCGCGGCCAGAGTTTTGGGCGGCATATTAAATATATTACAAATAGTTTTTCAGCGTGAGAAATACAATGTGTGGCGGGAGGGCGTGACAAAAGACCGAAATGAGTGACTGTCACGCTCAATGCGTGACACTTGACAGCCCTGCGATTTTAAGGAAGTGGGGGTGGTGGTGGAAGTGACGTATATGCCGTAAAGCAGTCGAGTTTTGTAGTTCTCTTTGTTCGCCGGTTACTACCCGAAACCTGAAGTTTAAAAGTACGATTAAAAATGCTACAGACCCCGTCAGGCTATGGCAGACGTGTCATTCAACCTATTGTAAGTCGATGTACCATCACAAGAGACTTGGAAATATATTATGAAGGTTGAAAAGTTACCTGGTGTTACTTTAAATGGACCTGTCACAGAGCTACCCTCAGTTCTTTGTGACCCCTTGGTAGCCCTTCCACAAAACACATGAACACATACTTGGTTGTTAAAAGACTCTTTATTTACCTTAGTGTACCAGCGACATGAGAGATGGATTAGCCACACAAATCTATCTACAACTATGCTGTTGTGTCTCAGACTGGCCATCTGAGCACTAGCCCAGAGGACATTTAAAGTTTGCTGCAGACTGTTGATTGTCACCTGGATCAGCATACATGGTGGTGGCCATCTTGACTTGGGTAAAAGACTGGAATGGACTTTCCTCATGATTTTTATACCTGTGCTGTGTTGAATCATGGGAAGTGGGAGATACCAAGTATGGTGGGAAAGGAAGGGGAATTGGTTGATGTTAATGTGTATTTTCTCTAATTATTGCTGAAGTTTACTTATTGAAGTTTGTACTGTTATTGAAATTTGTGTGGTGAAGGAAATGGAGTTACTTGATCACATAATATTTTTACTTGATATTTATTACATGTTCATGGTCTTTATTACTTCCCCATGTGATTATTGCTGAGAAATGGTTGTACCCAGGTGTATAAATTCTCACATAATGAAGTGATCAAGAGAGCTAAGACTGGTGGTAGTGAATGCTGTATCAACGGAGTACTCTGATTGAAGTATTAGACCTGATGCAAGGTTATTGTTTTTGGTATATTGAAGTTGTTTTTTTTTCTTTTGTTAATTTTTCATGCTGTGGCACCTGTGAGCACCTTGCACTTTACTGGATTGGGAGAATGTAAATAAATATAAAGATGGCATTCAACGTCCTCCATGTGTTATTTTGAAGAACTCTGGATGAGCCTGTGACATGTGGTGTCAGAAGTGAGATCGTTATGCCACCCAAGACCAGACAAGACCGAGGTGCGGGCGCAGATGAGCAGTTGGGAATGGATCAAGAGCCGCCCAGCTCTACGGAGTTGCAAGAAGCAGCGGGCCTGACAGAGGGAAGTGTATCAGAACTGGCCAGCCTGGTTAAAGTTCTCCTGCAGTCCCAAGCCGCCCGGGATGATCGGATGGAGCAAGTAATGGTGAAGCAAGACCAGCGTTGGCGAAATATGCAGCACCAATTCCAGCAAATACAGCATCAGGTGATCCAGATCCAGGCTGGAGGGGACCACAGAGGAAGTCAGGCCGCGTTTACAGCTGCAAGCCCAGTGCCAACCGGAGAAAGTACGTCATCAGGAAGCATCGAGCCAAGATTACATCCCTTGACAAGAGATGATGACATCGAGCAGTTCTTGACAACCTTTGAAAGGATGGCCACTGCGTGCAGATGGCCTCAGGCCAATTGGGCAATCAGACTGGTTCCTCTGTTAACGGGAAAGGCACGGGGTGCCTATGTAGCCATGGATGGGAATGATGCTGAGGTCTATGATAAGGTTAAGGAGGCGATACTTATGAAATATCAGATTAATGCAGAGATCTACCGGCAAAGGTTTCGCTCATCAGAGATTCTGCCAGACGAGAACCCCCGTGAGCTTTATGTGCGATTGAAAGATCTCTTCTCAAAATGGGTGAAGCCAGAGATGTGTACTATTCAGCAGTTGTCCGAACTTATTATCTTGGAGCAATTTATGCGAATGATAAGCTCTGACATGGCAGTGTGGATTAAGGAGCATGATCCAGCCACAGCCGAAGAAGCAGCAAAACTTGCAGAGACGTACCTGGCCGCACGCCAGGAGGCCCAGCACAGCTTTGGAGGTCGAAGTCAAAGATGGCCAAGTAAGTCTGGGGGTGAGGGTGGTCATGGCCAGGGTAAAGTGGGTTTTGTTAGAAAACAAGGGGATAATACTAACAAGCAGGAAGTTAGATGTTACTATTGTGGGGAGGTAGGACATACAAAGCCTTGTTGTCCATCCAGGAAGGTTAAGCATTCTGCTTTCTGTTATGATCCCCGCCCCTACCTGCCCCAAACTTCAGCCCATGAGTCTGGACAGACACGCCCCACAGACATATTGACGCCGGTACTTGTGAATGGTCAGTCGGCTAAGGCCTTAGTGGATACGGGTAGCACTCAGACATTAGTGCATGACAGCTTGGTTTCTGAAGATGAATACCTTACCCAAGAATCCATTAAAGTTTGCTGTGTGCATGGAGAAGTTAGGGAGTATCCGATTGCAGAGATTTACCTAACAGTGCAGGGACAGACTTTCTTGTTGCAGGTGGCCGTTGCCTCCCAGTTACCGCATGAAGTAGTACTAGGGCGAGATCTTCCCATTCTTTGTGATTTGGTGCCCAAAGTTCAGCCTTGTTATGCGGTAACTCGAGCCCAGAGTGCTATAGCCGACTTCAAGGAGATGCCTTTTGCTGGTGTTGACTTTGAGGTAGCCGTGGAGAAAAGACGTACATCTAAAAAGGAAAGGCGGAAACGGAAGTTTGAGGGTAGTGTGAAAGAGCAGGTTGAGGAGCTACCTGTGCCAGAATGCCCTCTTGATATGACAATCCCTGAGGACATAGCTGAAGTACAGAAAAATGATCCTACTTTACAAGACTGGTTCCAGAAGGTGTCTGTAGTAGAGGGTGTTAGGAAAAAGGTTGGATCGTGTTTGGTGGATGAAGAGTACATTGTGAAAAAAGGTATACTTTATCAGGTGAAAGGGGAGGTTGAAGCGTTGGTAGTTCCGGAATCAATGCGTCAGACGGTTATGTCTTTGGGGCACTCTGTTCCGTGGTCTGGACACTTAGGCAAGCAGAAAACGTTAGCAAGGGTTTCAAGTCGGTTCAGTTGGCCCAAAATGTATACGGAGATAACAGAGTTTATTCGTACTTGTACAGAGTGTCAAATGACATCAGGAAGGAGAGTTGCACCTGCACATTTGTTACCATTGCCGGTCATTGACACACCCTTTAGTCGTCTGGGAATGGATATAGTGGGGCCCCTGGAAAGAAGTAAGAATGGAAATCGGTATATTCTGGTAATCTGTGATTATTCCACCAAATACCCAGAAGCTTTTCCCCTTAGAAACATCAAAGCTAGACAAGTAGCGAACTGTCTTGTGCAGCTGTTTTCCAGAGTGGGGATTCCTTGCGAAATCTTAACAGATCAGGGTACTAATTTTATGTCCTTGCTGTTGAAACAGGTGTATCAACTGTTGGGAATAAGGGCCATTAAGACCACACCATACCACCCCCAGACTGACGGCTTGGTTGAACGGTTCAACCAAACCCTCAAAAGCATGCTGCGCAAGTTTGTTTCCAAGTCAGGGTCGGACTGGGACCAATGGTTACCTTATCTGTTGTTTGCTTACAGAGAGGTGCCGCAAGCGTCCACGGGTTTCTCCCCATTTGAACTGTTATACGGCCGACAGGTGAGAGGACCGTTGGACCTGCTCAAAGAGCAGTGGGAGGGACCCAAGGATGGTATGTGCAGTGTGGTCCAGTACGTGGTCCAAATGAGGGAGCGTCTGGAAGAAATGACATCATTGGCCCAGGAGAACATAAGAAGAGCTCAGCAAACTCAGAAAGTTTGGTATGATAAGAGGGCAAGAGAGAGATCGTTTGAGCCTGGCCAAAAAGTGCTGCTGCTGCTACCCACCAGTGAGAACAAGTTGCTAGCTAAGTGGCATGGACCCTACGAGGTTTTGCGGAAAACGGGTAGAGTCACCTACGAGATCTCAATGCCAGAGCGGGGTAAGAAAAAGCAAAATTTCCATATTAATTTGTTGAAAGAATTCCACCACAGGAAGGAGACCGGGGCTGTGCAACTTTTCGTTCGTGTAGTTGGGGAGGAAGAGGAACCAACAGAGCAGTACTTTCCAACCAGCTCCACCCAACAAGCTGTGGATATAGCCCATCTAGAGCAACCTCAAAGAGACCAGGTAAAGCAGTTGGTGGATCCCAGGCTGTTTCAGGAGAAGCCTGGGTGTACTAACCTGGTACTACATGATGTCATCCTTAAGGAGGCAACTCCCGCCCGTCAGAAGAGTTATCGGATCCCTGAACGCCTGGTGACAGTGCTTAAGGATGAGCTAGATATTATGCTCTCCATGGGTGTGATTGAACCATCCCTTAGTGAGTGGTGTAGCCCCATTGTTCTAGTCCCCAAAAAGGATGGAACCCTTAGATTTTGCATTGACTTCAGACAGTTGAACAGCCTGTCCAAGGTAGACCCTTATCCAATGCCAAGAATTGATGAGTTGGTGGAAAGACTGGGCAGAGCCAAATACCTATC
The DNA here is from genome assembly GCF_051911475.1 of Siphateles boraxobius. Taxonomy (NCBI): domain Eukaryota; kingdom Metazoa; phylum Chordata; class Actinopteri; order Cypriniformes; family Leuciscidae; genus Siphateles; species Siphateles boraxobius. The sequence continues at coordinate 2,187,803 of NW_027508876.1, forward strand.
CACTGTGGACTTATGCAAGGGGTACTGGCAGGTCCCTTTAACTGCCAGAGCCAAGGAACTGACAGCTTTTAAAACCCCATTTGGGTTATTCCATTTCAGGGTTATGCCATTTGGCCTGCAGGGGGCACCAGCGACTTTCCAACGTTTAATGGACCAGATCCTGCAAGGTACCAGGGAGTTTGCTGCAGCATATCTGGATGATGTGGTCATCTTCAGTGAAACCTGGGAAGAACACTGTCAACATCTGCGGCAAGTCCTGGGGAGGATTAAGGCAGCCGGGCTTACCATTAACCCTAAGAAGTGTATAATAGCCAAGAGAGAGATCAGTTACTTGGGTTTTGTGATTGGAGGAGGAGTCATTCGGCCGCAGCAGGAGAAGATAGAGGCTATCCGAAGGTACCAACCCCCCACAACTAAGAAACAGGTGAGATCTTTCCTGGGCTTGTTGGGATGGTATCGCAGGTTTATACCTAACTTTTCTGCCAGGGCCTCTGTGCTTACAGATCTCACTAGATCCACGGCGCCCAACAAGGTGGTCTGGACGGAGCAGGGTGAGCGAGCTTTTCGGGACTTACGAGAAGCAGTATGTGGAGACTCTGTTCTGCTTAGCCCAGATTTCCAGAAACCATTCATCCTGCAGACGGATGCCTCTGGAGTCGGACTGGGGGCGGTGTTACTGCAGGAAGTGGATGGAGATCGCAGGCCAGTGGCATTCTTGAGTCGAAAACTTTTCCCTCGAGAAACACGCTATTCGACAGTGGAACAGGAGTGCTTGGCCATTAAATGGGCCACGGATTCACTTCGGTACTACCTGTTGGGGAGACCCTTTGTGTTAGAAACCGACCATCGAGCTCTGCAATGGTTGGAGCGCATGAAAGACTCTAATGCCCGGATTACGAGATGGTCTCTTTCTCTCCAGCCCTACCAGTTCACTGTGAAATACTGTCCGGGAGCTAGGAACAAGGTGGCTGACTTTTTGTCTCGAATCCCAGAGGAGGTAAATGCTAAAGTGGGTTCTTCGACCCGGGTTCTTGGAGGGGCAGAACTTTGACACTTGGGACGACAGGGGTCGTCTGCAGAAGGAGGGAGAAGTGTCACAGAGCTACCCTCAGTTCTTTGTGACCCCTTGGTAGCCCTTCCACAAAACACATGAACACATACTTGGTTGTTAAAAGACTCTTTATTTACCTTAGTGTACCAGCGACATGAGAGATGGATTAGCCACACAAATCTATCTACAACTATGCTGTTGTGTCTCAGACTGGCCATCTGAGCACTAGCCCAGAGGACATTTAAAGTTTGCTGCAGACTGTTGATTGTCACCTGGATCAGCATACATGGTGGTGGCCATCTTGACTTGGGTAAAAGACTGGAATGGACTTTCCTCATGATTTTTATACCTGTGCTGTGTTGAATCATGGGAAGTGGGAGATACCAAGTATGGTGGGAAAGGAAGGGGAATTGGTTGATGTTAATGTGTATTTTCTCTAATTATTGCTGAAGTTTACTTATTGAAGTTTGTACTGTTATTGAAATTTGTGTGGTGAAGGAAATGGAGTTACTTGATCACATAATATTTTTACTTGATATTTATTACATGTTCATGGTCTTTATTACTTCCCCATGTGATTATTGCTGAGAAATGGTTGTACCCAGGTGTATAAATTCTCACATAATGAAGTGATCAAGAGAGCTAAGACTGGTGGTAGTGAATGCTGTATCAACGGAGTACTCTGATTGAAGTATTAGACCTGATGCAAGGTTATTGTTTTTGGTATATTGAAGTTGTTTTTTTTTCTTTTGTTAATTTTTCATGCTGTGGCACCTGTGAGCACCTTGCACTTTACTGGATTGGGAGAATGTAAATAAATATAAAGATGGCATTCAACGTCCTCCATGTGTTATTTTGAAGAACTCTGGATGAGCCTGTGACAGGACCTGACAGAAATGACTTAGTTTTGGCCTGATTGTGTTCGAAATGACATCACACAAGTTCATTCTTTGATTTTGCTTGAAGTACAGTATATCAGAGCCTTAACGTATCAGTCATGGTCCCACAGTGGCTAAACACACTCTGGCTATGCCTGTTACAGTAGCCACACCCCAAACTCTCGCTATAGGTTGAGCTGGAAAGACATTGATAGATGATTTGATGGTCCCAGGGAGGCTCAATGTTCACACTTTTGCCGGAGATAAACCAATGAATGGCCAACCCGATCTCTGAGGCTAATTCGCACAAATTCATATGACCTCAATTGCCAATTGGGCAACTAGTAAAATATGGACGATTCAGCAAAAATCTTACGAATTCGTACGAATGACCTACCCCTGACCCCACCCCTAAACCAGCCCCATCACTGGGGTTTAGACAAATCGAACGAATTCCTACGAGTGAAGTTGTATGAATTCCTACGAAATAGCCACCTCATGCTCACATACGAATTGGTCGTGAGATAGCGTTGGAATGGCATACTAACTGTAGTCAATGTACAATACAACTGGAATAATAAAAATATATTTTAACATAAAAAATATTACATACTTCACCTTTAAGGGAGTTTATAAATGTCCACAGAGTCAAAAGTGCCCATAGCTGAAGAAACATCCATATATAACAAGTCCAGGTCAAAGACAGGGTTAAGAGACAGTTAATAAGCAAGACTGAGAAACGAGAGATGAAGAGAAAAAAAAAACGCAAACATAAGTGCGAGGAATGGCATGCATGTGTGGGAAGTGGTTTTGGCTTGAACAGTAATGATCTCAGCACACACAGGACTGCAAAATGGCATCTGCCTCAAACTGCCTTAAACGCAGACCCCAAGAAAGAATACCTTCATTTTAAATTAAATGCCAGATTTAATGTCTCAGAGTCACCTGGGATTGATATTTAAGCTGATCTTTTTTAATTTTCTAGACAAAAGGCAGTGCTATATTTAGAGAAATCATCTGAAATAGCATCAGCAATCAGTCACTCACACCGTTTCCTCCAATATCCCTCAAATTAATGTGCACATTAGAATCAGGAAGGAAGCAGGAAAGCGTGCACTTTTGACACCTGGAAATGACATGCGCTTGCATCCTGGCATACGAGGGGTTTCTTAAAGATGCATATTTCATGTAAATGTAAAATGCATGAGGACAAGAACCTCAGTTCAAAGTGCAAGAGCACAGCATGTGTGCGAGCGGCCATTTAAACCCCGCTGCTGGCCTGATGCATGACGCAAGGTGAAAGGGTCGTACAGGACTCTCACGAGCAGCGAGCAGTGTTTGTGTGTGTGTGTGTGTGTGTGTGTGTTTGTGTGTGTGTGTGTGTGTGCGCGCGTGGGTGGGGGGGGGGGGGGGGGGGTGGGGAGAGGGGTGTTATTATTTATTCCCATAGTAAAGGCATTTGTGTGTTATTTTCCAAGATTCTGAGTCTTTGTGTGAGGAATAGACCTAATTTAAATGATTATTTGGAGAAGTTATTGGGCCTATTTGGTAGCGTTGGAGAGCTAAAGCGGAGAAGACTTTCTGTGCATAATGGCTTTAAAATATAGAGCATAAGACGCATGGACTACTTTTATAAACAACCAACATGTTTTTTTTTGTTTTGTTTTTTAGAGTACACTACACACCCACACATACACTATTGTATCCATATCCAGTTTTTGCATGCATGCTAAAAAAAATTCAAATAAATGCTGTTCTTTTGAACTTTTTATTCATTTCAATGATTTCTGAAGGATCTTGTGACACTGAAGACTGGAGTAATGATGCTGAAAACTTAGCCTTGATCACAGGAATAAATATAATTACAAAATATATTCTTATAGAAAACAGTTATTTTAAATGAAAATAATATTTCACAATACCATTTCACTGCATTTTTCATAAAATAAATGCAGATTGATGAGCATGAGAGACCTACCTAACCCAAACTTTTGAATTATATATATATATATATATATATATATATATATATATATACGCACACACAAACACACACACACACACACACACACACACACACACACACACACACACACACACACACACACACACACACACACACACACACACACACACACACACACACACACACACACACACACACACACACACACACAGTATACAACTTGAATTAAATCATTTTAAAAGTAACTAGAAAAACATTTGTTTATACAACTCAAATAATCATAGTCTATAACTAAAAATCACTTTTTCAACACTCAATGAGAAGCAATGAACTCAATGAACTCATTGCTTCTGAATCACCTTTATCAAACAAGTGTGTAATTTGGCATCTAAAAATAATTTGTCTTCTTAATGTTTGAGTTTAGGAGTTTTATAATCAGAAAAATAGCAGAAAAAATAAGTTAAAATTTATAGCAGAAAAATTAAGGTGTCCGTATTACTACTAATCCAATCAGATTTTAGAAAGTAGGCAGTGCAGTAATCGAGTGGCTCTAGTCGCAGATAGGTCTCAGAGAGAGAGAGAGAGAGAGAGAGAGAGAGAGAGAGAGAGAGAGAGAAAGACATCATTTAAAGGGAGACAGAATGAGATGAGCTACTGTCAGACTCCTCCGAGCGTAGCCAACATTGTCATCTCTCCCAACCTATCCTCATGTGCGCTGATGTGCATCTCGGGATGACAAGATCTTCCTGTCTTCCTGTCTTTCCCTCCCTCTGGAGTCAGTCAGTATCCGGGAGGCATCAGTCTTGGATCACTACGCTCAATCAAAACCTGGTCAAGGAAGAGCTGCATAATGTGACGGAGGCAATGTCTCTTTGATGCCGACTCGTCAGCCTAGTGCCAAGAGAGCCAGACAATCCCAGTCTAAACGGATGATTGGGAGAAAAAAACCCAGCAAATACAGGTAGACAGACACACTGTCGGCTGTATTAAATATAATCCCCGCCGTTGACCTGTAGGTTTGCCTCAGTTTGATTAATTGGCCTTAGTTTTAATTAGCGGGCCCTTGAAGACAGCCTTAATCAAATGAAAACACGCAACATAATGTAATGAAATAAAACCCTGAAATGGAGGTATCATGGTCTCGTATGATAATATCACCTCATTACATGTTGATTGTTTTAGCTGCAATCCTATCTGCGCTCATTGCCCTCCATTATGAGGCAGTTGAGAAGAAATCAAAGCAGAGACAAACAGATTTTTTTTTTTTTTTTTTTTTTTTGTGGTTATGTAATGTCATTTAAAGGCTAATGCAATTTATAACAAATTTGATCATGTTTTAAATTCACAGATGTGCTCTGGAGGTAGTGTCTTAATTTTCTATGTCTCCATTTTGTATACACACTGCCCTCTAGTGTGTCTGACGCGGCAGCTGGTGTTGGTCTAGGCTTGTCGGAGTGAATGCCAATGCGTCTCCTGCAACTCTTGAGGATTTGACAGCCAAAGCCGGTTTGTACGTGCCACTCAAGCGCGACGTGGGAGAACCACAAACAAGGCCACGCTGCTCTTAAAAACCATGCTGACTCCACAATCATTTGGCACTGCTCTGTGACCCTTTTAAGACAACAGAGGTCTGATCAATATAGAAGAGAAGATGATGTAAAATTATCTCAAGATATTTTAAAAGTGATGTTTTCTGGGTGAAGACAATATGGTAGGTAGCTTGATAGCATTTAATTTTTAGAATGAAATGCATTAATGAAATTAAAAAGTTATTTGCAATGTTATCTATCTATCTATCTATCTATCTATCTATCTATCTATCTATCTATCTATCTATCTATCTATCTATCTTTCTTTCTATCTATCTATCATCCATATGAAATGCATAATGTAGATGTTTTTAAATTTTTTTAATTTGCCTGGCAACATGATCATAATAATGAACAAATTTTAAGCTTATGAAAAGTGCAATTAGCAAGTAATGTGATTGTAATGTGATTGTATAAGTGTAACAATTTATTCAATCATATCCAGATGTTCTTGCAGTAGTGGTAATAAATCATCCATATGCTCTATGGTCAACTCATTTCACCCGATAAATCCATTACAATTTTCTTAGGGATGAAAAAATAGCTGATGTCATTTTTACATTATGTAATGGGACACTAAAAGGGCAGGAAATAAGTAAAAATAGAACGTGACTATTAATGAAACTTTAGAGACATGTATTTTCATTTTTCGAAACATACAACAAAAGGTCATCTAAGGATACGGTGAATCAGGAAACATGAAACCCCGTCTACGTCAAGGCGAGCCTCTCTTTCCTCAGTGTCTGTGAGTGTGTTCTTTCACTCAGGGAGAAGAATTCAAACTTCACCACAATTATGTCATTGTTTACTTAACGACTTTTCCAAACATCAATCAACACACAGAATTTTAAACACCAAAAGACTTTCTTTCTTTTTTTTTTAGTTGGCAAGAAGTAAAATTTGATTTAACTATGTTACTATTTCAAAGATAAATGAAACCAAACTTTAGGGAAGCTAAGCTTTGCTTGCGTAACTTTGCAAAACTCTCTCTTTTTGCAATTTCAACATTTTCCTTCATTCACTTGGGTTAAAATGTGGCAGACATCCTCTCACTTTCTTTTACTCGTCTTTGCTTCAAGCTGACCAGCTCGAACACCACAACAGAACTCCTCATCTTCGCCAATTTTCACACCTCTCTTTGCGTCTCATTAACATGTACATGTTGTATAACAAAGCTTGTTATGTATGGGTGTATTGGTGAACTCTTAAAACATTTCACACTCACTCATGTGTTTGGTGTATTAACTAACAATGTCCAATGGTGTATATATCATACACAGACTGATTGAAAACGATGCACAAAAATATTTTAATAAAATATATTTTTTTCTTTATTCTTATTTAAAATGATTTATTAGTTTAAAAAATAGTTTTATGATATATTTGTACGTTTTAACATTGAAAATCTGGGTCTAGGACTTTTTTTTATTATCTATAAAACCTATACATTTCAGTAGCACAATAAAAGTGATAAAAAAAATAATGAAGGGACGTTAAAAAGTTTCCAAAACAGTTTGTTAGTTTTAACATAAATCATCCCCTCTGACATGTAAAAAAAATACCCTTATTAGAGGTTAAACTAAGGGATTTGAGTTATGCATATGTCTGTGATTTTCTATTCTCCATTCTGATGAAAAGGGAAAAACTATGATGTTGATGTTTCTCTGAAGGTCACTGCTAACATGGTAAATCTGTGTGTCTGATCCACTTGGCTTTTTGCTTCATTTGTTCTCTTCAGCTGATTGATTTTAATTTGGAAATGGAGGTTTACTATACGTTTAGTTCTGTCTGTAAAAGCAAGAGGTCACTTGAGGATACGGTGATGCGAGAAAGAACTGGAAACGTTTGCCTCTCGTTACCACTGCGGCTTTGTTCCAAGATGGAAAAGACTGTACGAACCACTTATTTGTATAATCAAGACATAGAATGTTACAGGCTCCTGTGCAATCCGGGTTTACACACAGTTATAATCTACAACCGAAGGGCCGCTATTTTCTTTGCTTTTTCTTTATATGGACAAGGAAAACATTAGCTGAACTTGCCACTGGAGTGTAAATGAGATCAAAATGGATTTTGATATCTGCTTTCTGTTTGCAGCGCTGCAAACCGCAAGCTTTCTGAGCCTCTGAAAGCCAAGTCCAAGACATGAGGGGCAACGTTAAATGAGATTTCCTGTAGCAAAGCGCTGGTTGTGGCTGAAGGCATTAAAGCTGATCAAATCTTATAAACCTCTGCTAGTAGGATTTGATGTGCATTACTGACAGTGAGAAATGATCTGTTTGAAATATAATACAGCACTTTAAGCCTGGTAGGTGGTTATAAGAAATGTTCAAAGTGTTTTCAAGAACTTGACGTTATTTTATCAGACAATTGTCAGTGTGGTAGTTTGTTCTTTAGCTTTGAATTCTCTACAACAACACCTTTACAATGGAAGATAAAGCCAGAGTATGACATTTAAATCATTGTAGACTTGCTACAAATGTTTTCCTGTGGGATAATGTACATTATTGGATCTTATTGAGAACAAATTTAGTGAGTCATGTGGGGAAGTGATGGAAATGTAGAGTCAAGCTCTGGAGAAAAGAGTCCTGCCAATTTTGTTAAAGTGCTAAAGTGTTATATGAAAGCCCAACCTTATCATGTCACCTTCAAATGGCGGTCATGTCTAAGCACATTTTTAATCCAAAGTCTTTCAAATAAAAAGTTGAATTCAGCTACAAGGTCAAGTTATAGAAAATATTGCATCCTTATGTGATAAGGATGTCTTAAAAATAGTGCTTGTCCCTTGCATATTTTAATGATTTTGCATACAGTAAGGTAATAGAAGGCATAGAAGACTCGAACACCTTTTAAAATGAACCTTTCAGTGGTTTCTATTCATTTTGGCTAACTTTGCTTATCTTTGTTCATATTAACAAGCATAATTGGGTGTCTTCAAGTGATGTTAAATTCTAGGTCCAAAAGGAACAGTGACGTAAAAAAGAATTACAGGATAACAAGAAGAGGAGGAAGAAGAAAAGGTTGGGTAAAATAACCCACTCAATCTCAGGGAGTAATTTACTAAAAACTAATTATTCAGACTGACAGTTTTGTTTATTTGAATGCGCTGCCTTTTTTGTTTTAGTGCCTGATTTATGCATATGCAAAAATGGATGACAATATCATAAAGAAGTGTACATGATATAGAAAAAATCTTTGAAAAACTAGTTTAAAACACTTGTACCAATTTCTTACAAAATGTATTAATGTCCTGTCATGTAGGGTAGTCAAGTAACACATGTCACGTTGTTTACATGTGAGCATCTTAATCTTATTTAACTGTAGTCTATACTTAAACTCTGTAAACACCAACTTGACCAGGTTGGGAGACCAACTACACCAGGTAAAATTACCTAAGATCAGCGGGGACAGATCCAACACACAAGAACATTACTAAAACCCAAAAGATGTGTAACTGATTGACAAGGGTCTGTAATCATTATGTAAGTTATGGCTGGTGATCGAATGTGGTGAAATCTTGAAAACCAAATATTCCCCACACCTACATTTGTCTAGGTGCATTTGAAGTCCATTAAAGAGCACTGAGGGATTTGAATGATTTAACTGCATGGAGAGCTTAGCTTACAGGGGAAGTCTAGAAGCAACACTTCATGATGATTAGGCCATGAAGGGAGATTCCCCTTTAGATCCTGGTTGAGAATAAATAACTGTTGATGGAGACAAAAAGATGAAGAGGGTTGACCCACAAATGGGACAGCTGGCTGGTCAGGGGATGTAGAGAGTTGAGTCATGTTGTGCTGTTGAATGTCAAACTCTATATTCAGCATCTGTGTTAACATAAAGCCTTTATCCAGACAGACGTGGATCAGCATTGTGGATATTGGATATACTTCAGACAGGTGGTCAATGATGGATATCACACACTTCATAGTATACAGTAATGGTTGATATGTTGACATTCATTAAACTGTATGATCATTTCAGCTTGACCCTAAGGCAAATCAGCTATCACCAAACAAGCCTGTGTGCAATCACATCCTCTTTCCCCATGTATCCAAGACAGCACCAAATTAATGTCATTCACGTGTTGCACAGGAAATGCACAAATAGATATGAGTCACACTTCCCCATGACCCGAAACATACTGCGAGGAACCATCTGGAAGAACAAGATAAAACTATGCATCCTCATAGCCTCTGGTGCACTGGTTACTGCAAAAGGTGTTACATCTAAATTCAATTTACAACATGAACTGTCCCCCCCTTCTTGTACATGGATTAAAATGTGCGGTTTTGAATAAACTACCTAATCGCATCCACAAACTGCAGACTCTAATGGCTTCCGGTGGATGCTGCATTATTAATGGTATGTGGTTAAATTTATCCCATCTCCTGCTCGATCCCATGCATATGCTGGAGATAATGACCAGCAGGAATTGCTGAGCCACCCACTGACTCGCTCTTTCTTACTGTCCCCGTTGGGCCAAGGGTTAATGACATAATTTCCATTCAGTCAGGCTGCTGTACTCTTCCTGGTAGTCAGGTGATGAGAAGGAAAGCATGTGTGTGAGCAAGCGTGCCCGTATAACCATAAGCTGAATCAGAAAGAGCTGGCAGCAGCTCTCTGATCCTGGAAGTGTCACCAGATATGCAGAGAGTGACTCACCAGAGTGAGCAAGATAAAATAAGAGGTTTGGGGAGTGGTGTTACTCAGGGGAATAGTATACCAACCTTGGCTGCTGGGAATTTATCCCATTGAGAGCTGGTTTAGAGAGGGTTGAATGGGTCCTGACCAAAGAAAAAGACAATTTAAAGAAAGATTATGCTGCTTTTTATGGTGTAGCAAGACCAAGTGGGAAATTAAAGAAAATGTTAGTCCAGAAATTGTCATCATTTACTTAATCACGTCATTCCAAGTCTGTAAGTCTTCCTCACCTTTTGAGAAAAAAAAAAAAAAGAGTTATCTGACAAAATATCCAAGCTTCTCTTTTCCATACAATGATGATCAGGTTTGAAGCTGAACTTTGCAGGAAGATAGACCTCCAGGAACAGGATTGGACACCCCTGCTGTAGATGGGCAAGACGAGGCAGAAATGGCTGGGCGTTTGGTGGAGGATCCATCCACGTTAGAGATGTATGATTGGTGTTAGGTTGGTGACTCACTAGGAGTGTCCCGATGGGCTAAAAGTGATGGTGTAACAGAGCCAGGTCCACACCCTTCCTTCTCTTTTGCTGGTCACACCCTGTGGAGATATACTGACCATCCCAGCACTGTAAATAACCTTTGTGCTCTCAGCCAAACCACATTCAAAGACAGAAAGCGAGTGAAGCACTCACATGAAGCACAATATGACTCATGTCAAGATACTTGGAAAAAGCTTGCCTTGGTGGAAATCTCAAGTAGAAAGTGGCTACCCTCTGTAATTTGTGTTTGTTCCATTTGGGCTCTGGCTGGAAAGGTTATGCAACTATACTCAGTAACTCCTTTAGAGGTTTCCTCGGGGGCAGCGCTCCCTAGTTTCATTTCATTTTCATATTTCCATCTGATTAATTTTCATTTTCAATTAGAGTGCAAGAACTCACCTAATTTGGAATACGAAAGAGGGTACAAACATGCTCTGACTGATTATGAGATTTTCATATCTGGTAGGCGTGTGTACTGTGCAGATTGCTTCTGAATTATTGCTGTTTGTCTATATTCTTATTTGTTGAGTCTATATTATTCCAGTGGCAGCAGAAAACGATGATTTATCTAGATAATTTGAGGTAGAAATTTCCAGTTCAGTAGCATGAACGGACACATTTAGAATTCTAAAAACTAAGGAGGACAAAGAGTACTGCTTTTACATAATCAATAAATAGGCTGCATGAATAAGCACATTCCTGGGGTTTACCCTCTGGTACCAAACACAATGGCTCTGTTTCAAAACCATTGCTACTTTTACTATTTCAACTTCTTAGGCAGCATCTTATTAAAAAACAACCTCTTAAGTGACTGATTTGGAATACTCTGCATATATGTAGGCAGCAGACTTCATAGAAATAGTGCTCTTCCAGTGAAGTACACAGGAACTCACATGACTCATGCACTACTCCAATAAGCATTATTGGTCATGTAGGTCATTTTTTATTAGATATAGTTTTATTAAAACTTTTCATTACTGAATTAAATATATTGACATGTTTGTTTCCACTTCATCCTCCTCCGTTTGAGTGATTTTGTTCCCACCCATTGAGCGCATTGCTTATTGATTTTTTTGATTATTATAAGATTGCAATGATTTTTAAGATTAAGTGATTCTGCCTTAGAAGTTGACCAAACGATAGTATCTTATAAGGCTAGAGTAGTTCAACCCAATCTCATGAGAAAATAAAACTAGTTTACAAGGTGGTGATTCATTTAAGGCCCTGTTTACTGCTGGTATCAAGATGCATTTTGGTCGATCGGATCGGAAGTGGACGATTCTAAGGTGTAAACGGGTTCTAAAACATTTTGAGTTTGTCCACTTTCTAGAGGTAGTTGAAAACGCATTCAACTGGATTGCTTTCGTAGTCTGAATGCTCATGTGGTCGAATGACACAGACGACTGTCAACTCTCTGCCTACTGACCTAATGCGTAAAGATTAAGGGAAGTGAGCTAGCCAGACGACATTTAAACTTTGTCAACTGAAGACCCAAGTTTGGTTTGAAGATGAAAAACATACCATGCACAATGTTCTCTCACCATTCTCTCATCATTTTGTAACAGAGACACTGCTTTATATGACATGGTGATGATGAGCCACACTGTTTACTGTATATCAGATGGTAGCAGGGATTCAATTCTCACCTATATATAAAGTTTGGCTGATAGTCTGTATATTCCTCATAGACTCAGGAATGTAGCAGAAATAGCCCAGGAGTGAGTTACAGTAAGCTTGTGTGTCACTTTTAAATCTATATCAAAGGTCATGCAAAAAAGGCTTTCTGCAAGCTGATCTCAACAAATCCTTTCTTAATACCCACTTGTGAAATATTCAATGGTTTTCTACGGTTGAATCTGTGTATATGCACAAGAAACTTAAAATTGAAACAACTGAAAAATCTGCCAGAGGAAAAAGAAGCAACAAATCTCTGCTCAAAAGGCTGCATGATATAAGGTCAATCAGTCACAATTAAATAACATTTTACTTAAAAATGTAGGTTTAGTGGGTTCATGTTTGTAGGACACCACTAATTAGTTGATGTTCATTTTGAGTTGGTTTGTGTGTTTTTAATGCTTCTGAAATTAATTTATCTTTTTTAAACATACAGGTATAAAAAAAATTAAATATCGACCTGGCTTTATCTTTTTCTTTTCTGAAATTTTTCTTTTATGATAGGATTTGTCAGTATGACATGCATGAAAGGCCAAACTGGGTGTGTAGTCTACTGACGGTTGTTGGTGAATTGATTTCACAAGAAATACCAAATAATAAAATTCAGATTGAGTTAGACAGCAACACCGACTCCTCTAGGATCTTCCCCACTAATGAATTCTACTTCAAATGCCACACATCAAATTTACCGGTGTTAAATTAAAATCTTTATTAAAATATTATTAAAAATACGTTAAATATTTCGTAAGGAAAGTTGTGCTTGGAGTCAATTATTTTATTTGTGATAAAGCAATTAAACATGCAAAGCACGTGCTAAAACAAGAGTGTACATTGTTTTAGTCTAAGTATGATTTTTCCTGTGAGCTTTTTGTTTTTATATTTATTTTTTTGCATAGTAAAATAAAACCTGTAGCTGTAGTTTGCCTTTTTTGCCAAATCATTTTGTCAAATAAGTATTTTAACCAAGTTTAATGTTTTGTTCTTCCCTCATTCCCTTAGTGACTTTTTAAGAGAGTTCTCAGAATTTTTACCTGATAAAGTCACAAGGAGTGAAAACCTTTTAATTGTTGGTGATTTCAATCTGTGTTGTCCCTCAAAGCCTCTTGTCAAAGAGTTTGTACAGCTTATCGACTCTTTTAACCTTAAGCAATCAGTATCTGGCCCTACACATACGTTAGGGCATACACTAGATCTTGTGTTATCCTCAGGTTTCTCCATCAAAGACATTTATGAAAGTGACACTGGTTTGTCTGATCATTGGCCTGTTGTGTTTGACGGTTAGTTCCCTATTTTATGCAGCTCTGTATACCAGCAATCTACTTTTCTTGCTTGCTCCTTAAATTCATCTACCGCTACCAATTTTAAGGATTTGTTTTTAGCTTCTTGTACTGAAATATTAAATACAGTTGTCTTTCTTAAAGCTAAAAACAAACAAACAAAACAAGTAACCCTGGCTAAACGAAGACATTAGAGCTTTAAGGAAAACATGTAGAAGGGCAGAAATAATATGGAAACGTGACAACCTGCAAATTTCCTATCAACTTTTGCAAGCTAGTCTGTCTCAATATCGGAGAAGCTGTTTCTTTATCAAGGGCTAACTATTTTTCCAGTTTGATTGCAAAAAACTCCCATTGTCCGAATACTCTATTTCCACTTTAAACTTTGTGTTAAATCCACAAATTGCATCCGGTTTAGTTCCAAGTGTTGATCTGTATGAGAAGTTTTGTAGCTTCTTCATAGACGAGATTATTGGCATTAGGTCCCTGATTTTATTATCCTCATCCAAAAGTATAATTTACAGATTTCTTCTAATCTCACTCTGATTTGCTAGCTGTGATTTCTAATATGAGATTAACCACTTGTTCTCTTGATGCTATTCCTGCTGTCCTTTTTAAGGAGGTATTGGATGTTGTTTTACCTTGTGTACTTTTTTCAATTATAAATGCCTCTCTGGATAGCAGCACTGTTCCATCCTTTTAAAACATGATGTGGTTCACCCCTTGCTAAAAAAAACAAAATACAAACCTAGATTATTCTGAACTCATAACATAACTACAGACCAATTTCAAAGTTGCCCTTTTTGCACTTAAAAGTGGTTTTAAATAAACTTCCAAGTTCTGTTGGATTTAAGCATAGCTTTTCAGCCGTGGAACATTGTATTTTGTTAAAAAATAATAAATCACGAGGTTGGCATCTGTGATACTGCCTTAGAGTGGTTTGAGTCTTATCTTTCAAATAGGAGTATATCCGTAGAAATTGGAGAATTTTTCTTCCCCAGTGCCAATCACCTGTGTGGTGCCACAGGGTTCGATCCTGGGTCCAGTTTAATTTTCTCTTTACATGCTTCCTCTGTGCTCGATCTTTGAGCATCATAAGATCTCCTATCACATCTATGCAGAAAATACCCAGCTCTATTTACCATTAGACTCTGGTTGTGACTCTGTTTCTTCCCTGGTAGAATGTTTAAAGGATATTAGAGAATGGATGGATACAATTTTTCTTCAATTGAATGAAAAGAAGACAGAGGTCATCCTGTTTGGCTCCAAACCACAGTTTGACAAATACAGTGCTTTCTTGGGGAAATTTCAGTCAAACAATCACTCTTTTCTCATTTTTGATTCCGACCTGAAGTTTGACAAACAAATAAATTCAGTGGTCAGGGCCAGCTTTTTCCAGCTAAAGCACCTTCTTACTTTTAGGGATTTGGAGACTGTTATTCACACTTTTATTTCCTCAATACTTGATTACTGTAATGCTTTGTATGCTGAAATTAGTCAGTCATCACTCTCACGATTACCGATTGTCCAAAATGCTGCAGCTCATTTCCTGACTGGGACAAAAAAGAGGGAACATAACTCACCCATCCAGGCCTCTTTCCATTGGCTCCATGTGAAACAAAGAATTGATTTTAAGGTTTTAAGTTACGCATTTAAAGCTCTACATGGACTTGCCCCTATTTATATATCAGAAATTGTAAGTTTTATTCTCCTCAGAGATCTCTCAGATCTTCATCTCAGCTGTTATTAAATATCCTGAAAGCTCGTTAGAAAACAAAAGGAGAGGTCTTTTTCAGTCTATGCTCCAAAACTTTGGAACACGTTACCTTTAACGATTAGAGCTTCTCCAACATTAAACGTTTTTAAATCATTGATTAAAACCTACCTTCTTTCTCAGGCTTACTAGAAACTCGGTTTTATTTGGTATGCATACTTTTAAATGGGGTTGCATTTTTTTTTATGTTTCCAGGTTATGACTATCTTTTGCTTATGCTTTTTTAGGCTTTTGGTTTTAATCTTTGACATGTTCTGTTTTACTATGTGTGTATTTTTGCTTTACTTGTGAAGCACTATGGTCAACATACGTGTTGTTAAAAGGTGCTATATAAATAAACTTTGACCTTGACCTCATATTTAAAATGTTTAAAAATATAAAATATTTACGTTACGTCTATCATTTGCTGGTTCCAGCCTCCTACTTCTCTGAGCCTTGAACTTTTTTACAGAATAGTTTTAACTATAGTAGATTATACACAAAGTCAATATTTTTCTATGGAACACAAAGAGATTTGAGGAATGTTGGCTTGCGTTGGCTTTTTTTCATCATTGTTACTTGTATCACACAGAAATGAATACATAAAGTAATTGACAATATATTTACTCATTGAATGTGTGCATTTAACATTACAAGGATCTACATTGTCATTAGTAGGGTAAGATAGAACAGTTACACTTTGTTGTGTATTGTGTACACTTTATTGAGTCATTGTTACAGTGTAATTATATTTTTAAGTACTGAGTAATATTAATTAACTACATGTACCTACTATAGGGTTAGGGTAGGTTTAGGGTAATGTGCATAGTAATGTACATATTTAACACTTTAAAAGGTGTCAATTTAAAGATTTAGTTCACCCAAAAATGAAAATTCTGTCATAATTTACTCGCCCTTGTGTTGTTCCAAATCTGTATGAGTTTTTCTTCTCTGTTGAACACACAAAAAAAGATATTTTGAAGAATGTTGGTAACCAGACAGTTGATGGTAGCTTTTGACTTCCATAGTATTAATTTTGTGTTCAACAGAACAAACAAACTCATACAGGTTTGGAACAACTTGAGGGAGAGTAAATGATGACAGAATTTAAATTTTAGGGTGAACTATCCCTTCAACTCCAGAAAAACGGGTCATATATACATTTTAGGTTTAAGTTAAGTTTGCCTCAAGTTAAGTTAAATGTCAATGGCTTTTTCTCTTTTTTTTTTTTCTGTGCATGAGTGAATGGCATTGCAATTGGGAAAACAACAAGGATCAAGCTCTGAAAGTTTGATCTCAAAGTTTTAAAGCTCAGGATGTCTTCCTGACGGAGACAGTTCCAAGTACAGTAAGTGGAATCCCCCCTGCATGCAAGTGGCTAAAATGATGATGCCACAGTCAGTCAGTGATACTCCTGAACCACCGTGAGCAACCCATGTGACACGGCCCCATTACTGCTGCTGTCATCTGAATACTAAACCGTCTTAATCAGGTGTAAATAATCAACCTTGCACGCCTGTCAAACTATACAGATTAATCCTGGTTTAAAATTCCCAGCCGAGGCCAAATTAAAATCTCATAGATATCCTTTAAACAGAAGGTGGTTCTAAATACAGCTGTATAAACGATTCCTTAAATAGACAGCAGTCACGCAGCAGGCGAAGACGGGCTATGAGAACAATGCCTGGAAGACAGCAGCATATGTGTGTTTGAGATTTATGGCGTGATAGAGGAACTTGGCTCGCTGCCTGTGGATTGTCAGCTCATTGCCTATGGCCAATGATATAGCGTTTGCGGATTGCGAAGACATTGGGTGTAAATGGGGCAATTTGCATGGGACAGATGTGCTGCCCCGTGCAACAAAGTAATTCAAGACCACATCTAAATGCATATCTGTAATGCCTCTGTATTGGCTCTACTAGTGGAAATGCACTGAGAGGAGCTGGGTGTTCCAGTGCTGAGTAATTCAGTCCTGGGATCAGCGAATGAGTGTAATATCAGGCTCAGATTGTAGGACTATGTGTCATTTTTCTGTGGAAACAGAGATAATAGACAACATAAGTGTAAGCTGAGACATTACTATACTGGACATGGGCGGCTTACGGGCACTTGTGGGCTTTTAGAAAATAAACTCACTTAAAAAAATCTCACTAGTTTATTTCATTTTTCTTTGTTACAGTGGACAAACATGGAGAATTATGGTATTTTAATTTGCTGAATATGATTTCCACCACATCTCAAATGATGTATTGAATTATGTAATGGAAGTAACATTTTATATATATTTTTGCAACAAAATGGCAGATGTCTGTCCTGCTAAAGCTAATTTTATATATAGCACATTATGTATCTTAATTAAATGCAGTTACAATTGTTTCCAGCTTATTCAACTAAATCAGAGTATATTTGACAAAACATGCACAATAAAAAATTACCTTCATTTTTTTCCCCTTTAAGGACACTATTTTTGCAAAAAATACAATAAAAATAAAAATAAAACTGAATAGAAAATTACCAATGATTTGATTTAATATTTCATTTTGTCATATAATATTTGAATTGTGTGTATTTAATGCCATCTATAGAAATTAGCTATTGTAAGCACTTGCAGATAATGGCGAGAAAGGCAATCAGATAATATACAATAAATGTTCCAGAGATGATAACATTTATAATAATCATCACAACAATTCTTCAACCAATTAATATAGTTCATTAGCCTTTTGGTTGCAACTTAGGGCCATATAATCATATAATTAAATTGACGTACAGTCACGCTGTGTGTGTATATCTGCATTTTACAGCAGCTCTGACATAGCTAATCATATCAGATTTCAGAGCCAAAACCATCTGTTTAATTTTAACTCAAAGTCTTTTAATTCTGAATTTACAGAGCATGTGTATTGTAAGATAGATTTTATGTTTTTTTTTTTTTTTTGATTGTGTAAATACAAAGAGTGACACAAAGATGAGTAAATTACAGAATTTTCATTTTTGGGAGAACTATCCCTTTAAAAATCTCCCTCATTTTGTCTACAGACCATTTCAGAAGCATACAAATGGTTTCCAATAACATAAAAGGGCATTTTTCCACATTGTCCTCTGCTCTGGTTTGTGACAAGATACACGCAGAAAGCAAAGCATCATAATTAGATTAGAATACTGTGTGAAAACACTGGCTCGGACTATTGCTGCATATTGACATTGACAGCTGTCAATACAATGAGCAATGTTACCATCATCTCTGAAATGGGAATATACAGCTCTGTCAGATTTCCCGGTGGGGTGAACTCCTCAAGGCCAGACAGGAAAACTTGCACGGGAGGGAGAATGATAGTGCACACAATCATAAAGCTGCTGATACGTACAGACACTCTATGATATTCATGAGCTCACCGTCTGGCGCATTCACGGGTGACATGCAATAAACATGTAGACAATGTCTGTCCTGAAGATAATGTCATTTTATTGACTGGGCTGTGACCTACAGGAAGGAGCAAAGGCTTGACTGCTCTAGTTTGACTCCGGAGAGGGTTAAACAGGGGCTAGTTTTACATCCACATCTGTCCATCTGATTGGCTCATAAGCTCTTGGGAGTGGGGTACAGAAAGAGGGCTTAGCCAGATCTCCCAGCAGTAAGACTTGAGTGATAGCATGATGGCTTTTTCCAGGTGATGTGTTGAGATTTTCTCTCCCAGGTGAATTACCCAGCTTAAAACTGCTGTTTAAAATTCACCCAGGTGCTTGGAGGAGGACAATCAGTGCCTCTTGCTGGCTGATTATATAGAGGTGAGGAGCATTCATATTCATGTATGCGGGCCACAGCGCCTTAGTTCTCTTCCCAGCAGCTCTCCTTCACAGAGACGAGGCAGCGGTGCTGGAAATCTCACATCTCAAACTCTGGAACAACGAATATGTCCATAAATGATTTATAATCGAACTATTAGGAGAAAATCCAGCACTGTTAACGGGTCGCTCTACTGTAAGTGGTGCAATTATGTCTGAGCAATTCCAGATTTCATAAATAAAAATACAAAATACAATTTAAAACGATACAAACTATGATGGAAATGTTTGTGATGATGATTTGAGAAATGCTTTCTCCTATCTCAGCAAAATGTGTTTCTATAAAATAGGCTATTATTTACAAGTATAGAAATGTACAATAGCATATATATATATATATATATATATATATATATATATATATACACACATACACATACACGCACACACACACACACACACACACACACACACACACACACGCACACACACACACACACACACACACACACACATACACACACACACACACACACGCAATTGTTTGACAATTTAACCACACAAAAGATGATTTTTTTTTGCTCAGAAAAATACTAAGAGTATGGTTTACTCATTATATCGATTATATATACTTAATAATATACAGTATATTATAAATCTCAAGGAAGAATTTGTTTTAACCCAATTGTAGTTCCTATAATTTTAATGTTGTTAGACATTTTCTAAGCTGTCTTGTTAGCATAAAATCACTCTTACACAGTGACAAGAATAAAATGTTGACATCTTTTGTGGGAAAATAAGCAAAGTGATTTCAGTACAGGAAAGAAAAAAATAATAACTTCTGTACAGTTTGGAATAAATTGAACCTCCAAGTTCAGAGAAGACTGTATAATCTGTGCTTTGGAGGTCAAAAGTTAATGAAACAGCCAGTTCAATTCAGATGTAATTTACGTAATATACTGCAGGAAGCCAAACTGGCCATCAATCATCCTAATTTAATAAATGCGAGAATAATGATGAGACATTCGTTGAGGACGTTTACTTACAGAACTCATCACATTTAAAAAAAAAAAAATTATAGTGTAAAACAGGAAATGTCTAATCTTGTTAGGAAAGAAAAGCATCACTAGAATAAAAAACGATTCAGATTACAATCAGCTGAACTCAGAATAATATCCAGTTCCTCTTTTAATGCAGGTAAATGTCATGTTGAAGCCTTGTATATGCTTGAATTCATGCAATATGATTAAGTAACTAACACTAAATCAAACCCTAACCATAACTCTACAGTAAGTACATGTATTAAATTAATATTACTCAGTACTTAAATGAGTAAGTAAAATGTAACTACTTCACCTTAAAATAAAGTTTGACCAAACATTTGCTGGAAGCTCGAAAAATAAACTGTTATGTCATTCAGATCATCTTGGACAACGACCTGAATAAATGGAGATGTAACTATACATAGGCTAATGAGTCATTATACAGGAAACTACAATATGAAAAAATAAATTTTAGCAACCGTTTTCAGTTTCATGCCTATGCAAATCCATGTTACATCATGTTGAAGACAAAAACCTTCATATTGTCGGGTGGAAACCTAATATACATATACATACATATATATATATATATATACATATATATATATATATATATATATATATATATATATATATATATATATATATATATATATATTAGGTTTCCACCCGACAATATGAAGGTTTTTGTCTTTTGAAGGTTTTTGTCTATATATATATATATATATATACATATATATATATATATATATATATATATATATATATATATATATATATATATGTATATATATATTAGGTTTCCACCCGACAATATGAAGGTTTTTGTCTTCAACAATGATGTAACATGGATTTGCATAGGCATGAAACTGAAAACGGTTGCTAAAATTTATTTTTTCATATTGTAGTTTCCTGTATAATGACTCATTAGCCTATGTATAGTTACATCTCCATTTATTCAGGTCGTTGTTCATTCAGCCCGGGTGACCATGGCTGGGCCAGTAACTCGGGAGACCATGGCGGTGCCTGTAACTCGGGAGACCAGGGTGGCGCCAGTAACTCGGGAGACCAGGGGCGGTGCCGGTAAATTGGGGTCAGGAGCCATCACTGGACACTGGTCGGGAGATGGAGTCCTCTCTGGCCTCTGGGCAGGGAGAAGGAGTCCTCTCTGGACTCAAGACGAGAGATGGAGCCATCATTGGACTCTGGACGGGAGATGAAGTCCTCTCTGGACTCAGGACAGCAGATGGAGTCATCTCTGGACTCCGGATGGGAGATGGAGCTCTCACTGGACTCTGGACGGTCCTCTCTGGAATCAAGAAGGGAGATGGAGTCCTCTCTGGACTCAGGACTGTAGGTGGAGTCCTATCTGGAGTCAGGGCGGGAGATGGAGCCATCACTGGACTCAGGACGGTAGATGGAGCCATCACTGGAATCTGGACAGGAGAGTCAGTTTTTTAGTTAATGCAAATTCATGGTACATCATTGAAGACAAAAACCTTCATATTGTCGCCATCGGGTGGAAACCTAATATATATATATATATATATATATATATATATATATATATATATATATATATATATATATATATATATACATATTAATAAATCATTACTATAGGTCACACTTTACATCAGTCTTAGAGTTTTGCAAATATCTGACCAATAAAAAAAGAGCTTTTGACTAAACCTCATAACTCCATAGAATTCTCAAACTGTCTGTCAAACCTCTTAACTATCATGAATGAAGTGTGGCGCACAGTTTGGAGAATCTCTGCTTGTTTGCAATGCAAGTGTACTGTAAATAAAGAACTAGTTGTTTAAATAAGCAGTCTTTTCTTTCCTTAAGAAATACTTTATAATGTGTTATGTATTTGAGGAGAAGTGTCACAGTCTGGCATTTGTCATTGAGTCGTGTCTTAAATAATCTGTGTGAAGCACTTTGTCTTTGTTTAGTGGCGTGGTGCTTAGAAATGGTCAACGGGACACGGGAGATGGAGCCATCACTTGACTCTGTACGGGAGAAGGAGTCCTCTCTGGACTCAGGACGGGAGATGGAGCCATCACGGGACTCTGGACGGGAGATCAGAAGAAAACTTCTTTTGAAAACAGATAAATTAATGCTTCTAATTTCTGTTTCGGTTGTAAAATAATATCTGTTTCTAGTATTTACTCCAAAATGTTTCAGAGCAAATTTTGTACAAATGGGATTTCAACATGGTATGGTACTTTACTCCCAAAAGTCCAAGATCCCAAGACTGAATAAAACAGTAGTGAAAGTCATTTTGCCCCCTTCCTCTTTGCAAGGAAAATTGTACCACATCTAATCACGTCTAACATACAGACTATGGTTTAATGCCACCGGTAAGAAAAAAAAACTTTCTATGGTGTCATTCTTTCTGAATAAAGAGCGGTCAAGTGATTTATTTGGAATCTTGTTTCTGCCACGGAATAAAAAAGGTAAGTGCCAATTTATATCTCACAATTCTGAGAAAAAAGTCAGAATTGCGAGTTATAAACTATCAATAGCGATAATTAAAGTCAGAATTGTAAGTTTATATCTCGCATTTCTATTTAATCTTGGCTTTTTTTCTCTTAATTATGATATATGAGGTTATATAAAAGTCACAATTCTGTGGTGGGAGAAAGCTTCCATGTATTGAGGTATTTTGGGTTTATGAGGGTATGAATGTAATATATATATATATATATATATATATATATATATATGAAAAGTGTGTATACTGTAAGTAAGTGACTGTGTTGCCTAAGGCAAATTTCTTTGCAGAGACCAATAAATAAATGAAATAATGAACTAAACCCTTTTCTCTTTTCTGCTACATTTGAGACAATAATAAATTAAAAATCATACACATCACTGACTATTCTTGTGTATATGGACAAATTCAAAATGAAATAAATAGATTCTTGGCAACATTCATCTGACAAGATAATAGCAAAATTCCACAGAAGCTGCATGCTGGTTTGATAGATTGAGTCGCAACCCCATACTGCCTCACTGTGGCTGAGAACAACTACTACATCTGAACACTTCCAGACCTCTCAAAGTACACGACAAGAGGCTTTTGAGGTGCACATCATCAGTGACAGACTGGAACAAAAGCAGAAAGCAATCATTTTATTAAGCTGAAAGGTTCATGACCTCTGTCCTAAAACACAATATGAAGAACAAAGAAGTGAAATATCAAGCAAAAGCAGTGAACAATGAAGCATTAGGACAAGCAAACAAGACAGAACAGCCAGTGAACCCAATCAGACTCGCTGTTTCAAATGCCAAGGCAAGAGTAGCCACGACCTATCGCAACGTGTAACTCTTCATGACATTTTCATGCTATTCAGTGCAATTCACTTAGATATGGAAATGCAAGCCTGCTAATCAGATTTCAATAAATGTCATTCAAGATTTAAATGGGAAGAGAAAAGGCGTCTTATGTCCTTTCCACGGGAACTCAAGGAGGAATCTGAGCTGCTGGGAAGAGAGACGGATCGGATGGATGTTGGCAGAGGCCCACGAATCACAAAGACACACTGATATTGAACTACATGAGCTTGTTTCCTCTATTTTTACATTCATTTTACCTTTGCTGTCATTTAATGCTAATTAAAGTCACTATGATAAACAAAATTGATAAATCTTATTTTTTATGGAATATTGCAGTATTTATTATATACCAATTGTTTTAATTTGTGTGCCCTCTTATCTTTCATCAAAACAACTTATCCTTCTTCCTGCAGCAACATCTCTTCTCATCTCTGATGATGAGGCCGAGCGACCTGTCACTCACACGAGATCCACCAATAACGTCTCGGTTACATATGGTAACCCTCGTTCCCTGAGGGAGGGAACGGAGACGTAGGTCATGACTGACCAATAGGAATCTCGCTAGAGAGGCCAATCTACTTCGAGTGAAACTAAAACAAGCCAATACACATTGGCGTGCAATCATTTGCATCAGCTGCGCGCCCTCGTTAGCGCGGGTATAAACGAGCAGCTGGTGCGATTGCACACTAGTTTTTTGCTGAGGAGCCAAGCCTGAGAAGCTGGCCGCCGCGGCGGGCGGCAGCGGATGTGGCGACGGGACCTACGTCTCCGTTCCCTCCCTCAGGGAACGAGGGTTACCATATGTAACCGAGACGTTCCCTATCGGTCAGCCACTACAACGTAGGTCATGACTGACCAATAGGAATCCCTACCAAAGCGCCACAGCCGCTGCACCCCATCCAGCGCCCCCGTGCAAGCCTCTACACCTTCTTGCCTGGAAGGACGATAGGCGGAGGCTTACACAGAGTGAGTCTGACACTGTTGTTCCGTAATAACCCATACAGTGAGATATTGGATAACACTGGGAAAGCGTGCACTTTCTGTTTAGGAAGGAACGCTGCGGAAGCGACTTCTTCAAAGAGTTATGTGGAAATGCATATGGACTAGCCGAAGGCTGTACTGCATATGAAATAATGGGTGACTTAGCCCAAGGGAAAGACACGGGCTTCCGATAGGAGCAGCCGTGGAATATACACATATGGGATCCCCGTAGGGTCACACAAAGGGAACCCAGCCCAGATCCGGTTCTCAAGGATTCAGCGGATAAGGGCCTGGCGCCGGACGCTCCGCCAAGTCCGGGCCGAGGGGTTTTGGAGGACTCAACAGGTTTTACTCTGGAGCAATAAGGGTACACAGTAGGGTGCAGCAAGCCGACAGAGCCAGACCTCTCAGTGCTTCTACCCGTCTAGGGTGAGAACACGGGAGGACACCGGCTCTACACGTAGGCTATAGTATCTAGCGAACGTGTTAGGTGTCGCCCAGCCCGCAGCTCTACAGATATCTTTTAGCGAGGAGCCACGTGCCAGCGCCCAGGAGGATGCAACGCCTCTCGTGGAGTGTGCATGCAACCTGAGCGGGCAGGGCACGCCTTGTGCTTGGTAAGCCAAGGCGATGGCATCCACTATCCAGTGGGCCATCCTCTGCTTGGAGACAGCCTTTCCCTTCTGCTGGCCTCCGTAACAGACAAAGAGCTGGTCTGAGGTCCTGACGCTTTGAGTTCTGTCCACGTACATACGCAGAGCGCGAACGGGACAGAGCAAAGCCAGGGCTGGATCTGCCTCCTCCAAAGGCAGCGCTTGCAGGTTCACTACCTGGTCTTTGAAGGGAGTGGTAGGAACCTTGGGCACATAGCCAGGCCGGGGTCTTAGTACCACGTGGCTGTCACCCGGCCCGAACTCTAGGCACGATTCGTCGACCGAAAATGCGTGCAGGTCTCCTACCCTCTTGACAGAGGCCAGTGCAACCAGCAGCAAAGTCTTCATGGAAAGAAGCTTTAAGTCTACTGACTGCAGAGGCTCAAAGGGAACATCCTGAAGTGCTCGAAGCACCAGGGAAAGATCCCAAGAGGGTATGGAGGGGGGTCGAGGAGGATTTAATCGTCTCGCCCCCCTAAGAAACCTGACGACCAGGTCGTGCTTTCCCACTGCTTTGCCATCTATGTGGTCGTGATAAGCTGAAATAGCGGCAGCATGTACTTTGAGGGTGGAGGGAGACAGTCTACGCTCCAACCCCTGCTGCAAGAAGGAAAGCACAGACCCTATCGGACATCTTCGGGGGTCTTCTCGGCGAGAAGAACACCACTTGACGAACAGGTTCCACTTCAGGGCGTAAACACGTCTCGTGGACGGCGCCCGTGCTGAAGTGATGGTGTTAAGTACCTCAGGGGGTAAGTCACCTAAAACCTCCGCGTCCCGTCCAGGGACCAGACATGGAGTTTCCAGAGGTCTGGACGCGGGTGCCAAAGGGTGCCCCGTCTCTGAGTCAGAAGGTCCTTCCTCAGAGGAATGGGCCAGGGAGGGACTGTCACAAGGAGCATGAGTTCTGGGAACCAAGTCCGGGTGGGCCAATAGGGAGCCACCAGAAGGACCTGCTCCTCGTCCTCCCTGACTTTGCACAGTGTCTGCGCAAGTAGGCTCACTGGGGGAAACGCATATTTGCGAAGGCCCCGGGGCCAGCTGTGTGCCAGTGCGTCCGTGCCGAGTGTTCCCTCGGTCAGGGAGTAAAACAGCTGGCAGTGGGAGGTCTCTGAGGAGGCAAACAGGTCCACCTGAGCCTCCCCGAACTCTCTCCAGATCAGCTGAACCGCCTGGGGGTGGAGTCGCCATTCTCCCGGGAGCACAGCTCGTGATAGCTCGTCGGCCACACGGTTGAGCAAGCCGGGGACATACATGGCTCGAAGCGACCTCAGATGCTTCTGACTCCAGAGGAGGAGATGGCGGGCGAGTTGCGACATGCGACGGGAGGGTAGACCACCTTGTCGGTTGATGTATGCAACGGTCGCAGTGTTGTCCGTACGGACCAGCACGTCCCTGCCCTGTAGCCGTCTTTTCAAGCGGGTCAGGGCGAGATGTACTGCTAGCAACTCGAGGCAGTCCGTCCACACCCCTGACACTGCATGCCCGTTGTACGTGGCACCCCAGCCGGTGGCAGAGGCATCTGTGAATACCACAGCATGCCTGGACACCTGTTCCAAGGGGACTCCTGCCCGCAGGAACGAGGGGTCTGACCACGGGCTGAAGGTCTGGCGGCACGCCGGTGTGATTGCCACCCGGTGAGTGCCATGACGCCACGCCCATCTCGGGACTCGGCCGTGAAGCCAGTGCTGAAGCGGTCTCATATGTAGCAGGCCGAGCGGGGTTACCGCTGATGCTGCTGCCATATGCCCCAGGAGCCTCTGAAAGAGTTTCAGTGGGACCGCTGTCCTGCCCTTGAACGTGTTCAAGCAGTTCAGCACCGACTGAGCACGCTGCTCTGTGAGGCGCGCTGTCTGGGCGACCGAATCCAACTCCATACCGAGAAAAGAGATCCTCTGCACAGGGGAGAGTTTGCTCTTTTCCCAGTTGACCTGAAGACCAAACTGGCTGAGGTGCCTGAGCACTAGGTCCCTGTGTTCGCATAGCTGATCTCGAGAGTGTGCTAGTATGAGCCAGTCGTCGAGATAGTTGAGGATGCGAACGCCCTGTTCTCTCATGGGAACAAGGGCCCCCTCCGTGACTTTCGTGAAGACACGGGGGGACAGGGACAGCCCGAAGGGTAGGACTTTGTACTGATATGCTCGACCCTCGAACGCAAAGCGCAGAAATGGCCTGTGTCGAGAAAGAATCGAGACATGAAAGTACGCGTCCTTCAGGTCGATCGCTGCAAACCAATCTTGGGGACGGATACATTCGAAAATGCGTCTCTGCGTGAGCATTTTGAACGGTAGCTTGTGGAGGCTCCGATTCAAAACTCGCAGATCCAAGATCGGTCGTAACCCACCACCTTTCTTGGGTACAATGAAGTAGGGACTGTAGTGCCCTGACCTCATATCGGCTGGAGGGACCGGCTCTATCGCATCCTTCGCCAGTAGGACTGCGATCTCCGCACGCAAGACATGGGCATCGGCTGCTCTCACTGTAGTGGAGTGGATGGCCCGAAACTTGGGGGGACGCCGGGCGAACTGAATCGCATAGCCGAGCCTGATGGTTCGAATGAGCCAGCGAGACGGCCTGGGGAGCGCTAACCAGGCTCGCAGAGACCGTACAAGCGGGACCAAAGGGACCGCAGGCGTACCCGGAGTGGGGCAGCGAGGTGGAACACAGGGACGCAGCTCGGGAGGCTCTCTCTGGGAGGCGGCCCGTAGCGGGGTCTGAGTGTGCTGTGCAGCACTTACCTGGTTCCACGGGGCAGGAGGTGCGGGAGGCGGCTCGATGGCGTTCTCGGACCGTACGCAGCTGCCGGCTGGCGATAGAAGAGGCGGATGAGAGTGGTGAGGATTCTGACCCCCCACTACTCTCCGGGCCCTCTTCGGACCCAGAGATGATAGAAACCGCTCTTTTATTGAAAATTTGGGTACCGCTGGTTTTAAGGCCAGCGGCGGAACACAAACAAAACGAAACAAAGGATTTTCCACCCGGCCCTCTTCCGGGGGAGGGAGCGATGCAGTCATCGTCTCCTGGAGAGCAGTCCCTTCCACCTCTGGGTCGCCCGTCCTA
Source organism: Siphateles boraxobius (assembly GCF_051911475.1). Taxonomy (NCBI): domain Eukaryota; kingdom Metazoa; phylum Chordata; class Actinopteri; order Cypriniformes; family Leuciscidae; genus Siphateles; species Siphateles boraxobius. The sequence goes on from NW_027508876.1 coordinate 2,216,042, forward strand.
GGGTCGCTTACCTTTGGCTTTGCCGCCCCTCTTGGCGGGGGCCTGGACGGGCGGGGCGCCCTGCCTGCGACTGGCTCCACGGTGCCGCTTGGATGGAGGCTGCTGCTGCGGCGCGGGAGCAGGGGCAGACGCAGGCGGACGCCCACGGCGACGAGCAGACCGAGGAGCCGCGGGCGGTGGGGTGGAGGCAGCAGCTGACCGCCGCGGCAAGATGTGTCTAATGGCCTCAGTCTGCTTCTGTACAGCCGAGAACTGCTGGGCGAAGTTCTCGACCGCGTCGCCGAAGAGGCCGGTCTGGGACACGGGGGAGTTAAGGAACCTGATCTTGTCGGTCTCCCGCATGTCAGCCAGACACAGCCAGAGGTGGCGTTCCTGGACCACCAGTGTGGACATCGCACGACCCACTGACCGCGCAGTGACCTTCGTCGCACGGAGCGCGAGGTCAGTTGCGGCACGAAGTTCTTGGAGAACTTGTGGATCATGACCACCCTCGTGCAGGTCCTTCAGTGCCTTGGCCTGATGAACCTGCAACAACGCCATGGCGTGCATGGCAGAGGCAGCTTCCCCACAGGCCTTGTAAGCCTTGCCGGTCAGGTCCGACGAGTACTTACAAGCCCGGGAAGGAAGACACGGTTCTCCACGCCAAGTGGAGTTAGGGCACAGTTGCATAGCAACGGCCCGTTCCACTGGCGGGATACGCGTGTATCCCTTAGCTGCCCCGCCATCAAGGGTGGTGAGGGAGGAGGATCCACCGAGACGGTTTCTGGCAGTAAAAGGTGCCGTCCACGTCCCTGTGAGCTCCTCATGCACCTCCGGGAAGAAAGGCACTGGGGTGGGTTGCTGAGAACCAGCGCGCGCCACCCCGAGATACCAATCGTCCAACCTCGAGGGCTCGGGACACGGTGGAGGGTTCCACACGAGCCCGATCCTGTTGGCGGCCCGGGAAAGCATGGCCATCATCTCCGGGTCCGACTCGGGCACCGCTGGCACACCTGAAGGAGGCAGCGGCTCCGAGCCGTCGTCCGCGGAGAGGTCTGACCCACCCTCCGATGCAGCGATCGACATCTGGTCGTCGCAGGGAGCGCCGAACGAAACGACCGGTACACATCTCGAGGACGGTCCAGAACGTTCCGTTGGCAGCTCAACTGGTTGCGGAGCATGAGAGGAGTGAGGGTTCCTAGGGGGTTGGTTCCCCGAAGGAAGCGCGCTCACTGTAATCCTCAGGTCACCCGTGTCACTGCCCGAAGCAACCCGCGAAGGGGGGTTGGAACGAGGTGCAGGCACGGGGACTCCGCCCCTTTGCAGGAACGTGAGTCTCGACCTCAGCTCCGAGATGGTCATCTTCCCACAATGGGTACATGACTCATCCACGAACGCTGCCTGTGCGTGTTCGAGGCCCAGACACACAAGGCAGCGATCGTGACCATCCTGCGACCCCAGGTAACGACCGCATCCAGAAACACACAGATAGAATGTCATCTTGAAAAAGACGCAAACTATCTGTGTAAGCTCTTTTAGAGACTGCTCTCCTTGGTGCTGAAGCACGCAGGGGAACGGTCACAGCGAACACAGACAGGAATGTGCACCTGTCTGTGCGCGATTCTCTCTCGCTGGTCTCACCAGCCGTAAAAACGGCCGTTGAGCGCTTTAATCGCGCACCTTACCAGCCGTAAAAACGGCCGTTGAGCGCTTTAACCGCGCACCTTACCAGCCGTGAAAACAGCTTTATTGTTTGCTCAGTTTTAAAACAACAAACAAAGAAGAGAGAGAGAGAAGAGAAAAAGACCGCTCGCGCTGCTGTGCCATGCAAATGATTGCACGCCAATGTGTATTGGCTTGTTTTAGTTTCACTCGAAGTAGATTGGCCTCTCTAGCGAGATTCCTATTGGTCAGTCATGACCTACGTTGTAGTGACTGACCGATAGGGAACAACAACCATCCAATCAATTCCCCACGAACAAAATCAAGTCCCGCCCTACATTTCTTCTTGTTTGAGAAGCTGTTTCACGCAGATATATGTGTCACAATATAGGGAAGAAAAGTAAATCGCAACTTCTGTTTCATGCCGACTTTGAAGTTAATCTTTAAAAGAAACCAATAAACAAATAATAATTTAAAAAAATGACAGTAGTAAGAGCATTGGGATATTTTCGTCACTCAATTTGTCTGCTTTCCAGACCAGATCATGTGAGCAGTGCGGAGTAGGGTGAGCACCCGTCCCGCTTTTCATTGTACCGCACAGCATTTTCACCCGTTGTCCCGCACGTCATATATTGACAATCAGTCTGTTGGGTTTTAACTATCATATTAAGTAAGCGTGCATGCGTTCTTTTCCCTTTTTAAGAAAGCCTATATTTAACAGAACAAATACAACAGCCATTTTTATCCAATGGTAAACACGGTCACTAGAAGGTTGTGACGGCTGTCAATCAAAATGTGGAGCGGCGATTCGTTCCATGTGGATAATAAATCAGAGGCATTTTTATTAAGCCGTGGTACTGCTCAAGGCTGTCCATTATCTCCAGCACTGTTAGCGATGGCTATTGAACCCTTGGCTGAGAAAATAAGACATACAGATAACATAACTTGTATCACTATAGGCAAAAACTAATATAAATTAAGCTTATTTGCTGATGATTTGTTGTTGTATCTAAGTGATGTGGACATTTCAATCCCGAGTGTAATCAATATAATGAGTCAATTCTCAAAAATTTCAGGTTATAAAATGAACAGTGGTAAAACTAAAATTTTGACTTTTGGCCAAAAACAAATAAACCCAGAAGTATTTAAACAATTTAAAGTGCAAAGTTGTAAAATTAAATATTTAGGTTGCTATATCAGTGCAAACAAAAAACAATTGTATAAGAGTATTTTTTTTAACTGAAGAATAATCTAAAACATAATCTCAATAACTACAGTGATCTCTAGTTCATCTCTAGTTCATCTAAACGGTAGAATAAATTTGGTAAAGATGATGTGGCTCCCTAAGTTTATTTACTTAGGGAGTAAACCTGTAACCCTGTTCCCTTTCAAAAGCTACAATCGATGCTGCACTGCTTAGCGCATTGGGAACGTCTTTAATCGTGACCAGCTGTGAATATAGTGTGCAAACACGTCGATAGAATCGACCCGGAGGTAATATAGCCTCGGCCGGTGACGTCATCGCCGCGCACCTGCGACGCGAGGCTTTAAATAGATGAGCCACAGGTGCGTCATTAAGATTATTTTTTTTGAAGATCAGACCTGTGACATCATCAGCACAGCAAGGTAGCGGTGCATCTCGTTCCGCTTTTTCGGGGAACAGGGTTACAGTCAAGTAACCCGAATTGTTCCCTTTCAAAAGCTACAATCGATGCTGCGCTGCTTAGCGCATTGGGAACGAGAATACCCATGCCACCGTGCCTGGACCCATACAGTTGTGCAGGTGTGCTCACAAGAACGCAAGAAGGCCCTAGACATTAGTTTGCGAAGTCGACTCAAGGACATGAGATCCCGGAGTGGCATGAACATTCAAACTATAAAATCTTATGAATGTGTGCGGAGAGGACCAGCCTGCCGCATCACAAACATGTTGTAAGGGGGCACCCCTTGCCAAAGCAGCAGAGGAGGCGAAACAGAGGCTTTTGCCCTCTGCTTGAGTGAGCCCTTAGACCCGTTAACAAAACTTGGCCGCGCACCTCACAGGCAAGAGCAATCGGATCCCTGACCCAATGTGACAAGGTCTGTTTATTTGCAACAGCACCCCTGTTGCTGCCCCAATAACAAACGAATAGCTGCTCTGACTTACGCCACTGGCTAGTGCGGTGGACGTATGCCTGAAGAGCACGGACTGCACAAAGTCTGTGAGATTTCTGCTGCTCCGCCTTTGTGAACGGTGGAGGGCAGAAGGCCTCTAGAGTGACTGGATGTACAGCCGAGAAAGGTACCTTAGGCAGGTAATCAGGATGAGGATGCAAAATCACTTTCACCATTCGTGGGGCAAAGTCTAAGCAGGATGGTGATATTGACAGGGCCTCCAATTCTTTTTAGAGAGGTGTAAGGAACCTAGCTATATGAAATATTAATAATCAATAATAACTTGTTATGATTAATTATGAATACTTGGGTCAGTTAATTGAATTAACTTGACATGGCTAAATTAATATTACAATCAATTAATCAGTTCATCCAACAAACTCTTTTGATTATTAATTCATTCCAAGAAAAGGGTATCTTCCCTGGCCACAGAAGAATAATTATTTCTTAGCATGTACAGCGTTTTGAGCATATAGCAAGAACAAACCGTAAAGGGACTTTGTATTGCAAGCGAATCAGAACAAAATACATAAAGTGCATAAGTTGTATTAACTAAATCATAAACATAAATAAACTAAACACACATATATACAGAAATACAGAAATAGGTTAGTGATAGGATTAAATTGGAAACCGTAAAAAGGGACTATGAGAAGAACCATCAGAATTTCATTTTCACATTTCATTGAATTGAATACTTGCATTAGTAGTGGGAACAATTCTTGAAGTTGTTGAAAATTTAAGATGGTTCCTGCAGTGTCAAGTGGAAGTTGGTTGAGAGTTCTCTTTCTCCAGGAATGCATAGCTGGTTTGTTCAAGGCCTGAGGCCCTGTTGAGGCCACGCCGAGTACCCAGGAGAAGTGAGGAAGTCAGAAGAGTGGGTGATTGGAGTCGTTGTTGGTTGGAGTCTTTGTTCCAAAACTCCTGAGATTGTCCTTGGTTCTTTGTGAGAGAGTCTTCTCTCTCCGGCCTAAGCCCATATCTGGTTGAATCGAGGCCTGCTGGGCCCTAGGGCCCCCGTGGAGGGGGAGGGGGTTCCCCATTATCACCAGAACAGTGTTGCGGCTGGATGAAAGAACTAAGAGGGGGAGGTCACATGTGGACTGTCTCTAAGGCTGTAAAGGATCCACCCCCAAGGGTTGAACTCGACCAATAAGATTGGTGACATGTCTGAGAGGGAAAAGTGGCTCTTAGTTGATTTACGAGTCTTTGTCTCAAGCATGGTTATACCTTCATTAATGCTCAGATAGCTATAACACATCCACAATGCATTCAAGAAGAAGGTGATGTAGATCAAAGTGTGAGTCATTAAATGAGGATTAATTAGGTAGGAGGCATGATACAGGTGAGGTTACATTGATCGTTAGTTGGTGGTATATCAGGGTACATACCATACATAATAGTCACAGTAGTCATCACAGTTTTATGCATGTTCATTTATAGATCAGTTAGTCTATGATTAATGCAGCAAAGTCTGTTTTAAAGAGGGTTTCTGTGTTCCCATTGTATCTCTCTCTTGTGCACGTGGCCACATTCCTCGGAGGTCGTAAAATCTCCTTATCATGCCCTGTAACATGACACTGTTTCTGCCCTTGTGTTCGTTCATTTGGGCTGTTAGTTTTGGAGTTTCATAAACCTTTGTATATAATGAATAATTAGTGTGTGTCTGAGTGGTCCATACCCTACAGATCCCCCCTTTCGATCGTTGTTGTCCCATCTCAAGGACAACCACGAGCGAAGTTGGAAGTGCATAGAGATCAGACACACACTTGTCATAGAAGGCTGAAAGGCCATGGTGGCCTCTGGCGGCTCGGTGGTCGTTCCACGGCTGGTGATGTGGAAAGTAGCCAAGTCCAGGTCTCTGCAGCGGGTTTCGAGGCAGCAGGTGTTGGGGCATTCTGAAGTTCATTATTTTTGGGGCAGGTGTTTCCTTGTGGTTGCAGGAAGTGGTTAGGGCTCTATGTAGCATAGAGATGTTTTCAAGCTGACCTGGTGCTGGTGGCAGGAGGCCAGAAGGTGGTTGTTAGCCTCTCAGTTACGAGAAGTCTGAAGGATTGAAGTGTTGTTTTGTCCTTATGGTGGTGCCGACGCAAACTTGCCTAAGCGGGGGTGGGCAAAGAGTTGAAAGCTTGTACTTTACAGGACTCCTCGGGTGAGTCCTGTGCAGGGAGCTATTTTGCGTGTGTCAGCAACTCCTGTAACTCTGAGGCAGGTGCGTCCAGCTGTCCTTGTGGAGCCTCAGATTGACACCTGTGTGAAGAGCGTGGAAGAGGATGCTGTTGTTGACAGCCGTTGGTCCTCCTGTGGTATTTGCAGGTTGAGGGTACTGTCCTCCATGGCTTCACAAAGGGGCTTGGCTGGTACCTGGGTTGTTGCCATGGTGACAGTTCTGTACGGGCCCTTGGCATGCTCAGTCCAGCTGCATTGAATCTGGTTCGAACCTCAGTCTCTAGCTGGTCTGTGACAATCTGGGGCTCAGGTCAGGAAGCAGACAGACTGGCTAAAACGACCGTCTGCTAGCGGCCTCGCGTCACCAAGGTCAGATAAATCCCATCACATAGAAGCTCTTTGACCTAGATATCATCATATAGAGACTGTACCTGTTCCCCGAATTTGGAAATCCAAAAAACTTCCAAACCGATCTAAGGTTACAAATGTAATTGATATTGAACAAATAAAAAATAGATATAATACAGATGAACAAACGATAAAGCTTGGGTTGCTGAATATCCGATCCCTTACTTCAAAAGCGCTCATAGTTAATGATATGATTTCAGATTATAACCTAGATGCGCTGTGTATGACAGAAACCTGGCTAAAACCAAACGATTACATTACTTTAAATGAGTCCACATCCCATGATTACTGTTATAAACATGATCCTCGCCTGAAAGGCAAAGGGGGAGGTGTTGCTGTAATTTATAGTAATATTTTCAAAACCACTAAAAAATCTAGTTTTAAATATACTTATTTTGAAGTGTTGGTGCTTAATGTAAAAATATATAATGTAAACGATAAATCAAGTTTGAGAATTCTGGTGGCAACTTTATACAGGCCACCAGGGCAGCATAAAGATTTTTATCAAAGAATTTGCTGACTTTCTATCAGAATTAGTATTGACTGCAGATAAAGTCCTAATTGTTGGTGATTTTAATAAACATGTAGATAATGAAAAAGATGCAATGGGATTGGCATTTAAAGACATTCTTAACTCTATTGGAGTTAGACAACACGTGTCAGGACCTACTCATTGTCGTAATCATACTCTAGATCTAATATTATCACATGGAATCAATGTTGATGCTGTTGAAGTTCTGCAGCAGAGCGACGACATCTCAGATCATTATCTAGTCTCATGTAAATTACATTTAGCCAAGGCTGCAAAGCCAACTCCGTGTTACAAGTATGTTAGACCTATCACTTCTGCCACTAAAGATTGCTTTATCAATAATCTTCCTAATCAGTTTCATCATCTCAGCATCCCAGATATCTTAGAAGAACTTGATATTGCAACAGAAACTTTTAACTCTCTCCTTTCCAGCACTTTAGACACAGTTGCTCCGTTGCGCTTGAAGAAGATTAAAGAAAATAGTCCAACGCCGTGGTACAACGAGCACAGCAGACCCTTAAGAGAGCAGCCAGAAAAATGGAGCGCAACTGGAAGAAAACAAAACTAGAGTTATTTCGGATATCATGGAAGGAGAGCTCGATTGCTTACAGAGAGGCTTTAAAAGCTGCTAGATCTGCTTATTTTTCAACCCTATTAGAAGAAAATAAACATAATCCTAGGTATTCATTTGAAAAAGTGGCAACACTAACGAAAAAGAAAGCTTCAAGCCCAGAAGTTTCCAAGAAACACAGCAGTAATGACTTTATGAACTTCTTCACTTATAAGATTGATAATATTAGGGACAAAATTATAACTATGCAACCGTCTACTACAGCATCGCATCAGGGAGTGCATTATAGACCCCCTGAGGTAAAATTTGATTCATTCATTGCCATAGGAGAGGAAGAATTTTGCAAACTCGTTAATTCATCTAAATCGACAACATGTATGTTAGACCCTATACCGACTAAACTATTGAAAGAGATGCTTCCAGAAGTCATAGATCCTCTTCTTAACATCATTAATTTGTCTTTGTCTCTAGGATACGTACCAAAAACCTTTAAGCTGGCTATGATTAAACCACTTGTTAAAAAAACGCAACTTGATCCTACAGAATTAGTCAATTACAGGCCGATCTCAAATCTACCTTTTCTATCAAAGATATTAGAAAAAGCAGTATCCTCACAGCTGTGTTCCTTTCTTGAAGGAAATTATATCTGCAAGGATTTCCAGTCAGGATTTAGACCGCACCATAGCACTGAGACAGCTCTCATTAGAGTCACAAATGATTTGCTCTTATCATCCGATCATGGTTGTATCTCTCTATTAGTGTTACTTGATCTTAGTGCTTAGTGATCTTAGTGCTGCATTTGACCCCATTGACCACAACATTCTCTTAAATAGACTAAAAAACTATGTTGGCATTAGTGGAATTGCATTAGCATGGTTTAAATCATATTTATCTGACCGCTATCAGTTTGTAGCAGTAAATGAAGAGATGTCTTATCGATCACAAGTTCAGTATGGCGTACCACAAGGCTCAGTTCTCGGACCGCTGCTTTTCACTCTGTACATGCTACCTTTAGGAGATATCATTAGGAAACATGGAATTAGCTTTCACTGTTATGCTGATGATACTCAGCTCTATATTTCTTCCAAACCTAACGGAACTCACCAATTCACAAAATTATCGGAATGTATACTTGATATAAAAAATTGGATGACTAGTAATTTCCTACTACTAAATTCTGAAAAAACAGAGATTCTAATTATTGGACAAAAAACTTCCACACGTAATAACCTAGAATACTGTTTAACACTTGATGGCTGCTTTGTTAAGTCTTCGTCATCAGTTAGAAACCTGGGTGTGCTCTTTGATACCAATCTTTCATTTGAAAAGTCACGTGTCTAGTGTCTGTAAAACCGCATTTTTCCATCTTAAAAATATATCTAAATTACGTCATATGCTCTCATTGACAAATGCGGAACAACTAGTTCATGCATTCATGACATCAAGGCTAGATTATTGTAATGCTCTACTGGGTGGTTTTCCTGCACGCTTAATAAACAAACTACAGCTAGTTCAAAACGCAGCCGCTAGAGTTCTTACCAGAACCAGGAAGTACAACCATATTAGCCCGGTTCTGTCAACACTGCATTGGCTCCCTATTAAACATCGTATAAATTTTAAAATATTGCTGATTACTTACAAAGCACTAAATGGTTTAGCTCCCCAGTACTTGAGCGAGTTCTTAACGCATTATAGTCCTTCACGTCTATTGCAATCTCAAAGTTCTGGCCAGTTGATAATACCTAGAATATCTAAATCGACTGCTGGCGGTAGATCCTTTTCCTATTTAGCACCAAAACTTTGGAACAATCTTCCTAACATTGTCTGGGAAGCAGACACAGTCTGTCAGTTCAAAGCCAGACTAAAAACACATCTCTTTGACCTAGCATTCACATAACACTCTATAGACTTCTATAATTCAATATTAGGCTGCTTAGATTAGGTCAGCCGGAACTGGGAACACTTCCCTTAAATCCTAATGTACTCGTTACATCATAAGAAGAATGGCATCTACGCTAATTTTAGTGTCTTTGTTTATCCCGCCTTCCGGATCAAGGCCGTTTCCAGATCTGACGAATGATCTGGAATTGGGAGTAATCAATAGCACTAGTGACTAACCTTTAGATTTGCTTGGACCAACACCCCATTGTGGTTCACAGCTGCTGCGTGTTTCAGACCACACTGTGTGTGTCCTTCCAAAGGTTTAGTCAACATGGTGATGAAAATTCTCATTACTATAACAATTATTCTCTAGCAACACAGTTACATGTAACTAATTTTAGGTTTAATTAGCAGTAAAATGCAAATGTGGTTTGGCATTTGCAAATTTCATGGAACTCTTCTCTTTACTTTACACAACTTTTTCTATTTGTTTACAGAGTAAGGAAATAGATTTGCTCTAAGTCAAAGCTTGTCTAAGCCCATATAGTTATGTCCATCTCATGCATAAATACTGACTTTTTAGCGAGTGAACAGTTTTGATCGCTAGGTAGCTCTCTGCTTGTAGATTCAGCCAAAATTTAGGTGAATTACATCGATCTCACAATAATTTGTAAGGTCTTTATTTTGTAGAAAGGGGAGCATCACCCAAGTCTACGTGTATATAACACTGTACTGAGATTCCTTCGTCAGAAACAGATTAAGCAATACTGCAATTTGTATTCCTTCAACCAAAGCAGAATAATAAATACCGGTACGGTTTACATGCCGCTGAGATGAGATTCCTTTGTGAAACAGACTTACGCTTTAATGCTGAAATTACCGATACCGGTTAAGACCCTTTTTTTAAATTATTATTATTATTATTTTAAGTAGAGATGTCAATTCCAGCTATTGTTTTATCTGTATTTAGACAAGTCAGCAGCTATTGATCAAAATGTGTATCGCATATCGTGTCCCATTTGGATCGGAATGATCAAATAAACACTTTTAGCATAACAGTATTTTACGAAGGGGCTCGAGGTCATGCTAGTTTTCCCACTTCAGGAGGTTTGCTTACTACCTGGCATTAGGGTGACGAATGCCCTATTTGGAGTTAGTATTTCCAGTAACAAGACATTGTCATAGAAACTAATGTGCAGCAGTGTATATTTCAACCAGCGGGTTGCACAATGTCTGTATGTTTCAAAAAGCAGTGCATAGTCTGTTGGCACGTGAGGCTTACACCTGCATTCAAGATTTTCTTTAAATCAGTAAAATTCTAATTTTACTAATGCAAACTCTTGCTTCTTTTTGAGCACACATTTTCATCTACTTTAAAAGTTTTATGTCCTATGCTGACTAGGAACTTTGTAGCAGAGTCTTGCATTGTGGTCATGCCGTGTGTCTTCTGGGTTTTGAAGTTCAGAGTCAAAAGGTGGGCTGGATGTGGTTCAGAGCAGATAGAGTCTGTCTTGGTGTGTCACACCGGTCGAAGGCTGCAGGGAAAAAACAATTTCTCGGTTGGCAGGGACGTAGTGGTCTTCTGCGAGCTCTGACGTCAATTCAGGGATGCTTCTGACCATTCGCTCGAGATCTTTGAGTGTCACATCATGTGTCGTTTCAAGGTTTGTCTAAATTAATCCTTTTCCTCCTGCTGCTGCAGGGACTTAACACTGACTGGTGAAGTGTCAAGCCGAGGGCTTTGGCTCCTCCCCCCTTTGTGCAGGGCTGGGGAAGCTTACGCTGCTGATGTGAAGTTCAGCAGGCTACATCTTTCTTGTGGGGTCCATTTGCAGTTGGTTGGACTGTTGCAGTTCTTTTTGGACCACATGAAGTTCGTCCATAATGTTGCAGCACCGCTAAGTCAGTGTTCGGACTTCAGCTGCACGTTGATGGCTTTAGCGTCTCTCTCTTCGAGTTCAACCAGTTCCTTTCTCGTCTGTTGGCAGTTGCTCAGCAGCTGTCAGAGCCACTTGAAAACTGGTGATCTCTTTCAGTTGCTCCACGCTGTCAGGGTCTTTGCATATGTCCTGTGCCTTCTCCCGTTGAGCAGGGTTCGTTCTCTGTGGAGTCCTGTGGCTGGCAGCGTTAGTTCATTTACCTCCTGTTTGAGGCCTGCAGGAGCATGGCCAAGGAGAAGATGATGCTGGTCAGCTCTTGGTGGCTCAGGCTGGGTGTCAGACGTCTGCTTTCGTTGTTGCCTAACTGTTCCTTCCTCTGCCGTGGCGGGTCGTTGCCTGCTTCAGGCTGGAGGATGTCCATGACACTGCTCTGCCGGGTGTTCCGGTGGTCCTGGTGGCAGGGCTGGGTGTCTGAGGCCTACTGGCACACTTGTGGGAACACGAGAGAGAAATGGCAAAGGCAGATGCAAGGTTCTACAGACGTGGTGAACTGTCTGTGTGGGAGAACGGCTATGTGGAGCAGCTAAAATTTAGTGTTGGTGAGCACACACAACAAAAAAGGTTTTGAGTATCTTAGTTGACGTGCTTTAAGCAGCATCGACTGATGACTGGGCTCTTACATGTCATAACCTATTACTCAAAAATGCTGATGGTTCTTCTCACATGTTGTGCTATGAGAGTAACAGATAGAGCAAAACCAAAATAAAACAATAGGATGAAACCAGAAAAGAAGAGGAAGAAAGGAGTGTTTTACCTATTTAGGTTTAGCTGGAGACACAGGTAAACAGGAGTCACTTCTGGGTTATGCTGCTGTTAGACTAAGGATAGTGACTAGTGATCTAAAATAAGGTAAAGGTAAAGTTAGAACGTCCTTATAGCTCTAAGAAAACTAAAAGGAAAGGGAAGTGTATCAAGTAATTTAATTTAATTTCAAATTTAGTTAAGTTTTTTTTTTTTTTTTAGCTGAATATAAGAATTCAGGCTGAAACAAAAGTAAATAAATAAATTGAAAAAAAAATGTATGTAAACATTGAGTGTTCTCATAGCTCTGGTAACTAGAGGGGAACTTGAATAAGCAAATTGATTTAATTAAATTCCCAATTTAATTAAATTCCACTTAACTGAATAGGACTATTCAGGCTCAACAGGTGTAAATACACAAAATAAAATAGGGGTAGACTTAAGTCAAAATAAAAGAAACACAAATAAAACCCCAAAGTTTCTGGGTTTCAATTGAAAGCGAAACCAAATGGGAGGGGGTCAAGCAAGAGAGAGAGAGAAGAGAGTGGCTTAACCCACTGATGGGTAGCTTTGAGACATGCTTGGTGAAGCTCTGAAACGTGTGAATCCTGTGTCTCAAATCAGGGGTGCGGTTTCACTGCTGAGGTCACGTGATTTCCGTAAACGGGGCTTCGTTGCGCGTCATAGCTGTTTCGAAATTGTTTTAAATTTCAATGGTTCGTGAACCAGTGTGTATCTGGTCTTTATGTGATCTCGTATCACTTTATAGAGTCGTACACATTTAATGACGCATTTGATAAAGGATCTGATTGATCAAGCTTTCATAAAACGAACCCTACAGTTTACTAAGATATTGTGCCTTGAAAGACACCTCATATTAAAAGGTATTAGGTAGTTCTCCGATTGCCACTACCTGTTTACACCTTTTGATAAAACCTTTGCGATTGGTTAAAAGGTGTTTCATTGATTTGAGTTTTCGCTACACTTACACTGTTCTGACCAGCAGGGGTCGCCAGTGAGGGCGTTTCAAAACAAAGAATCATTTGTGACGCAGTTGACTCATTTGATTCAAAGCTTCGAGGAGCTTTGACTCTCATTACTCGTGTTCAAATCACTCAGTTCCCCTGGTTCGCAAGGGCCACTGGCCCAAAGCTATCCACAAGTTTCCTACGTCCCATGATGCCTTGCGTCAAAAGTGGGCGCGTCTTCCGGTTCGAAGTAAACAAGCGAGACGTGACACTCGTTCATTCATTCAACAGTTGACACAGTCGTTCAAGCAGGCGCGGATTTATGGGCGGGCCTGGGTGGGCACGTGCCCACCCAGATTGACAGGTGGCCCACCCAATCAGATTAATAAAAACGAAATTTAAAATTTTAATTTTAATAATAATAATAATAATAATGAATTAAGTTTGGCCATATACGGCCCGCCGAACACTTTATATGATATATGACAAGCCTGAGCGCGTCCATCTCTGGCTCAGCGCCAGCCAACGCGCGAACGCACAGTTTGAATCTGGCAGTTATGTCATGTCACTGTACATATTTTTTCCAGACTTTGACACCCTTGCAAGGAGAGGGGACGAGGCTCATTGTTCACATGAACACCGTGTCTTGGAAAGACAAAGACGGGCCCGTTCACATATCGCGTTTTTTGCGCGCTCAAGTTTGTTATTTCAGATGTTCGCGCTCATAATGGAAGCGACGCGGTCGTGAAAGACGTGGTCAGGCATCTGATTGACTCGTCAAACGCATGCGTTTCGACTGCCAAGGGACTCGCGATTTGTCATAAAAGCGCGCGTTCTTAACGTGCGCTTTGTGGTCACGGAAAAAGCGCGTCAGAAACGCGCGTTTTTTGCATCAAAACGTGCGTCCTCGACGTGTGATCTGCTATTTAAATGATATTGTTTCTGTCTGCAGGTGTTTTATGCCTCTGAAGTGTTTTTGTAACAAGAAAAACAACTCTCGGTTTCAAGTTCACTGTTTTTTATTTCAGCACCTCGGACAGTCCCTTAATCCCTTCGTTCGAGACACATCTCGCAAATTTTCCAGTTGTAATTCCGGTAACACTTTACAATAAAGTTTCATACATTTTTTTTTTTTAATGCAAAAACCACAAAATTCTGGCGCGCGTTTTCCGTGACCACAAAGTGCACGTTAAGAATGCTCGCTTTTATGGCAAATCGCGCGTCCCGCATGCTTTATGAATACTTTAGCTTGCCATCAGTGTTGCCAGATGTACGATAATTATCGTATTTGTACGATAATTTTGACCTCTGTACGATGTACGATCAATAATGAAAAAAATCCCATAATGTACGATAATTTCAGAGTTTTCAGTCGTTCGTCAAAACATCCTACCGCTTCTCTCTCTGACCCAGAATCATTTTGCAGGCTCACCTGCCTGCACGCAAGCACGTATACACACACACACACAGGCACCACACGTGTCGCCCGGCCCGCACGTCAACACTACTCCATCTAATCCATCCTACATGTTGGGATAAATAGCTGTATTCTGCACGTTTACATCGTGTACGATAATGTTCTTCCAAATACGATCATTTTGAACTTCTGGTACGATAATTGGACATTTCCAATCTGGCAACACTGCTTGCCATACGCATGTGGTGCAGGCTGCAGCGCGCTCGTTTTTCCAGGCGCGCCTATGCCGCGGCGAGATGAAAAACATCTCAACTTTTCAGAGAGTGCCGCAAGGTCATTTGACTAAAACCAACCGGTCAGCTTCGGTCTTTCCGTATTAACAACTTCGAAAGCTCGGCCGAACAGCTGATCATAGCTGTACAGTGCGGTTTTTATTTCTCATCTCCATAAATATAGCCTACTAAACCCTAGATTCAGGCCCACCTCGACTTAATCCAGGCCCACCCATCTGTCACGTTCTGCATCCGCCACTGCGTTCAAGATGTAACATTAGCGATCCAAACTTGCTAACGATGTGGGAACATAACCTCAACGAAATTAAAAAAGGGTGAAATAGCAGTAACTTAGGCTACTAGGGATGGGCATTCGATTACATTTATGAAGTCGATCGTCGGGAGAATTAATGATCGACTAACGTTATAGGCTAAACTAATATTTATATTAAAATTTATTATTATTTAAATTTTTATAAATTAAAAATGCAATAAAAATACAAAAAAACAGCGTGTTTTTCCACAATGAATTCTTTTTTACTAGAAGATCAACTTGTGGCAGTTAAACTGGACGTTCGGTTAGGCTAAACTTGAAGATGCGCTGCGGTGCTCTGGAACCTGCCACTGCGAGCCAGCGTTTCTTAAACAGAGACCCTCGTTTGTTCCTAAATAATAATAAAAAAAGATTCATGTTAAATATGCTGTAACATACGCGATATAAAACCGAAATCGATCCACGAACCTGTGTCGCGGTGTGGGAAGGCAGAATTTCAACTCCCAGAGTTTACTATTACTATTAGTAGCCTATTATTTGAAGTTAACATTATACAATACAATACCACAAAAAATGCATTTAATATATTAAAACTTCTGTTTATATATCATACTCCATTAATAAAGGATTCCAGACATTAGAAAAATATAACACATGCATTTTATATTTAATATGAGGGAAATAAACATGCGTGACACAAAAAAATCGTAAATTTTTAGGTGGCAATTTTTGTTGTTGTTGTAATTCTGTGAAATGTGTGAATTACACTGTGCAACCTAAAGTAATACTACCCACTGGATGAAGAAGGGTTGGCTCTCCACAGAAAATAAAATATTCATTTTATTTTATTTTTCATGTTCGCATTTATGAGGAAAAAACAATGTTACTGATGTGACAGTTCCCTGAAAGCGTTAGCCTACTAAAAGACTGCTTTAAAACTTTTACAGACCTCAAACAGAAAGCATTAAGCCTTAAGTTAATTTTGTTTTGTATTAATTGTATCTTCATTTTAATCAATGTTTCATCAACAAATTACCTGGATTTAATAAATAATAAGTAAATATAGCAGACAATAATATCACCACACGGAGGCGCCAGCGCCTGAACTGCAGCTTGTCTCATAAATAAACCGAAACTCAGCATAGTCTACTTGCCTTACAGACCTGAGAAATATATATATTATCTACAGAACGCTTGAAATTTCTTAAACGGAAAAATTCAAAACGAAAGAAAACTATGTAATCCGTATGAAATGTGCATTTCTCTCCAGCGCGTTCATTACTGTGAAGATCGCGAGTCAGCATCGACACAGAAAACGTCTTGATTACGTATATAACCCTCGTTCCCTGAGTAGGGAACGGAGACGTTACGTCGGATGACGACGAATGGGGTTTCGCTTAGAACACCTATCGACTTCGAGTATTACAAAACAAGCCAATGGCAAAGAAATTCCATGGGTCTGCGGAATTTGCATAGCGTATCTTCGCCTTACCTCGTGGGTATAAAAGGAGGACGCCGGCAACATGCAGATATGTTTCTTCGCTGAGGAGCCAAGACTGAGCTCAGGCGATCCCCGCGGTACAGCGGACAGTGGCAGGAAGACATAACGTCTCCGTTCCCTACTCAGGGAATGAGGGTTACATACGTAACCAAGACGTTCCCTTTCGTTGTCACTCCGAGTTACGTCGGATGACGACGAATGGGGTTACCAGTCTAATCACACCACCTTCTCAGCTGTCTTCCAGTGCCCTGCGTAAATCGAGTTCCCTGTCGTAGACTGGACGAAGGACTCCATTTATCACAGGAATACCAAGGTACACTGGGAAGCATATCTAAAGCTAGGGGAAGTATGCAATTAATGCCAACCCAGGGGGGGGGGGGGGGGGGGGGGCGGGGGGGGGGGCTTAGAGAATACACATATGACCCGAAGGAAACATATGGAGAACACTGGGGTATCCAGCAGCAGGTGGAACATTTCAACCCCAGGGGTGGCAAGGTAGTTTGCCAAGGGAAAGACACATGCTCAGAGAGGCTTACAGTGGAATACACATGTGGGGGTCGCTCAGGGGAGGGACCATGCACACTGGAGGCACCTAGCCGACGCGCAGGCAATAGACACTGGCGCCAACTTCAGGAGTGCTGGAGGGACTCAGGGCTTTCGGGGAAGCTCACCTGAGGAGAATATCGCACGTATCCAGTCCGTGGAGTGGAATGGCGAGCAAGCGAAGACACCTGAGCGGGTCCAGTACTAGCTGGTTGAAGCGAGTACATGAGAGGACACTGGCTCCACTCGGAGATTGTAGAATCTGGCGAATGTGTTAGGTGTCGCCCAGCCTGCAGCTCTGCATATGTCTGTTAGCGAGGCGCCATGCGCTAGAGACCAAGGGGGCACGGTCGACCTTGCTGCTGGTAAGTCAAAGCAATGGCGTCCACTATCCAGTGAGACAACCTTTGCTTGGAGAGAGCCTTTCCCTTCAGCTTCCCACTATAACAGACAAGAGCTGGTCTGAGGTCCCGAAACACTCCGTCCTGTCTACATAGGCGCGGAGAGCGCGTACTGGACAGAGCAGTGCCAAGGCTGGGCCTGCCTCCTCCAGGGGCAGCGCTTGCAGGTTCACCACCTGGTCCCGGAAGGGAGTGGTAGGAACCTTGGGCACATATCCAGGCCGGGGTCTCAGGATCACGTGAGAGTAAGCAGGCCCGAATTCCAGGCACGCTTCGGCAACGGAGAATGCGTGCAGGTCCCCTACCCTCTTGATGGAGGCCAGTGCAAGACAGGAATTTCTTCATAGACAGGAATTTAAGCTCGACTGATTGCAGGGGCTCAAATTGAGCACTCTTTAGGGCAGTTAGAACCACTGAGAGGTCCCAAGAGGGAACGAGAGGACGGCGAGGCGGATTTAGTCTCCTCGCTCCTCTCAGGAACCTGATGACCAGGTCGTGCTTCCCCACCGACTTACCTTCGATGAGGTCATGGTGTGCGGCAACAGCGGCAACATAGACCTTCAGGCTGGAGGGAGACAGCCAACCGTAGGTGGGCGCCTTTGGCGGTGGGCAGACTGAGGGATCTGAGCGGACGGCGGGGCCGTCGGGCAGAATAACCTCAATCTGCTCATGGGCGGTTGAGAACTGTTGGGCAGAAGCACTCAACCGCACCGACGAAGAGGCCGACCTGGGAGATGGGGATGTTGAGCAGACGGGTCCGCCCGACATCGTGCACATCAGACCGGTCAGCCCCAGAATGGTTAACATCACCTGACTCCGATAGCATACGGCCACTTTCGTCGCTCGGAGAGCAAGGTCAGTGGTGGCGCGCAGCTCACTGAAGAGCCTCGGGTCAGTCCCGCCCTCCTGCTCGTCCATGAGCATCTGGGTCAGGTAGACCAGCAGAACGGTCATGGGATGCAGTGAGGCGGCTGCCTGTCCTGTGGCACTATAGGATTTTGCCACGGATTAGTGTAGACGAAAAGAACTACAGGCTTTGGACGGGTGCTTAGGATTGCGCCGGGAAGCACTCTGAGGACACAGTAGCATGGCAACAGAGCGTTCAACCGGGGGGACCCCAGTGTACCCATGGGCAGCGGCCCCTGAGGGGAGGAAAGGCGGATGAGATCAACGAGCGGACCCGTGATCTCATCATGCACGTCCGGGAGGAAAGATATTGGGGTTTGCCGTGGACGCGGGTCGGCGGCCTCACCCAAAAACCAATCGTCCCCAATCGCCCCAAAAACCACTCTCACTCTTGTGAGTTCACGGAGTCTCGACCTATATATGACGCGATGATCACGTTCCCAGAGAGAACATGAGTCATCCACGAGCGCTGTTCAAGCATGATCAAAGCCCAAACACACTAGACAGCGCTCGTGCCCATCAGAGTCCGATACCAGTCCGCTGCAACCAGAAATGCACGGGCGAGCCGTCTTTAAAAAGACGTGCCGCGTGCGAGCTCTTTTAAGAGAGGAGAAAAAAACTCCGCGATGTTGAAGCACACAGGGAGACACACACACACTGGCAGATCACTGCACAGATCAGCAGGCACTGTGAGCTCGCTGCAGATCGCTGTCACACCAACATCGGAGAGAGAAGCTCGTCTCGTAGAGCGAAGTCAGAGATGACTGTGGAGTGAAGAAATATTCTTGGCTCCGAAGCGAAAACATATCTGCACGTTGCCGGCGTCCTCCTTTTATACCCACGAGGTAAGGCGGAGATACGCTATGCAAATTCCGCAGACCCATGGCATTTCTTTGCCATTGGCTCGTTTTGTAATACTCGAAGTCGATAGGTGTTCTAGGCGAAACCCCATTCGTCGTCATCCGACGCAACTCGGAGTGAGAACGAAAGGGAACACTTGTTTATTAATAAATAGCCTAATTAAAATGTATCACTGCTATATTTTACATAATCATTACTTTTGCCAGTTCTTTGTGACAACTTATAGGTGTTTTATTGGCAGCGCCACCCTGACATGTTACATGAACACGAGATGTTTATATAATTGCATAATTGTAGGCTATAATAAAATTGGCCACTGAATTAGCACTTTTTTCATGAGTTCCGTAAGGACATCTCTCATAAAGGTTTGCGACTTAGTTTAAATAGTAAAAAAATTATCCGAAAAAAAAAGAAAAACACCTAGCCTCTTTGCTAAATAGCACACAAAATACCATTGGAATGCTACTTCCACCGCCTGACCGGAAGTTGCACCCACTTTAATTTTTTACAGTAGCGCCCCCGGAAACAGGTGGATAGTTTTTGGTTTAAAGTTTACAGTTTACGCTCTATCGTTTCCAAGCATGTATAGCGTTTTGAGCATGTAGCAAGAACAAACCGTAAAGGGACTTCGTATTGCAAGTGAATCAGAACCAAATACATAAAGTGCATAAGTTTTATTAACTAAATCATAAACATAAATAAACTAAACACACATGTATACAGAAATACAGAAATAGGTTAGTGATAGGATTAAATTGGAAACCGGAAAAAGGGACTATGAGAAGAACCATTAGAATTTCATTTTCACATTTCATTGAATTGAATACTTGCATTAGTAGTGGGAACAATTCTTGAAGTTGTTAAAAATTTAAGACGTTGATGGTTCCTGCAGTGTCAAGTGGAAGTTGGTTGAGAGTTCTCTTTCTCCAGGAATGCATAGCTGGTTTGTTCAAGGCCTGAGGCCCTGTTGAGGCCACGCCGAGCACCCAGGAGAAGTGAGGAAGTCGGAAGAGTGGGTGATTGGAGTCGTTGTTGGTTGGTGTCTTTGTTCCAAAACTCCTGAGATTGTCCTTGGTTCTTTGTGAGAGAGTCTTCTCTCTCCGGCCTAATCCCATATCTGGTTGGATCGAGGCCTGCTGGGCCCTGGGGCCCCCGTGGAGGGGGAGTGGGTTCCCCAGTATCACCAGAACAGTGTTGCGGCTGGATGAACGAACTAAGAGGGGGAGGTCACATGTGGACTGTCTTTAATAAAGGCTGGAAAGGATCCACCCCCAAGGGTTGAACTTGACCAATAAGATCGGTGACATGTCTGAGAGGGAAAAGTGGCTCTTAGTTGATTTACGAGTCTTTGTCTCAAGCATGGTTATACCTTCATTAATGCTCAGATAGCTATAACACATCCACACTGCATTCTAGAAGAAGGTGATGTAGATCAAAGTGTGAGTCATTAAATGCGGATTAATTAGGTAGGAGGCATGATACAGGTGAGGTTACATTGATCGTTAGTTGGTGGTATATCAGGGTACATACCATACATAATAGTCACAATAGTCATCACAGTTTTATGCATGTTCATTTATAGATCAGTTAGTCTATGATTAATGCAGCAAAGTCTGTTTTAAAGAGGATTTCTGTGTTCCCATTGTATCTCTCTCTTGTGCATGTGGCCACATTCCTCGGAGGTCGTAAAATCTCCTTATCATGCCCTGTAACATGATACTGTTTCTGCGCTTGTGTTTGTTCATTTGGGCAGTTAGTTTTGGAGTTTCATAAACCTTTGTATATAATGAATAATTAGTGTGTGTCTGAATGGTCCATACCCTACAGAGGTTATAGCCATAAGAAAAACCATCTTTAAGGTCAGAAGCTTATCTGACGCTGACTCCAGAGGTTCAAAGGGGGTCTCAACCAGACCCTCGAGGACTATAGCTAAGTCCCAAGAAGGGATCTTGGTTCTTTACGGAAGGCCTCAACCTTTTGACCCCACGAATGAAACGAGCAAGCAGAGGATGCTTCCCGAGATCCACTCCGTCCACCAAGGCATGGCAAGCCGAAAGGCGGCCACATAAACCCTGAGTGTGGAGGGGCATGTGCCTGCTGACAACTTTTCTTGCAGAAAATCCAGAACTGAAGCAATCTGGCAGTCGACCGGATCTGTATCATGTCTCGTGCACCACCTTTCAAAGACACCCCATTTATTGCAATAACTATTTCTTGTGGAGGAGGCCCTAGCACTCAAAATGGTCTCAATTAGCCTGGTTAAAACCAGACCCTTCTCAGTTTAAACTGAGTTAGGGTCTGGCAAAGCTCCATTAACAAGTCTTTTCCAGAGGGGCGTCACCAACGGACGTAGCTCAAATGTCTCTGTGCGCAATTGGATAGACTTAAAACCAATCAGAGCGATGAAGGAGATGACGTATGCAGAGCGACGGAGAAACATCTGAAGACTTGGACAGCAGCAATTTATGATGTGATTTCGAGGAAAATGTAGCAATATGGCTTCTGACGACTTTTGTCGTTTTTGTAAAAGAAATATGATAATAGCTGGAGTACACCGCCACTCCAGCAACATTTTTGCTAAATTTGGAAAACATAATAGCATCTCAGACCGACTCAAACATCTAGGATTGACGGTCGAACAGAAAACATCAAGCTCTGATTGCATTTGCCCCCGTTGTAAGGCATTCATTTTGCGATTAGAACGTGATTTGCCAGTGTACAGGTCATGGTTAAAGGACGTGCAAGACAGGGAAGCGATGGAATCGATAGATGCCGTCGAAAAAAGACAACGTGAGTCCACTCCATCAAAAACACAGAGGGATTTAAAAAAGTTACGGCCCAACAAAGTCCTGGTCGACCGAATATTGCTCGGAGGAGTATTACAGAGGTAAGCTTGTAACGTGGTGTATTACTACTTAAAAATACTTATCAAGTTCTTACATTGTAGATGTATAAGTTGAGCTCCACTACTAAATTAACGTTCTTAGTGTCGTAGCAGACTATCAACATCTATCGATATATTAATGTGAGTAAGAAAAGTTAAGTTGATTTTGTAATATTATTTATTCTTATATAACGTTACACACATTTTAAATAAGTTTAGTCCCCTCTACTTGTTTTGTATCTACATGTTAGTTATTTGGATCTAAATTTTAGTTATTTATGTCTCGCCATACTGGTTATCCTATAACGGTAGAGTCGGATCCTTTCCTAACATTACTTAAATGTCACAACAATGTGAATATAGCCATAGACCTAGTGCATTACAATATTTGACAGAAACAATTCACACTGTCAAATGATCTAAATCTAAATCTTATCTTTCAGGTCATCACCCGCTACCCATCCCAGAAAAAGGTCATGAAAGTCTGTGATCCAGAAGATGCTCTAATAGTAAACAATATTAACAAGAGAAAATGGAAAACAGCTGCCATGTTGATGATGAAGCACAAAGAGCTTGTCGAAGAAATAAAGCTCAATATACTAAAGTTAATTGAGGAGGAGTGTAAAAGACTATGCAACCCAAAAGAAGGCTTCATGCTGTGGAAGTCATCAGCTGAAGACTTAAAGTCCTTTTCATTAGCCAGTCTACAGTCTGATCTCGACCGTATTTCACCTTTCCTCTCATCTGTGTTTTTAACCATCACTGATTACTCCCTTTATGCCACCTGTGCTGCAGCCGCCAGTGCTTTGAGAGGTAGACAACCCCGGCTTGCAGCATTTTCGTACTATATGAATACTATCCTTCAATATGGTGGTGCAAAAAAGGCTGTATTTGATAGGCTCAGCAAAATGTCAATAACAACGAGTCATGTTGCTGCTATCACGATAAAAAACGAGGAAGCAAAGATGCAAGTAACTCTATTTATTTAAAGGTCAGAAAACACAAGAACACTGGTGACGCAGGGACTAGATGATCAGGCGTCCGGTTGTTGAGTGGTGATGACCAGGTGTCCGGTAGTTGAGTGGTGAGGTGATGAGTGCCGAGTGGTGAGGTAATCCAAGGAACACGAAGACAGGAACAGGACACGAACTGAAACTCCGACAAGACCAGGACCAACACGCACGAGAGACATCACACATAACAACAGAAACACGAGACAAAAAGGAAACAGTGAATTTATAAACCGTGACAGTACCCCTCCTCCTAGGAACGCCTCTTGGCGTTCCCAGACTCCCTTACCTGTCGATTGTAATCATCAATAAGGGAGTGATCCAGGATGTCTCTAGCAGGCACCCAACTTCTCTCCTCCGGACCGTAACCTTCAAAGTCCACCAAGTACTGGAATCCGCGTCCCCTTCGCCTAGAGTCCAGAATACGATTTACCGAATAAGTTGGTTCCCCTTCTACGAGTCGCGGCGGAGGAGGAACCGGGACTGGCGGGTTAATGCGAGAATGAAATACGGGCTTAATTTTGGATACATGAAAGACGGAATGAATCCTCCTGTACACTGGAGGCAAGTTGAGGCGGACTGCCACCGGACTAATGATCTTGGCGACAGTAAACGGGCCAATGAATTTGGGAGCTAGTTTATTAGAAACGGGGCGGAGAGGAATGTTCCTGGTAGAAAGCCACACTTTTTGGCCAACGACGTATACGGGAGGCCTTGACCGGTGGCGATCGGCCTTAGCCTTGGTGCGCGCCCCCACCTGGAGTAGAGTCTCCCGGGCTCTAGTCCAAGTGCGGTGACACCTCTGGACGAAAGCGTGAGCGGAGGGAACCGCGACCTCGGATTCCAGACTGGCAAAAATTGGTGGCTGGTACCCTACGCTACACTCAAACGGAGACAGACCCGTGGATGACACTGGTAGCGTGTTGTGGGCGTACTCCACCATGGACAGTTGTTGGCTCCATGAGGAAGGATTCTTGGAAACCAAACATCGCAACACCCTTTCCAAATCCTGGTTGGCTCTCTCGGTTTGACCATTGCTCTGGGGATGGAACCCTGAGGACAGACTAACAGTCGCTCCCAGTAACCTACAAAACTCTCGCCAAAATTTGGACACAAACTGGGGTCCCCTGTCGGAGACCACGTCTATCGGGAGGCCATGTATACGAAAGACGTGATCTACGACTGTCAACGCTGTCTCCTTAGCTGAGGGTAATTTGGGTAAGGGAATAAAGTGAGCCGCCTTCGAGAACCGGTCCACCACAGTTAAAACAACCGTGTTACCCTGGGAGGGTGGGAGGGCGGTAATAAAATCTAGAGCGATATGGGACCAGGGTCTCGAAGGGACAGGCAGCGGTTGAAGTAACCCATCTGGGGGTCGATTGGAGGTCTTACCAGTGGCACAAACCGAGCAAGCCAAAACAAAACTGTGAATGTCACGAGCCATAAGAGGCCACCAGAACCGTTGCTTGACTAAAAAACTAGTGCGGTTAACTCCTGGATGACAAGCCACGTTGGAACAATGACCCCACTGAATAACGTCAGACCGTAATCCCTCCGGCACAAATAAACGATTCGGTGGGCACCCGGGCGGAGGCGTTACCCCTTCTAAGGCCGTTATGACCTTCGATTCGACCTCCCATACAAGAGTGGAGACAACTAGAGTCTCAGGCAAAATACACTCGGGAGTAGACGGGCGTTCGGAACGGTCAAAAATGCGTGACAAAGAATCGGGTTTGATGTTCTTAGAACCCGGGCGGTACGAGAGAGTAAAATCAAAACGTCCGAAAAAAAGTGCCCATCGAGCCTGCCTGGAGTTAAATCTTTTAGCGGTTCTAATATATTCCAAATTCTTATGGTCGGTCCAGACGATAAAAGGTACCCCCGACCCTTCTAACCAGTGACGCCATTCCTCCAACGCTAACTTGACTGCCAACAACTCTCTGTTACCAATGTCATAATTGCGTTCGGCAGGGGATAATCGATGAGACAAAAACGCGCACGGATGAACCCTGTCGTCTGTGGGAGAACGCTGGGAAATCACTGCACCTACCCCCACCTCTGACGCGTCGACCTCCACCACGAACTGACGTGATGTATCAGGGGTAATGAGGATGGGGGCCGAAACAAAGCGGGCCTTCAGTTTGGCAAACGCTGCTTCAGCAGCGTCTGACCACCTGAACGTAGTTCTGGGGGAGGTCAAGGCGGTCAGAGGTGTGGCTAGTTGGCTGAAATTGCGAATAAAACGGCGGTAAAAATTGGCAAATCCCAGAAACCTCTGTAGGGCCTTACGAGAATCTGGACTTGGCCAATCCACCACAGCCTTAACCTTCTCAGGATCCATGCGAATTCCCTCAGACGACACGATGTATCCTAGGAACGGAACAGACTGTGCATGAAAAACGCATTTCTCCGCCTTGACAAAAAGCCCATTCTCTAGCAACCTTTGAAGCACTTGTCGGACGTGCTGAACGTGTTCCTGGAGAGAAGATGAAAATATCAATATGTCATCCAGGTAAACATATATGAACTGGTCAACCATATCTCGCAGCACGTCATTGACAAGTGCCTGGAAGACTGCTGGGGAGTTGGACAGCCCGAAAGGCATGACCAAGTATTCAAAGTGCCCCCTGGGGGTGTTAAACGCAGTCTTCCATTCATCCCCCTTCCTAATGCGAACCAAATGATAAGCGTTACGCAAATCCAATTTAGTGAAGATAGACGCTCCCTGCAACCTCTCGAAAGCTGAAGACATCAACGGCAAAGGATAAGTATTCTTTACCGTGATGCTGTTCAACCCTCAGTAGTCAATACAAGGTCGCAGAGACCCGTCTTTTTTCCCCACGAAAAAGAACCCCGCCCCCGCTGGAGAAGAGGAATGGCGGATGAACCCTGATGCTAGAGAATCAGAAATATATTTCTCCATAGCCTCCCTCTCTGGAACAGAAAGTGAATATAACTTGCCTTTAGGCGGAGACTTACCTGACAGTAAATCTATGGCACAGTCATAGGGACGATGCGGAGGAAGAGAAGCAGCACGAGACTTACTGAACACTTCCTTCAGGTCTAGGTACTCCGTGTACACGTTCGATAAGTCCACTGCCTCCTCCTGAAACTTAGAGACAGCAACAGACGAACAGGCAGAGACAAGACAAGACTCATGACATTTATTACTCCACTCCACCACTGATCTCTGCTGCCAGTCAATTTTGGGGTTGTGTGTGATGAGCCAGGGGTGTCCAAGAACAATGGGTGTGAGTGGAGAGTCCAGTATGTAAAATGAAAGAGTCTCAGCGTGGTTGCCAGACGTGATGAGTTTGACTGGTTCGGTGATGAGAGCGATGGTGGGAAGATCTTGGCCGTTGAGTGCGTGCACAGCTATCCTACTGGTGAGGGGTAAAAGGGGGATATGAAATCTTTGAGAAAATGAATGGTCCATGAAGTTACCTTCTGCCCCAGAGTCCACCAGTGCATGACAGTCGTGATTGTGGCCTGACCATCTTAGTCTTACCGGAAGGAGCGTAGATGTAGATGAGGTCTTTTCAGCGGAGATCCCACCCGACAGTAGTCTCATACTTACTGTCGGGCTTGGCCTTGTACTGGGCAGTTGTAGGCGAAATGTCCTGCTGCCCCGCAGTAAAGGCAGAGTCCTTGGGATCTCCGCCTTTCCTTCTCCTCCCGGGAAAGCCGAGCTCGCCCGACCTGCATGGGCTCGTGATCGTAGACGGGGCTGACCGCGTCCCCGCCGCTGGACCGCTGACTCTCGGTCCCTCCCAAGCTCTGGCTAGACAGTGTTCTGCGTTCCACCCTGGTCAGTCTCGCATCCACTCGAAGGGCTAGATCTATTAGCTCATTTAGAGAGGTGGGTAGGTCCAGGGCGTATATCTCCCTTTGAACGCGGTCAGCCAGCCCATGCAGGAACATGTCCCACTGCGCCTCCTCGTTCCAGTGACACTCTGCCGCCAGGGTTCTGAACTCAATGGAGTAATCCGATACCGACTTCTCGCCTTGTTTGAGTTCCGCAAGCATCCGAGCCGCTTCTCTCCCGGCGACCGCTCTATCGAACACTCTTCTCATTTCGGCGGCGAGTGTTTGGAACGAGGCGCAGCATGGATCTTGGTTCTCCCACACCGCCGTTCCCCAGAGTGCCGCTCTCCCAGTCAGAAGCGTGAGCACAAAAGCCACTTTGGTTCTCTCCTGAAGAAAAGTCCGGGGCTGTAGAGAAAAGTGCATTGAGCAACGAGTGAGAAATGCTCTACAAAAGTTAGGCTCACCATCATATGTCTGGGGAACTGGTAGGCGGGGCTCTGACTGGGGTGCCTCTTCAGGTGGGATGTGAGGAACGGCTGGTGTGGGTGGCGCAGTGGGAACTCGTAGCAGATGTACTTGCTGGGTGAGCTCGGACACCTGCGTCACCAGCGCTTGAACGGCGCGAGCCGTCTCATTCAAGTTCTTCTCTTGATGATCCATCCGTTGAATGCTGGAATGCACGAACTCCTCCAGTGGTGTAGATTCACCTGCTGCTTCCATAGTTGGTCAGATCGTTCTATCACGATCAAAAACGAGGAAGCAAAGATGCAAGTAACTCTATTTATTTAAAGGTCAGAAAACACAAGAACACTGGTGACGCAGGGACTAGATGATCAGGCGTCCGGTTGTTGAGTGGTGATGACCAGGTGTCCGGTAGTTGAGTGGTGAGGTGATGAGTGCCGAGTGGTGAGGTAATCCAAGGAACACGAAGACAGGAACAGGACACGAACTGAAACTCCGACAAGACCAGGACCAACACGCACGAGAGACATCACACATAACAACAGAAACACGAGACAAAAAGGAAACAGTGAATTTATAAACCGTGACAGCTGCAGTCGGAAAGCAGAAGGAGATTACTAATGAATATCGGGCTGCTATTTGTCAGTTGAAGCATCTGAATGAAATCTTTCTGAACATGGGAGCTGAAACACACACAGTCAATCAAGGAGAGGATGAAGTCATCAGCGATCATCCTGAGATGGCACTCAATGAGATCTTTCGTAGCATGGAAGACCTTCAGTTATCAGGTGAGCAAACAAACCCTCCAAATCTCAAACACCTAGGTTATGTCATCAATACAGTAAGTGGTGATTATTTTGTTCTTAATTGCATTCATCAAAACAGAGGAGGTGACTGAAAGCGACAATGATGTCCAGGCTACTGGAGAAGTGTCTTTGAGAAGTGTCTTTGATACCAATGACTATGCAAGACACACAGTCAACTCCACCACCTACATATTCAATCATATTTGATAATCTGGACTTCTTCATCCGCACTCACCACCAGTCCATCATTCAAAAGAATCAAAGCATACATTGGATACATCACATTGCCGTACAAGACAGGATCCCCACATACCACCTCAATAACAACAAACCGATTCAAGACATCCTGGAGTATGAACTTGAGAAATCCCTTCCTGGACTTGAAACTCAAACATAAATGCAAAGAGAGTTCATTGTCATTGGCAGCAGAATGTTAACAAAGTACTTATCAGTGTTAAAACCATTCTCGGACATTGTTGTACATCACATGCCCCATGACTACACTGATGAAATGGCACAACGCTCCATAGATGTGAGTATTGATAATAATAATACAGTAATATATGTTTTTTACACTAGCATTGTGAATACACCAATAATATTTAAGTAATGAAGATTTATACCTATATTTCAATTACAGTACCCATTGGGACTGCTCTTCAAGGATGAGAACAAAACAACGGACCTCGTGGATGTACTTCAACACCTTCAAAATGAGTAAGCATTGAACAAGGCAATACTGTGACTTCCTGATTGGAAAAAGCATTTCATTTTTTGACGGTAGTAGATCAATTAGTTGTCATCTTTGTAGGTATGTGCCTAATGGCCCAGATGGCATCTCCAAATTGTTAGTCGGTGGTGACCAGCTGACAGAGGGGAACTGCAGAAATATTCAGTGGGCCTTTGCTGATGGTGACACAAAGCAAGACCGACTGGAAGGCATGGTCTTCAAATTCGAGGACTGGCATGCAATCCGAGTATTGTTTGAAGTGAGTAACACAACACAAGATTTCCATTACACGAGAGTAGATGTTAAAACTTCATGCTGATTTGTACTCGGCTTTCGCCAAGATAATCACCAACTAAGACGTAGCTTTACAGTAACCTATGCTTCTCCATCCATTCTTTCCATCTGGTGACGTGAATTTTCTGTCTGGTGTTAATACAGTGTATTGCGCGTCAGCACACACAACAGCTGCAACCACAGTGCGGTCCCCCCATAACAACCCTCTGGATTGAGCGGAGTAGGGAACATCTCTAGGGTCTTCAAGTGGGCACCTTCCGTCCTCAGTGTTTCGTCGACTAGCCCACGACACCTCAAGAGGGTTCGACAGTGACTTTGGCGTCCCAGAGTCACCCCCTCCGTCCCCCACTCAACTCAGCCCAGCTTACTGACCTCTACTTCCCTCTTGCTGCTGAGACCTAACCACAATCTCACAATCTCTCCGCAACCCAACCATACGCGCCAACCCGTTTGACTAAGGCTGTCGAGCCCCACTGGTGCGTTAATATGCAGTTTCAGTGGCAACGGTTCCGTATGGCATACCACCTACCACAAAACACAATATCTGCCCAACCACCCGTCATCCACGCAATATACACAGGAACGTAATGACTGTGAATACTATACAACCTATACAAATAAACCAACAGTTGCTGCTGAGACCTAACCACAATCTCACCGCAACCCAACCATACGCGCCAACCCGTTTGACTAAGGCTGTCGAGCCCCACTGGTGCGTTAATATGCAGTTTCAGTGGCAACGGTTCCGTATGGCATACCACCTACCACAAAACACAATATTTGCCCAACCACCCGTCATTCACGCAATATATACAGGAACGTAATGACTGTAAATACTATGCAACCTATACAAATAAACCAACAGTTGCTGCTGAGACTTAACCACAATCTCACAATCTCTCCGCAACCCAACCATACGCGCCAACCCGTTTGACTAAGGCTGTCGAGCCCCACTGGTGCGTTAATATGCAGTTTCAGTGGCAACGGTTCCGTATGGCATACCACCTACCGCAAAACACAATATCTGCCCAACCACCCGTCATTCACGCAATATACACAGGAACGTAATGACTGTAAATACTATACAACCTATACAAATAAACCAACAGACCTTTCATGTTTTCGAGAATTCTACGAAACCGTAAGCATGGCGGCCTGTACACAGCCAGCTAGAATCTTTCCGTCTCAACCACAGCTAGTTGCTGCTCCTTTCTGCTGCTTCAGATAAGTTCTTTACTGTACGACGCAACTCTTGGCCACTGAATCCGACGTCTCTGAGGAACCGGGTTGTAGAGTGTGCCACAAAACCACGACAACCCACTTCCACTGGATAAACCTGGACTCTCCATCCTCGCTGTTCTGCTTCAGTGGCCAGATGAGCATACCGCAGTTTCTTCCTCTCATATGCCTCATCTACCGCATCCTCCCATGGCACTGTTAACTCTATCAGTTGAACAATGCGTGCTGATCCAGACCACAAAACAATATCTGGTCGTAGGTTAGTGGTGGCAATCTCAGGTGGAAAAATAAGCCGTTGATCAAGATCAACCAGCATCTTCCAGTCCCTAGCAGCTTCCAGTTGTCCTGGGCGAGAATTGGTGTTAGCACCTTTTCTTGGTGGTTGCTCGCCTGGGCGGAGGAATATTGTCTTCTGCGTGTAATGTTTTGCTAGAACAGGCGGCAATTTATTGGTCATACTACGCTTGCCTTCCAATGCTAAAGCCAAACATCGCAATACTTGGTCATGGCGCCAAGTAAACCGACCCTGGCTAAGAGCCACCTTACATCCTGTCAAAATGTGCCTTAATGTGGCAGGTGATGAACACAAAGGACAAGATGGATCCTCTCCTACCCAGAGGTTTAGGTTCTGCGGTGATGGGAGAACATCATATGTTCACCTAATAAGGAAACTGATCCTACTCTCTTCCATTGACCAAAGGTCTTGCCAGCCCATTTTGCGTTGTTCCACACTCTCCCATCTCATCCACTCTCCCTGCTTGGCCTGGGAAATGGCCTTTATACATCTCATCCTCTCCTCCTGCTTTCGCACCTCGTTGACTACCAGCTTCCTCCTTTGGGCTGGGCCTGCCTTGTGCCATTTAGGAGGAGCTAAACTGAGCCCAAAACCCCCTCTTCCATGCTGTACCTGTCCCACGATATCCCCAATTTGAAGGTCAGCCTTTGCCTCTACTACAGATTTCTTTGCTGACCACTTTCTACCAGTTTTTACCACAGGGGCTGTCTCCCTTACACATTTGTCGCGTGACTCTGCTAAAGTCATTTCCAGTCTGACCTTGGCACACTTAAACTCCTCGGTTAAAGCAGAGACTGGCAGCTGCAATACTCCTTTACTATAAAGTCCCACTCTGCTGAGGCAGCGTGGAACTCCCAACCATTTCCTGATGTATGAACTTATTAACGCTTCCAGCTTATCCACTGTTGTCAAAGAAACCTCATACACAGTCAGTGGCCACAGCAACCTTGGCAGTAGACCAAACTGAAAGCACCAGAGTTTCAGTTTGCCTGGTAGAGCACAGCTGTTTATGCTCTTCAACCCTTCCACTGCTTGTCGTCTAACTTCTCCCACTCGAACTGTGTCCTTTAGATCCCCATCGTACCATCTCCCTAGACTCTTCACTGGCTTCAGAGAAACTGTTGGTATTGCCTCACCATTAATGAAGAATGTTTTATCTACTACCTTGCCTTTAATTATGGAGATGCTCCTTGATTTAGAGGGCTTAAATTGCATTCGTGCCCATTCAATATTATCTGTTAACTTCCCCAATAACCGATTAGTGCAGGCTACCGTTGTAGTCATGGTTGTCATGTCATCCATGTATGCTCTGATTGGTGGTAGTCGCTTCCCAGAAGCCAAGCGCTCTCCTCCTACTACCCATTTTGATGCCCTAATGATTACTTCCATTGCCATGGTAAAAGCCAGTGGAGAAATGGTGCATCCTGCCATTATTCCAACCTCTAAGCATTGCTATGTAGTGCTGAATTCTGGAGTTGAGAAACTAAATTGCAAATCTCCAAAATAGGCTTTCACTAAATTTGTTATCGACATCGGTACCCTGAAAAAATCAAATGATGCCCAAAGAAGCTCATGTGGCACTGAACCATATGCATTAGCCAAATCCAGGAATGTCACGTGGAGCTCCTTCCTCTCCTTTTTAGCTGATTGAATTCGTTGCCAGATAACACTGATGTGTTCTAAGCATCCTGAGAATCCTGGAATGCCCGCTTTTTGAACTGAAGTGTCAATGAAGCCATTCTTTAATAGGTAGGTTGACAATCTCTGAGCAATAATGCTGAAGAAAATCTTTCCTTAAGGTTTAATAGTGAAATAGGGCGAAACTGACTGATGCTTGTAGCATCTTTTTCTTTGGGTATAAAGACTCCCCCTGCTCTGCGCCATGCTCTAGGTACAACCTGCTTTTCCCAAGCCACTTTTATCAATTTCCACAGAATTCGTAGAACTCCTGAAGCACTCTTGTACACTCTGTACGGAACTCCATTAGGCCCTGGAGATGATGAAGCCCTTGCCTTTCTCACAACCTGCTCTATCTCTTTCCACTTAGGTGCACAGACCTCCATTTGGTATTCTGGTGGATTGACAGTTGGGATGTCTGACGGAATAGACATAGGCTTATGCCTTTTTGCATCTGTATGTGTTTCCTCCAAATATCTCTCTAGCTCAACCCTAGATGCTTTTAAAGTGCCATTCTTCTCACTGGTGAATAACTTCTTTGCGAATTTGAATGGATCTTTATAGAAATTATCCCTCGCACGCTCCTTCTTTTTGTAGCGTTTCCGTAGGCGCTCAGCTCTGCGTGATGTTGCAAGCTTATCTTTTATGGCCCTTTGTAAGAGATTGAGTCCCTCCTTCTGACTTTGTTCCGCTCTTTTCCATTGCTTCCTCAGCTGTCTCCTTTCTCTAACTAACCCTTCAATTTTCTGCTGCCGTCTAGACAATCCAGGAGTAGTTTGTACTTTTTCCTTCCTTTTTTCCACACCAAACCTCTCACCTCCATATGCGTAAATGATGTCCCCAAATTTATCCAGCTTCTTTTCAACTGTACCAGTTAATCTTTCTAATGCAAAGCATAGATCTGTGTTTACCGTGTCCCATGCAGTTTTCTCACAAGCTCTTGGCCATCTAACTCCAGGCCTATGCCCGTTGAGGTTCTTTTCTCTCTTATGCTGGTTAGTCTGACCGGGTACACAAGAATCAATGTGTTCATCACTAACTGTGCAAACCCTCCTCTCCTCTATGACAGGGGTGCTGATATCCTGCGAACTGTGGTTTGCTTCCTGTCGCTGGATTTCATTCGACTGACTTGACTGACTTCGTAAGAAGTACTGATCAATGCGAGGCCCTTGTCCCTTCTCCCTCAAGCATTTCATTTTCCCTTGATGAATCTTCAAACCCCTGACCGTTGTCGCCTTGCTCCAGCCACAGACACAAGCTTGGAGTTCAATGGCTTTGCTAACTGCAGAACCTGAACTAGTCTTTTGTGAAGTACTCTCTATACTCATATCCGTTTCCATTCCAAAGTCGTTAACCATGTTGTCCACCATTGAGTCATCTTCCGCCCCTGCTCTCGCAGACTCTAGGGGTATTTTCCTCTTTCATTTTTCAGAAGCCTTGGGCGGGTGTCTCCAGCATCCTGTAAATAGCATATCATTCTTGTTTTACCTTTGGTAATGTTTTTTTATTTATTATATGTTTATATATTCATTTTAGATACACTATCGGATATTCTACAATGCTGCGTCTGCAAAAGACCACGGAACACTCTATGCGAATATGAATAAGTTGAGGTACAGCTCTTAAAAAAAAAAAAGAACACTGTGAAGAACGTCCCGGGTTACGTATGTAACCCTAGTTCCCCGAAGGGACGGACGCTGCGTGTAATCGCAGTGGGAACGCCCCCCAGCGTAGCGCGTCTGAAGCATGAATGAAATCAGTCAATGGAGCGTCACAGCGGGTGACGTCACCGACCAGGAAGCTATAAATATCCCCTGAATACACAAGCCACCAGCTTCTAATGTTACTGAAGCAAGCGATCCAAGGGGATGCCGAGAGTATGGCAGGACACGCAGCGTCCGTCCCTTCGGGGAACTAGGGTTACATACGTAACCCGGGACGTTCCCCTTCAGGGACTACCGCTGCGTGTAATCGCAGTGGGAACGCAATACCCACATCCCCATACGACCAAATCCCCGTCGTGTGTCATAAGGAGACACAAGCCGACGAGAGAACCTGAGCCCCGGGAGTGGAGCTAAGGTCAAGGGAATAAAATCTGACGAAAGTGTGCGGTGAGGACCAGCCTGCCGCATCACAAACGTCCTGAAGAGAAGCTCCTGAAAGAAGAGCTGTAGAAGCAGTCATACTCCGGGTGGAATGAGCCCTTACAGCCAAAGGTGAAGGCTGATGGGCCGAACCGTAAGCAAGCAAGATGGCCTCGACCACCCACTTGCTCATCCTTTGCTTAGATGCTGGACACCCCTTCTTAGGTGACCCAAAACAGACAAACAATTGTTCTGATTTCCTCCACAGGGCAGCTCTGTGGACATACGCATCTAAAGCCCTAACAGGACACAGCAAATTAAGTTTCTCCTGGTCTGACGTCAAAAAAGGCGGAGGACAGAAAGCCTGCAGAACTATAGGTCTAACCGAAGTGGTTGGTACCTTAGGAACATACCCTGGTCTCGGACAGAGAAAAGCTTTTACCATACCAGGAGCAAATTCCAGGCACGAGGGAGCCACCGAAAGTGCTTGAATATCTCCAATTCTTTTTAGAGACGAGATAGCAAGAAGAAGGATAGTCTTTAGTGTAAGGAACTTTTCCGAAACTTCCTCGATGGGCTCGAAAGGAGCTAGGGAGAGACCTTCCAAGACGATGGCCAGATCCCAAGCTGGTACCCTCGTGCGGACTGCAGGCCTCAGCCTCAAGGTGCCACGAAGGAAGCGAGATACAAGTGGGTGTCTCCCGAGAGAACCTCCACTCGAAGGGTCGTGGTAAGCAGCTAAGGCCGCCACATACACCTTCAGTGTGGAGTGAGATAACCCTGTGGAGAGCCGGTCCTGCAGGAAATCCAGCACTGTACCAACCGGGCAGTTAACTGGGTCCTGCTGGCGCTCTCCACACCAAGAGGTGAAAAGTTTCCACCTCGCGGCATATAACTTCCTTGTGGCGGGAGCTCTGGATTGGAGGATGGTCTCAACGACCTCAGTCGAGAGACCAGAATCTATGAGCTGGGCCCCCTCAGAGGCCAAGCCCACAGCCTCCATAGTTCTGGGCGGGGGTGAAAGATCGACCCACTCGCCTGAGAGAGTAGATCTCTCCTGATCGGTATCTCTAGGGGAGAGCCGTCGAGGAGAGACACTAGGTCCGCAAACCATACTCGGGCCGGCCAGAACGGGGCTATTAGCAGAAGACTGAGCCCGTCCCGGCGAACCCTCTCCAGAACTCCCGGGAGCAGAGCGATCGGGGGAAAAGCGTACAGACGTGACCTCGGCCACGGATGTACCATCGCGTCCAACCCCAGTGGGGCTGGCAGGCTGAGAGAGAACCACAGTGGACAATGTGATGTCTCTCTGGAAGCAAATAGATCTACCTCGGCACGACCGAAATGTTCCCATAGGAGCTCCACCACCTCGGGGTGAAGACTCCATTCCCCGGGCCTCGGCCCCTGCCTCGACAGGATGTCTGCCCCCTGATTTAAGTACCCTGGGAGATAAATAGCTCTCAAAGAAAGAATTCTCCCCTGGGACCATAGGAGAATCTGACGTGCCAGTTTGTAAAGTGGGCGAGAACGCAGACCCCCCTGATGGTTGATATAAGAGACCACCGATGTGTTGTCTGTTCGAACAAGAACATGGTGGCCCCTTAGGTCTGGGAGGAAGTGTTTCAGAGCCTGAAACACTGCCAACATCTCTAGACAATTTATGTGCCATAGACGGTGATGGTCCCCCCACAGACCCCGAGCTGGGCGACCACTCATGATCGCCCCCCACCCCGTGAGAGAGGCATCTGTCGTTAGCATAACGCGACGACAAGGAGCTCCCAACACCGGGCCTTGGGAAAGAAACCGAGGATCTTTCCACATAACCAGGGCGCGAAGACATCGTCGCGAACTCATGATCATGCGAAACGGATTTCCCCTCGGGGAGAATCCCCTGGTTCTGAGCCAACACTGTAACGGTCTCATGTGCAGGAGGCCAAAAGGTATCACGTTGGACGCAGCTGCCATGAGACCTAACAGTCTCTGGAACTGTTTTACAGTGGACGACTGGCCTAGCTTGACCTGATCTACTGCGGCGAGAATCGAAGCAACACGAGCAGGTGACAACTGTGCCTGCATCGTCGTCGAATCCCACACTACACCGAGAAAAGTGGTTCTCTGTAATGGAGAAAGAACACTCTTCTTGGCGTTGAGCCTCAACCCCAACCTCTTGATGTGAGCAAGAACGACATCTCGGTGCCGAACCGCCTGCTGTTCTGATTGAGCTAGAATTAACCAATCGTCTATATAGTTCAGAATACGAATGCCCTGCAGCCTCAGCGGGGCTATAGCTGCATCCATACACTTCGTGAACGTGCGGGGTGACAGTGCTAGGCCAAACGGAAGAACCCGATATTGGTACGCTTCGCCCCCGAAAGCGAACCTCAGGAACTTCCTGTGTTGAGGGAGGATGGATACATGGAAGTAGGCGTCCTTTAGGTCTATCGTGACAAACCAGTCCTCGGATCTGATTTTTGACACGATCTGTTTGAGAGTGAGCATCTTGAATTTGAGCTTCCCTACAGTGCGATTTAAGAGACGCAGATCTAGAATGGGACGCAGCCCTCCATCTTTTTTCGGAACGATGAAGTACCGGCTGTAGTATCCTAACTCCCTGCTGGGCGGAGGAACCCGTTCTATAGCCCCTTTGTGCAGCAGAGTTTCTACCTCCTGTTCTAATACCAGAGCCTGCTCGGGGCCCACCACCGTGGGCAGAACCCCTCTGAACCGAGGTGGACGCGTTCTGAACTGAATAGCGTACCCGTTCTTTATAATATTCAGGACCCACTGAGAAACATTGGGAAGCATTTCCCATTCCGCCAGGAACTCTACTAAGGGAACCAGCCTCTCGAGGCTGGCCTCTGGATGAACATCCCGAGTGACAGACACAGAGCCCTGTAACATACTGGCAGGAAACAGCTGGTCTGAGCACTCCACAACCCTCCTCGGAGGGGGCGAGCGTCCCCGGGGAAATCGCTCGCCGAGTCTCTCTACGCCCTGTATAGGCAGGGTTAGTAGAACAGACCCCTGAGGGCATCGAGAAAGACAGGGCGCCGTGTTTTTGAGCGGCGAACTCAAGTCTTTCCCGATGGGGACCACCCTCAGAGTCCTGACGTTCAGCCCGTCAGGACTTTTTCGACGCGGCCTTCCTGGCGACAATGACTGACCTCAGATCAGTCCTGCCCCGAGAAGGCCGCGCCGGAGAGCGCCCCGCCTCGTCCCTCCAGTTTGTCTGCGGGGGCGCACGAGACGCGACACTCCGCTTCTGCTGTGCTCTTTTAGAAGACTAACTCGACGGCTGGGACTGCCCTCGCTCAGCAGCCCCAGTGACGCGCACTTTGAGAGGGATAAACTTATGAAAAGCAGCCGCCTGTTTTTTCTCTTCCTGGAACCTCTCAGTGACAGAGTGAAGAGCGTCACCGAAGAGGCCCGCAGGCGAAACAGGAGCATTTAATAAGAGAGATTTATCTTTTTCTTTCATAGAGGTTTGACTCAACCATAAATGCCTTTCTGTGGCCACCATGGCTGCCATAGACCGGCCAACAGATTTAGCTGTTTCCCTGGTGGCCCGGAGAGTGAGATCAGCAGTCTGCCTGAGCTCATTGATCATATCTGCCGAAATTTCTCCCCCCTCACACACATCTTTGAGCAGGTCAGCCTGATAAGCCTGCATAATGGCCATTGTATGCAAGCATGCAGCCGCCTGCCCAGCCGCCGAGTAAGCCTTCCCCGCCAGCACAGAAGTATTTTTCAGTGGTCTAGAAGGAAGAGCCGGTGCTTTAAGCGAAGATGCCGAGGCAGGAGAGAGATAGCTCGCGAGCGTCTC
This sequence comes from Siphateles boraxobius, assembly GCF_051911475.1. Lineage (NCBI taxonomy): Eukaryota > Metazoa > Chordata > Actinopteri > Cypriniformes > Leuciscidae > Siphateles > Siphateles boraxobius. The sequence continues at coordinate 2,254,333 of NW_027508876.1, forward strand.
CTCCGCCTTCGGCATCGTCACATATCCAGCAGACTTTGCACCAAAAATATTACCATAAGCATTGGATTGATTGGTATATATTCTGCTCGAAACCGGTCTAACCCAGGTCTTTGAAACCTCAGCATGAAGGTCTGGGAAGAATGGTAAGCACCGGCGAGAAGGCTGAGGACGTGCAGAGAGAAATCTATCATCTAGTTTGCTTTTATTTCTAGATTCTTGTTTATCAGTTGGCCATTCAATACTGAGTTTTTCAACAGCCCGAGATAACACATCCATTAAACCTTCTTCAGCAGTATAATGAAGTGAGCTAGTTTCCTCTGATGCCAAACTTTCGACATCCAGATCCTCAGAACTGGATAATCTAAGTTCCACATCATCGCGTGCCTCCACCCGGGCAGAAGTAACCGCCGCAGCGCGTGCTTCCAGAGCCGGGTGAGAGGCACTGGATCCCGCCGGAGAAAGCTGAGATAGGGCGGGGCCCGTCTCAGCGTCGCCGGTGAGATCCATCTGCGAACCCCAAGTCAAGCGCCGCCGCTCTGCCTCAACAGAAGCGGGACCCGAGCCCTGGGGAGCTCGCAACAAACCACTCTCCTCAAAGAGCGATCGCCGCGAGCGCAGAGTTCTCAAAGGAAAACGCTCGCAATGCTCACAATCGACTCCCTCGAGAGCCGACTGGGCATGCTGAACTCCCAAACAAGCTACACATAACTCGTGAGAATCCCTACCCGTGATGTAACGTGTACAGGGGGGAACACACTTTCTATACTGCTCGCTCATTTTGGTTTTTTTATATATATATATATATATATAGTGAAAACTCCTGACAAATCAGACAAACACAATCGAAAGATATCAGACACACACAGAGCGCTGCTGAAGTAACAGAAGCTGGTGGCTTGTGTATTCAGGGGATATTTATAGCTTCCTGGTCGGTGACGTCACCCGCTGTGACGCTCCATTGACTGATTTCATTCATGCTTCAGACGCGCTACGCTGGGGGGCGTTCCCACTGCGATTACACGCAGCGGTAGTCCCTGAAGGGGAACACTTTTTTAATGAATACTAATATCTAAACTTTGTTTCTGTGTTTCAAAAATATTTGCTGCTCTTCCATTACAGTATTGTGCTTATGTGATGACAGCCAGTGTTTAAATATTCAACAAATGTTTTTCAACATTTTTTTTAGACTTTACAGATCCGGACACCACGGACATTTCTGTATACTTCATGAATTATTGATCCTTTTTTTGGGGTGGGGAAACGCACTTGTGCCATCATTAATTAAGCATGACTTTTCCTGGGGAGGTGTGTCAGTACATATGCCAGCTTGGCATGCTTTGTGCAATTGGGTATGGTATGTTCAGTAAATCTTAAATCAAGATATTTTTTTATTGACCAAAACTCAGTTGTGACTTGGTGAGGCATGTTACTAACATCCTAAGGTGACTGTGTGTGCGATGTGAGATTGCATGTGAATTTTGAACAGTGAGTCACACCAAAAACATCTCAGGCGGACATAAACTTATGCATGTATGTTTCACAGGTGCAGCAATGCAATGCAAGGTCCCCATAATGCATATAATGCATACAAAGAATTTGTCATTAAAGACACAACTGCACTGTTCCTGGCAGCAGCAATGGAGCACTTTGGATTTCAGGATCTCACAGGTAAATGGTTGCTTAGTTTCACATTAAAAAATTTGTTGATGAGATATTCTGCACGATTGCATTAAGATGTCACTACACTAATCATTCTTCAACATGTAAAGTGATAACATAGAACATAACTACAGCTGTAATATGTTTCCAGAATCTTATTGTATGTAAGTAAAGCAACTGAAAACTGATCATACACAGTCATACTGGTTGTTGCAAAAGCATTTTCTTTCATGTTTCAACAGAACAACTGGAGTCTTTTATTCCAGAGAACATCGGTGAAGAATCACGAGGCGTAAAGAGGACCTGGCTGCATGAAGCAACAGCAAAGGTTATTGACCAATATGCGATGCTCAGTGATATTCCAGACGCTGCTAGAGGTGTCAGCAAAGCATCTGCAACACCTATTCCCAAACAACAGTTTCCTTGCCGAATGGAGGGATGCAGGCAGGTTTACACATACTTTAAGGCTAGGAAGACGCATGAAAAGAAGAAACATCACCTGGTGTTGCCTTCAGAGTCGATGCCCAAGACCAGCACTCCTACCCATCATGACCACATAAAAGAGCACACCATGGCAAGACTTGGTTTTGGCTTTCTCCTAATTGACGTACTGGATGCCATTAAGGAGGGTGATGGTGGTAGATTAATGAGGCTTTATAAAGTTGCATTGCTTTTTTACAAAGCTTATGGACACACACACTATGCTTACAGCACATTCCTCCTCACCTTGCAGGTCAACGCTACACTATCCCCACGCATGGCTCACAGTGTCACATGGAACCGTTTTTGGAATGGTCAAGGTGGTAAGGGTAGAAACATCCCCCTCGATCTACACCTGGAACATCTAAACAACTTCCTAAAATCATTCCTGAAAGGTCTTGGACCCAACCTGAATGAGCAGTCGGCAGCCAGAATAGGTCAATCAATTGGAGTGATGAGAGAGATGATGGAAAACACTGATTTAGAACTGAAGGTCACAAGGCGTAAAGGCCTTGAGATGCAAGAGCACGAACCGAGTGAGGATGTCGTCGCGCTAGTTGAGATTGAGGCAGTCTGAACTGTTTAAGGAACAAACAGGGAGGGAATTCAGTGCGTTCCCAGGTTTCACAAAAAACCTATTGGAGAAGGTGGACTGCAGTGAATTGTGGCGATGGATGAGGGAAAAACTCAAAGACTGGAGAATCGTGCCAATTTGAGAAATGATGGTGTTGTCATGATTCTGCCCTCATGTCCTTGATGTTCTCTATTCTTGAGGCAGGATCATGACAGAATCATGTTTTGTGTGCAAGCACATGGTCTTGTGTTTTGGCCATGTGCTTGTTTTGTCTCGTTCCCTTGCCCCGCCCCCCTTGTTATCCTCGTTCTGTCCTTATCACCTTATCTGTATCACTTGTTGATCATTAGTGTTCCCTTTATAATCTCCTTGTGTTTGCTGTCCTGTGCCGGTTCATTGCCTTACGTGCCATGTCAATACCCAGTGAGTACCTTGTCGAGTGTTTTGTCTAAAAGTTGCGTTCTTGTAAAAGCCTGTCTTGTTCCTGTATAGTTTAATGTCAAAGTCTTAGTCTAGTGTGGTTAGTCGTTTACTTTATCTTGTACTGTTTTGCCCCCTTGTGGGTTTTGTTTTTTCTGTCATAATAAACGTTGTGTGTTTGCATACCGTCTGCGCTTGGGTTCATCTGCTATCCACATAACAGAATGAATCGGCCAGAAAAGAACCCAGCAGACGTTCAGTCCTTCTCCGCTGATCTTCAGCCTTCTGACCCGGAACTGTGGTGGCGTTCAGCTATCTCTGACAGTTCCAATGGCAAGCTTCCTTTCCCTCCCCAGGGTGAGTTGACCCTGAACAGGTACGCCCAGGTCGTTGATGAGAGGAGGTTCTTCCTGCCGGAGACCCTGGTCAACTGCTACCTCGTCGCGGGTCTCAAACTCCTCCCTCCCCTTGCTGAACGAGAGAGTTTGGTCCGCCGTCTGTTTCGCAACATGGTGGACTACTTGTCTCGGAAGGAGCAGCCAGGTCCCCCTGGTTTTTCACCTCCTGCCACACTTCCTGTCATCCCGGAGGGTCGTATGATAGGCGTTGCGATGCTTGGGGACCAGGCTGGTTCCCCCACGACTCCAGAGGCGTCTTCCACACCCACTGACCTCCGTGGTAAACGAGGGAGACTGGTTTCGTGGGATTCCCCTTCGGAATCATCTTCATCTGAGCTTACCCAACCAGAGATGGTCTTCCCAGTTCCTGTTTTGTCTCCCGCTGAGCCCGTCCAGCTCATCACGAGTCCTGCTGTGAGCATTGCTTCCCGACCTAGGAGAAAGAGGAGGAAGAGGGGAGCCTCCCATCCTTCGGCAAGCGCCGTTCCAGAGCCCGCAGCGGCAAGCGCCGTTCCAGAGCCCGCAGCGGCAAGCGCCGTTCCAGAGCCCGCAGCTGCAAGCGCCGTTCCATAGCCCACCTCTGTGAGAGCTGCGGCCGATCAAGCTGCAGAAGCAGTCCTGCAAGCAGTGTCTGCTCACAAGCGGATGCCTATCATTGTTGCTGCCGAGACTCTAGCAGACTACCTTGCCAAGCAGCTGCAAGCGCCGTTCCAGAGCCCGCAGCTGCAAGCGCCGTTACTGAATCTGCCTCTGTGAGAGCTGCGGCCGATCAAGCTGCAGAAGTAGTCCTGCAAGCGGTGTCTACTCGTAAGCGGATGCCTATCATTGTTGCTGCCGAGAATCTAGCAGACTACCTTGCCAAGCAGCTGCAAGCGCCGTTCCAGAGCCCGCAGCTGCAAGCGCCGTTACTGAATCTGCCTCTGTGAGAGCTGCGGCCAATCAAGCTACAGAAGCAGTCCTGCAAGCGGTGTCTGCTCGTAAGCGGATGCCTATCATTGTTGCTGCCGAGACTGTAGCAGACTACCTTTCCAAGCTTGTCAAGATCCTCGATGTGCCCGTCATGTCTTGTCCCGAGCCCACTGTGTCTGTGAGCTCTATTCCCAAGCATACCACTGTGAGCGCCGCACTCGATCCTCTCCCTGTTAGCGCCGCACCCAAGCCTGTCACTGGGAGCGTCGCACCCAAGCCTGACACAGAGAGCGCTGTTTCTGACTCAACTACTGAGAGTGTAGTTCCAGATTCAACCGCTGATAGCGCTGTTTCCGTGACTGATTCGAGGAGCTTGGTTTCCGAGTTTGCTTCGGAGAGTGATACAGCTGCTCTGATACAGCAGTTTTACTAATGTGCTCTCTATAATGTTATATACAAAAATGTGCAATGAATGAATGTACTGCACTGCAAAAAATGCTTTTCTTCCTTTGCATTTTTGTCGTGTAGTTTCCAGTCAAAATATCTAAAGATTATTAAATCTAAATGCATTTACTAAAAGAAAAACTCTGGGTATACATAAGAAAACCTGGGGCCTGTTTCAGAAATGAGGTTAAGTGAAAACTCTGAGTATGTTAACCCTGAAATGAGGGAAACTCTGGGTTTTCTGTTTCAGAATGGGAGGTAAGTCAAACCTGAGAAAGCAGGGTAGGTCAATCCCGTTTCTGAAAGAGAGGTAACTTATACTCAGAGTCAGTTACCATGGTAACTTACTCTGTGAACATAACCTGGTCGGGTGCAGGTTTACTTCCGTAAACCCAGAGTTTATTTCGGTCTCCTCCCCTTTTTTAAAGAGGAAGCGGTGTTTAAACACATCACTTTTGGTACATTTATTCATTGCTGTTATTTCCCCCAATTTTTTAAATAAGATGAAGTCTATTTAACTTCTTAACTGGCAACTGAAAATACAGCAGATTAGAGTTACATCATGTAGTTCTAAACAAATTCTACAGAATTAAACTGTGGCATTCACTGAAAATCACTGAACTGTGTTCATCTGTGCACCAGAAATTGATGGACCTTCCTCCTGCTGTTCTTCTACACTCTGGGGACGAGGGAGAGATAAGAATATCCGTTTATATTTAGATATAAACTTAGATTCTATAGGCTACTCCACATAAATAATGTGAAGAAATGTGAATGTGTAGATTGTTTGATGTGTAGACACATAATATTAACATTTCCTCTGTAGGCCTCTCTGTGGCAGCAGAAACTGTTTCTTCATCCTCATCGTCCTGTGAAGATGAGCATTTGGTTGAGCACATTTTATAAAACTATTTGTCATAATTTCTGGTGTATTGAGTAGGCTACTTACAACTGTCTGGGGTTCTGTTGGGACAGGAGGCTCCAAAAGACAGATATTACCATCAGAATCTGTTGGGAGCAACAAAAAACCTAACCCAAAGTAAAATATATGGAAATATCAAAAACCGCCTATATAAAAAAATAACATATATGTAGACCTCTTACATTTTATGAAGGCACTTGAATCTTTGGGAGTGACTGGCTCTGATGAAGTCCCTAAAGGAATTCCCTCAGCCATTGTCCTTCCGGCATTCAGGCTCAGGGCCATCTCCATCTCCTCTTCATCTACTCTGCATCTCCATCTCCTCTGCATCTCCATCTCCTCTGCATCTCCATCTCCATCTCCTCTGCATCTCCATCTCCATCTCCCCTCTGCATCTCCATCTCCATCTCCCCTCTGCATCTCCATCTCCATCTCCTCTGCATCTCCTCTGCATCTCCATCTCCTCTGCATCTGCATCTCCTCTGCATCTCCATCTCCTCTGCATCTCCATCTCCTCTGCATCTCCATCTCCTCTGCATCTCCATCTCCATCTCCTCTGCATCTCCATTCCTCTGCATCTCCATCTCCTCTGCATCTCCATCTCCATCTCCATCTCCTCTGCATCTCCATTTCCATCTCCTCTGCATCTCCATCTCCTCTGCATCTCCATCTCCATCTCCTCTGCATCTCCATCTCCTCTGCATCTCCATCTCCATCTCCATCTCCTCTGCATCTCCATCTCCTCTGCATCTCCATCTCCATCTCCTCTGCATCTCCATCTCCTCTGCATCTCCATCTCCATCTCCATCTCCTCTGCATCTCCATTTCCATCTCCTCTGCATCTCCATCTCCTCTGCATCTCCATCTCCATCTCCTCTCCATCTCCATCTCCATCTCCTCTGCATCTCCATCTCCATCTCCATCTCCTCTGCATCTCCATCTCCATCTCCTCTTCATCTCCATCTCCTCTGCATCTCCATCTCCATCTCCTCTGCATCTCCATCTCCATCTCCTCTGCATCTCCATCTCCATCTCCTCTGCATCTCCATCTCCATCTCCATCTGCTCTGCATCTCCATCTCCTCTGAATCTCTCCATCTCCTCTGCATATCCATCTCCATCTCCCCTGCATCTCCATCTCCTCTGCATCTCCATCTCCTCTGCATATCCATCTCCATCTCCTCTGCATCTCTATCTCCATCTCCTCTGGATCTCCATCTCCTCTGCATCTCCATGTCCATCTCCTCTGCATCTCCATCTCCATCTCCTCTGCATCTCCATCTCCATCTCCTCTTCATCTCCATCTCCTCTGCATCTCCATCTCCATCTCCTCTGCATCTCCATCTCCATCTCCTCTGCATCTCCATCTCCATCTCCTCTGCATCTCCATCTCCTCTGCATCTCCATCTCCATCTGCTCTGCATCTCCATCTCCTCTGAATCTCTCCATCTCCTCTGCATATCCATCTCCATCTCCCCTGCATCTCCATCTCCTCTGCATCTCCATCTCCTCTGCATATCCATCTCCATCTCCTCTGGATCTCCATCTCCTCTGCATCTCCATCTCCATCTCCTCTGCATCTCCATCTCCTCTGCATCTCCATCTCCATCTCCTCTGCATCTCCATCTCCATCTCCTCTGCATCTCCATCTCCTCTGCATCTCCATCTCCTCTGCATCTCCATCTCCTCTGAATCTCCATCTCCTCTGTATCTCCATGTCCATCTCCTCTGAATCTCCATCTCCTCTGCATCTCCATGTCCATCTCCTCTGCATCTCCATCTCTATCTCCTCTGTATCTCCATCTCCTCTGCATCTCCATCTCCATCTCCTCTGAATCTCCATCTCCTCTGCATCTCCATGTCCATCTCCATCTCCTCTGCATCTCCATTTCCTCTGCATCTCCAACTCTATCTCCTCTGCATCTCCATCTCATCTGCATCTCCATCTCCTCTGCATCTCCATCTCCTCTGCATCTCCAACTCTATTTCCTCTGCATCTCCATCTGCATCTCCATCTCCATCTCCTCTGCATCTCCATCTCCTCTGCATCTCCATCTCCTCTGCATCTCCATCTCCTCTGCATCTCCATCTTCTCTGCATCTCCATCTCCATCTCCTCTGCATCTCCATCTCCATCTCCTCTGCATCTCCATCTCCATCTCCTCTGCATCTCCATCTACATCTCCATCTCCTCTGCATCTCCATCTCCATCTCCTCTGCATCTCCAACTCCTCTGCATCTCCATCTCCATCTCCTCTCCATTTCCATCTCCTCTACATCTCCGTATCCATCTCCTCTGCATCTCCATCTCCATCTCCTCTGCATCTCCATCTCCATCTCCATCTCCTCTCCATCTCCTCTGCATCTCCATCTCCTCTGCATCTCCATCTCCTCTGCATCTCCATCTCCATCTCCTCTGCATCTCCATCTCTATCTCCTCTGCATCTCCATCTCCTCTGCATCTCCATTTCCATCTCCTCTGCATCTCCATCTCCTCTGCATCTCCATTTCCATCTCCTCTGCATCTCCATCTCCTCTGCATCTCCATCTCCTCTGCATCTTCATTTCCATCTCCATCTTTGCGAGCCTCTTCCTTCTTTCTGTTGGCTGAGTAGAAGTCAAATTAGAATAAATATTTAATTGTGTTAATTAGACCTATGTCAAAAATCCTGCTGCACTGCTAGACACTGGATGCTATTTAGTTATTTAATATGTCAAATGTTTGTAGTCAGGTAGCCTACATCCATGATATGCTCAAGCCTTACCTGATTGAATTATGTTTTTATATTTCATTTTCAGCTGCTGCCATGTTGTTTTAATGCCTGCAGGATTGCACCTACTTGAAAATTAAAATTTGGTTGAATAACATACTGTTCTTCCAGTTTCACCTCTGATATTATAACAGTTGGGTAAGTTACTCTAAAATAGTTATTAATTACTAACTACAAATGACATCTTCAACAGTGTAATTAGATTAATGTAATAATTACTATCTCTAGAAAGTATTGGTCTACTCATACTAATTACTTTATAAATCCCATATCAACCTCAACCACTTGAACAATACAAAAAGAGACAATAAACTGCAACTTTAATGCTTTCAAATTAACAATATACAATTTCATGAATTATTCTTGAATTGACCAAAATGTGTAGAGAGAGAAGGTTACATTACCTTTAAAATACCACAATACCTTTAAAAAATTTTTATGTTGAATCCACTATTGTTTTATACAGAATTGTTCTATAGTCTATGCAGTATTTAATGCAATGACATCATATTTTACTTTATATTACAGAAGAATTAATAGGAATCCCTTTAATTAAATCACAGTATTTAGACTACTTGGTAATTACACCCAACACTGTATAACAGTAATTAAAATGTAAACTTACACATTGACTCGAGCAACTATTTTCTCCCAAACTAACTCTCTCGATCGCCGCTGCTGCCCTGTTGCTTTAAAAAAAAAAATGTTTGCGTACTGCTGGTGAGAAATATGCAGACCTCTTTTTGTCTGCCGCTGTTACCATGGTGACTCATAATATCTGCGCTCCATTGATAATGCCTTTTTATTGTTGTGGTGTACGCGCTTAACTCAGAGTCAGTCAACTTAGAGTTGATTGAACTTACTCATTTCAGCTGTTCTGAAACCGAAAACTCAGAGTTTCCCATTTCAGGGTAAGTCAACTCAGAGTTCAAGTTTTAACTCAGAGTTGGTTGAACCTCCTTATTAAAACGGGCCCCAGTTCTCTTCTGGCTGTTATCACCTCAGCTCCACTGAACGATCTCAGCAGGAGACTGTGTCTACAAACCTCAAAAGACAGCACAGGAGACACTAGCCATTTGGTAAAATATAGAGAGACAAACTCCAATACACAAAGGACATTTACACCATTCTTACCCACAAACTTTCCCAAATGTTTATAGTATTTCTCCTGTGTTTTATGCATGCCCTATGTTTTATTATTTATGACTATTTATGATTCTTTAGTTATGTTGGAGTAACTTTCAAATGTTGATATCCAAAGATGATGTGTCACTGCTTTAATGTCTTCGAATCCCCATCTTTCTTGGTATCAAAATAACTCTCTTTTGATTTTATAATCAATGGTGTACAATATGTTATGATAAATTGCATCATGTTATTTTTTACCATACTTTTCTCTAACACAAATTCTCGAGATAAGATGGATCTTAGATACGATGGAACAAAGACTTTCTCTCGGTCATCTTTGATTGGTCACCTCACCAAATAGGTGTGAACTAAGAGGACCTTTAATAGTGTCTGATTAGTTCAGATCTTTGCTCAATCTCTTTGAGAAAACATGTCCTGCTTTCTTCCGGCAACTTCATATTGAAGTTAACTTCTTTGAATTCGACGTGGACCAAGTTAATTTCTTTGGACTCAACATGGACCCAAACAAACGCTCCAGCACACTCCTGGCAAAATCATCAAGAATCTTCTGCATATGGACTTGTTCAGCAACCAAAGTCAATGCAAGTACCCGTTCGCAGCCTTTAGATGCGTTGTAAGTTATTGTACCCCCTTTTAGGTGACCCTGATTGTAAAGCCTACTGTAGTTTTGTTTATTAAACCATCATATCCAAGCTTGATTGTCTGTGTTTGCCATTCACAAAAAGATCAAAGCCACTTAAACATCTTGATCTAGCTATACCCATGTTATTAAACTGCTAGTATTTTGTTTACTTTAGCTGGAAAAGGTTATTCTTCCTTGGCCAGGGAATTGATATTTTCTAGAATTGATAATGCTTTCTGTTCATTGGATGAACTGAATAAATAATTATAATATTAATTCTGATAGTCAATTCTAAAACATTCAAATATGTATAATTAATTATAAATCATAAATTTATTATAATGATCTTTTGAGCTAATTTGCTACATTTCATTAAAAAAAAAAAAACATTTTAAACAAAAAGGTCAGAAAATTAAATTGTCAAAGACATCTGGATCAGATTCAGAATGATCAAAACAGATGGAATAGATAGTCCATCAACATCCCTAAAGTTTCAGAGTCATTAAGCCATCCTTCCTGGGCCAACATTTCAATCTGTAATGTTAAGCAGTTTTGAAAATATGTATGCTAGATGATTGCATTATTTTACATTTACCCAAGCAATCTATCACTTACTGCAGCTTCTTTCCAAATATACTTACACTTTTGTCAGCATGTCAAGTATACTCAGTGCAATTTTAGTATTTTTTAAAGTACGTAAGGTATATATATTTTTACTATACTTAAGTTTAAAAGGTAAACTAATAGCACACTTAAACTGTCATAAAGCTGGCATGCTTCTCATAAAGTTAATGCATTGGGCCATTTGAACAGTCGACCTAATGAGCATTTACACTATGAAAGCAATCTAGTCAAACACATTTGTGACCCGTCACAGAAACCAGGGACACAAGTCGGCAGCACAACTTTCGAGCAAAATGAGAAAGAAGAGTTTTTTTTCAAAATTGGTGATTTTCAATTTTTTGGAGAATCTGTTAATTGAAATCACGAAGAAGCCTCTCCATGTTTGAGATAGCAGTATTGGTATATTTAAAAGCTTACATTTTGAGGTTGAAATCGGCTTGTTTTCGGAGATTCTAGCATGCAGTAGGGGCGTGGCGTGTCATTGTCTGTGTGTATTTCCATACTGAATAACCCGGCGCTTTTGCCCCCGCCCTCCAAGTCAACCACATGGCTACTTATTATGCTGTGCTCTGGCCAGCTCTCTCTGATATCAAAATTCAATGAAGATGGATGCCGCAAAGATTGTCGCAGACGAGATGAACCGTCTGGCAGTTACACCGAAAATGTTTTCGCCGCACTTCGTGGGCTCGGGAAACTGAACCGGAGGTATGGGCGCAGCGCGCTCGCCCTCAGTGCTTCAATACGGCGGCTCGGCTCGCTGACAGCGGTGGCTGGCTGTTTCATATGTGACGGAGAATCGAAATAGAGGATGCAGTTAAGACCTTTGCTGCTGCGATGAAGGCCTGCCGTGCGTGTTTCTGAAATGTAAGTTAAGCTTCATTTGCTCTTTAGTCGTTATTTAAGATGCTGAACCTGCTGATGATATAATGTGCTTGCGGACATTTCATTTGTGTGTGTATACGCACATAAGAAAGTGGTGTAAAGAGATTTGCAACAGTAATTTGAGGAGGTGAAATGTGATTATTTGGAAAATTGCAGAAATGACTGCTTAAAGAAAAATGCCAGCAGGCATTTGCCTCCTACATAAACTTTAATATTGTTGACATTTTGGGCACACGAGCGTTGCGTACTATTTGCGCTATATGTAGGCCTATGGCTTATTGGTCTTTGTTTGTTGTTGTTGGTTTTGCGTTATATGTATATGGCATATTGGTCTTTGTGTGTTGTTGCTGGTTTTGCGTTATACTGTATGTATATGGCATATTGGCCTTTGTGTGTTGTTGCTGGTTTTGCGTTATATGCAGGCTATATGGCATATTGGTCTTTGTGTGTTGTTGCTGGTTTTGCGTTATATGTATATGGCATATTGGTCTTTATGTGTTGTTGCTGGTTTCGCGTTATATGCAGGCTATATGCCATTATTGGTCTTTGTGTGTTGTTGCTGGTACGTTGCAAATAGAGGGGCAGCACAATTGTTTTTCGCCTAGTGCGGCAGAAGTGCACTCATTCGAAGTGTAAAAAAAAGCTGTAAAGCACATGGAGGAGCTTTACGGGGGGTATGGCTTATCTAAATGAGATGTAAATGAGCCCTATTGTCACCCCCAGCAGCAGAGACAGGTGAGAACTGCACAATCTTTAGCTCGTTTTCTCCTCTTTGAGCTTTTTTAAGTGCCTACTTTAAAATGGCCACAACTTCTCCAAATATTATCAGATTTCCACATGTTACACATCGTTGGAAAGCTTGGATATTACACTCAGAATCTATGAATAACTCAAAATGCCCCAGAACCGACTTGTGTCCCTAGTTTCCGTGACTGGTCACATTTGTCTACCTCTGGAAGTTGTTGAAAGTGGATAAGCGCAACATTTTAGACAACTTTACACCCGTTTAGCATGCACTTTGATCTGATCAACCAAAGCTTATCTACAGGTAAACATAAGAGAACAAAACAGATGTTAAACAAAAATGAGGTCATGCTAATGCAGTACAAACAATACTAAGACTCCTAGTAGACACTTGATGTTACAGGTTTGTTTATTTTTGTAAAAACACTAAATGAAGAAATCAAGGCAAAGTATGCAGCTATGACTCCACTTGATGCAACAACCGCAATATGCCTGGAGATAAATGCTTATGAGTAGTCTGAGAGTACAGAGGTGCTGGATCTTGAAAGACAGGCTGGACAGACTGCAGACTCATAGCTTGAAGTGGTATTTTACTGGGTTGCTCCAAAGGTTTGGAACAAAGACTGGAAAGAGACATGTAACGTTTGTGCTCTGGCTTAGGAAATACCTGGAATCTGGACAGCCGGGACACAGACTGGTAGCTGCTTTGGGCTGATTGCAGACTGCTAGGCTGGGACACAGACTGGTAGCGGGCTTGTGCTGACTGCAGACTGCTAGGCTGGGACACAGACTGGTAGCGGGCTTGGCCTGATTGCAGACCGCTGGGCTGGGACACAGACTGGTAGCGGGCTTGTGCTGACTGCAGACCGCTGGGCTGGGACCCAGACTGGTAGCGGGCTTGGCCTGATTGCAGACTGCTGGGCTGGGACCCAGACTGGTAGCGGGCTTGGCCTGATTGCAGACCACTGGGCTGGGACCCAGACTGGTAGCGGGCTTGGCCTGATTGCAGACCACTGGGCTGGGACACAGACTGGTAGCGGGCTTGGCCTGATTGCAGACCACTGGGCTGGGACACAGACTGGTAGCGGGTTTGTGCTGTCTCCAGACCACTTGGCCGGGACACCGATTGATAACTGGCTTGTGCTGACTGCAGGCCACCGGATTGCACCACAGACTGGTAGCGGGCCTGTCCTGGATGTTGGCCACTAGGCCAGACAACAGACGGGTATCTAGCTTGTGCTAACTGCAGACCAATGGGCCAGTTCACTGATTGGGAGCCAGTTTGTGTAGGTTTTTGGGAAACAAGCTGGGGCACAACCTGGTAGCTAGCTTGTCCTGACAGCAGGCCAGACTGTGAGCTAGCTTGGGCTGGTTGTTGGATACCAGACTGGTCCACATACTGTGAGCTGGATTGGGCTGACAGCAGGCTATCTGATGGTTCCACAGACTGCGAGCTGGCTTGGGCTGGTTGTTCGATGTCAGACTGGTCCACATGCTGGGAGCTGGCTTGGGCTGACAGGCTACCTGACTGTTCAACAGACTGAGAGCTGGCTTGGGCTGGTTGTTGAATGCCAGACTGGTCCACATTCTGTGAGCTGGCTTGGGCTGACAGGCTACCTGACTGTTCAAAAGACTGAGAGCTGGGTTGGGCTGGTTGTTCGATGTCAGACTGGTCCACATGCTGGGAGCTGGCTTGGGCTGACAGGCTACCTGACTGTTCAAAAGACTGAGAGCTGGCTTGGGCTGGTTGTTGAATGCCAGACTGGTCCACATACTGTGAGCTGGATTGGGCTGACAGCAGGCTATCTGATGGTTCCACAGACTGCGAGCTGGCTTGGGCTGGTTGTTCGATGTCAGACTGGTCCACATGCTGGGAGCTGGCTTGGGCTGACAGGCTACCTGACTGTTCAAAAGACTGAGAGCTGGCTTGGGCTGGTTGTTGAATGCCAGACTGGTCCACATACTGTGAGCTGGATTGGGCTGACAGCAGGCTATCTGATGGTTCCACAGACTGCGAGCTGGCTTGGGCTGGTTGTTGGATGCCAGACTGGTCCACATACTGCACACTGGCTTGGGCTGACAAGCTACCTGACGGTTCAATAGACTGAGAGCTGGCTTGGGCTGGTTGTTGGATACCAGACTGATCCACAGACTGAGAGCTGGCTTGGGCTGGTAGTTGGATGCCAGGCTGGTCCACATACTGTGAGCTGGCTTGGCTAGACAGCAGGCTACCTTGTTGGATGCCAGGCTGATCCACAAACTGCGAGCTGGCTTGGTCTGATTTCAGACCACTGGTCCGGGACACAGACTGGTAGCGGGCTTGTGCGGTCAGCAGACCACCGGACTGCACCATAGACTGGTAGCGGGACGGTCCTGGATGTTGGCCACTAGGCCAGACAACAGACGGGTATTTAGCTTGTGCTAACTGCAGACCACTGGGCCAGTTCACTGATTGGGAGCCAGTTTGTGTAGGTTTTTGGGAAACAAGCTGGGGCACAACCTGGTAGCTGGCTTGTGCTGACGGCAGGCCAGACTGTGAGCTGGCTTGGGCTGGTTGTTGGATGCCAGATTGATCCACAGACTGTGAGCTGGATTGGGATGACAGAAGGCTACCTGATGGTTCCACAGACTGCGAGCTGGCTTGGGCTGGTTGTTGGATGCCAGATTGGTAACTAGCTTGTGCTGATTGCAGACTGCTGGGCTGGGACACAGACTGGTAGCGGGCTTGTGCTGACTGCAGACTGCTAGGCTGGGACACAGACTGGTAGCGGGCTTGTGCTGACTGCAGACTGCTAGGCTGGGACACAGACTGGTAGCGGGCTTGGCCTGATTGCAGACCGCTGGGCTGGGACACAGACTGGTAGCGGGCTTGGGCCGAATGCGGACTGCTGGGCTGGGACCCAGACTGGTAGCGGGCTTGGCCTGATTGCAGACTGCTGGGCTGGGACCCAGACTGGTAGCGGGCTTGGCCTGATTGCAGACCACTGGGCTGGGACCCAGACTGGTAGCGGGCTTGGCCTGATTGCAGACCACTGGGCTGGGACACAGACTGGTAGCGGGCTTGGCCTGATTGCAGACCACTGGGCTGGGACACAGACTGGTAGCGGGCTTGGCCTGATTGCAGACCACTGGGCTGGGACACAGACTGGTAGCGGGTTTGTGCTGTCTCCAGACCACTTGGCCGGGACACCGATTGATAACTGGCTTGTGCTGACTGCAGGCCACCGGATTGCACCACAGACTGGTAGCGGGCCTGTCCTGGATGTTGGCCACTAGGCCAGACAACAGACGGGTATCTAGCTTGTGCTAACTGCAGACCACTGGGCCAGTTCACTGATTGGGAGCCAGTTTGTGTAGGTTTTTGGGAAACAAGCTGGGGCACAACCTGGTAGCTAGCTTGTCCTGACAGCAGGCCAGACTGTGAGCTAGCTTGGGCTGGTTGTTGGATACCAGACTGGTCCACATACTGTGAGCTGGATTGGGCTGACAGCAGGCTATCTGATGGTTCCACAGACTGCGAGCTGGCTTGGGCTGGTTGTTCGATGTCAGACTGGTCCACATGCTGGGAGCTGGCTTGGGCTGACAGGCTACCTGACTGTTCAAAAGACTGAGAGCTGGCTTGGGCTGGTTGTTGAATGCCAGACTGGTCCACATACTGTGAGCTGGATTGGGCTGACAGCAGGCTATCTGATGGTTCCACAGACTGCGAGCTGGCTTGGGCTGGTTGTTCGATGTCAGACTGGTCAACATGCTGCGAGCTGGCTTGGGCTGACAGGCTACCTGACTGTTCAACAGACTGAGAGCTGGCTTGGGCTGGTTGTTGAATGCCAGACTGGTCCACATTCTGTGAGCTGGCTTGGGCTAGTTGTTGTATACCAGACTGGTCCACATACTGTGAGCTGGATTGGGCTGACAGCAGGCTACCTGATGGTTCCACAGACTGCGAGCTGGCTTGGGCTGGTTGTTGGATGCCAGACTGGTCCACATACTGCACACTGGCTTGGGCTGACAAGCTACCTGACGGTTCAATAGACTGAGAGCTGGCTTGGGCTGGTTGTTGGATACCAGACTGATCCACAGACTGAGAGCTGGCTTGGGCTGGTAGTTGGATGCCAGGCTGGTCCACATACTGTGAGCTGGCTTGGCTAGACAGCAGGCTACCTTGTTGGATGCCAGGCTGATCCACAAACTGCGAGCTGGCTTGGTCTGATTTCAGACCACTGGTCCGGGACACAGACTGGTAGCGGGCTTGTGCGGTCAGCAGACCACCGGACTGCACCATAGACTGGTAGCGGGACGGTCCTGGATGTTGGCCACTAGGCCAGACAACAGACGGGTATTTAGCTTGTGCTAACTGCAGACCACTGGGCCAGTTCACTGATTGGGAGCCAGTTTGTGTAGGTTTTTGGGAAACAAGCTGGGGCACAACCTGGTAGCTGGCTTGTGCTGACGGCAGGCCAGACTGTGAGCTGGCTTGGGATGACAGAAGGCTACCTGATGGTTCCACAGACTGCGAGCTGGCTTGGGCTGGTTGTTGGATGCCAGATTGGTAACTAGCTTGTGCTGATTGCAGACTGCTAGGCTGGGACACAGACTGGTAGCGGGCTTGTGCTGACTGCAGACTGCTAGGCTGGGACACAGACTGGTAGCGGGCTTGTGCTGACTGCAGACTGCTAGGCTGGGACACAGACTGGTAGCGGGCTTGGCCTGATTGCAGACCGCTGGGCTGGGACACAGACTGGTAGCGGGCTTGGGCCGAATGCGGACTGCTGGGCTGGGACCCAGACTGGTAGCGGGCTTGGCCTGATTGCAGACTGCTGGGCTGGGACCCAGACTGGTAGCGGGCTTGGCCTGATTGCAGACCACTGGGCTGGGACCCAGACTGGTAGCGGGCTTGGCCTGATTGCAGACCACTGGGCTGGGACACAGACTGGTAGCGGGCTTGGCCTGATTGCAGACCACTGGGCTGGGACACAGACTGGTAGCGGGCTTGGCCTGATTGCAGACCACTGGGCTGGGACACAGACTGGTAGCGGGTTTGTGCTGTCTGCAGACCACTGGGCTGGGACACAGACTGGTAACTGGCTTGTGCTGACTGCAGGCCACCGGACTGCACCAGAGACTGGTAGCGGGACGGTCCTGGATGTTGGCCACTAGGCCAGATAACAGACGGGTATCTAGCTTGTGCTAACTGCAGGCCACTGGGCCAGTTCACTGATTGGGAGCCAGTTTGTGTAGGTTTTTGGGAAACAAGCTGGGGCACAACCTGGTAGCTGGCTTGCGCTGACGGCAGGCCAGACTGTAAACTGGCTTGGGCTGGATGGATGTCAGATTGATCCACAGACTGTGAGCTGGCTTGGGCTGATAGCAGGCTACCTGATGGTTCCACAGACTGAGAGCTGGCTTGGGCTTGTTGTTGGATGCCAGACTGGTAGCTGGTTTGGGCTGACTGCAGGCCATTGGGCTGGGACATAGACTGGTAACGGGCTTGTGCTGACTGCTGACTGCTGGGCTGGGACACAGACTGCAGTGCTAACTGCAGACCACTGGGCCAGTTCACTGATTGGGAGCCAGTTTGTGTAGGTTTTTGGGAAACAAGCTGGGGCACAACCTGGTAGCTAGCTTGTCCTGACAGCAGGCCAGACTGTGAGCTAGCTTGGGCTGGTTGTTGGATACCAGACTGGTCCACATACTGTGAGCTGGATTGGGCTGACAGCAGGCTATCTGATGGTTCCACAGACTGCGAGCTGGCTTGGGCTGGTTGTTCGATGTCAGACTGGTCCACATGCTGGGAGCTGGCTTGGGCTGACAGGCTACCTGACTGTTCAAAAGACTGAGAGCTGGCTTGGGCTGGTTGTTGAATGCCAGACTGGTCCACATACTGTGAGCTGGATTGGGCTGACAGCAGGCTATCTGATGGTTCCACAGACTGCGAGCTGGCTTGGGCTGGTTGTTCGATGTCAGACTGGTCAACATGCTGCGAGCTGGCTTGGGCTGACAGGCTACCTGACTGTTCAACAGACTGAGAGCTGGCTTGGGCTGGTTGTTGAATGCCAGACTGGTCCACATTCTGTGAGCTGGCTTGGGCTAGTTGTTGTATACCAGACTGGTCCACATACTGTGAGCTGGATTGGGCTGACAGCAGGCTACCTGATGGTTCCACAGACTGCGAGCTGGCTTGGGCTGGTTGTTGGATGCCAGACTGGTCCACATACTGCACACTGGCTTGGGCTGACAAGCTACCTGACGGTTCAATAGACTGAGAGCTGGCTTGGGCTGGTTGTTGGATACCAGACTGATCCACAGACTGAGAGCTGGCTTGGGCTGGTAGTTGGATGCCAGGCTGGTCCACATACTGTGAGCTGGCTTGGCTAGACAGCAGGCTACCTTGTTGGATGCCAGGCTGATCCACAAACTGCGAGCTGGCTTGGTCTGATTTCAGACCACTGGTCCGGGACACAGACTGGTAGCGGGCTTGTGCGGTCAGCAGACCACCGGACTGCACCATAGACTGGTAGCGGGACGGTCCTGGATGTTGGCCACTAGGCCAGACAACAGACGGGTATTTAGCTTGTGCTAACTGCAGACCACTGGGCCAGTTCACTGATTGGGAGCCAGTTTGTGTAGGTTTTTGGGAAACAAGCTGGGGCACAACCTGGTAGCTGGCTTGTGCTGACGGCAGGCCAGACTGTGAGCTGGCTTGGGATGACAGAAGGCTACCTGATGGTTCCACAGACTGCGAGCTGGCTTGGGCTGGTTGTTGGATGCCAGATTGGTAACTAGCTTGTGCTGATTGCAGACTGCTAGGCTGGGACACAGACTGGTAGCGGGCTTGTGCTGACTGCAGACTGCTAGGCTGGGACACAGACTGGTAGCGGGCTTGTGCTGACTGCAGACTGCTAGGCTGGGACACAGACTGGTAGCGGGCTTGGCCTGATTGCAGACCGCTGGGCTGGGACACAGACTGGTAGCGGGCTTGGGCCGAATGCGGACTGCTGGGCTGGGACCCAGACTGGTAGCGGGCTTGGCCTGATTGCAGACTGCTGGGCTGGGACCCAGACTGGTAGCGGGCTTGGCCTGATTGCAGACCACTGGGCTGGGACCCAGACTGGTAGCGGGCTTGGCCTGATTGCAGACCACTGGGCTGGGACACAGACTGGTAGCGGGCTTGGCCTGATTGCAGACCACTGGGCTGGGACACAGACTGGTAGCGGGCTTGGCCTGATTGCAGACCACTGGGCTGGGACACAGACTGGTAGCGGGCTTGGCCTGATTGCAGACCACTGGGCTGGGACACAGACTGGTAGCGGGTTTGTGCTGTCTGCAGACCACTGGGCTGGGACACAGACTGGTAACTGGCTTGTGCTGACTGCAGGCCACCGGACTGCACCAGAGACTGGTAGCGGGACGGTCCTGGATGTTGGCCACTAGGCCAGATAACAGACGGGTATCTAGCTTGTGCTAACTGCAGGCCACTGGGCCAGTTCACTGATTGGGAGCCAGTTTGTGTAGGTTTTTGGGAAACAAGCTGGGGCACAACCTGGTAGCTGGCTTGCGCTGACGGCAGGCCAGACTGTAAACTGGCTTGGGCTGGATGGATGTCAGATTGATCCACAGACTGTGAGCTGGCTTGGGCTGATAGCAGGCTACCTGATGGTTCCACAGACTGAGAGCTGGCTTGGGCTTGTTGTTGGATGCCAGACTGGTAGCTGGTTTGGGCTGACTGCAGGCCATTGGGCTGGGACATAGACTGGTAACGGGCTTGTGCTGACTGCTGACTGCTGGGCTGGGACACAGACTGGTAGTGGGTTTGTGCTGACTGCAGGCCACCGGACTGCGTCACAGAATGGAAGTGGGCCTGTCCTGGATGTTGGCCACTAGGCCAGACAAGAGACTGGTATCTAGCTTGTGCTAACTGCAGACCACTGGGCCAGTTCACTGATTGGGAGCCAGTTTGTGTAGGATTTTGGGAACCAAGCTGGGGCACAACCTGGTAGCTAGCTTGTGCTGACGGCAGGCCAGACTGTGAGCTGGATTGGGCTGGTTGTTGGATGCCAGACTGGTCTACAGACTGGGAGCTAGCTTGGGCTGGTTGTTGGATGCCAGACTGGTCCGCAGACTGTGAGCTGGCTTGGGCTGACAGCAGGCTACCTGACAGTTCAACAGTTTGTGAGCTGGCTTGGGATAGTTGTAGAATTCCAGACTGGTCCACAGACTGTGAGCTGGCTTCGGCTGACAGCAGGCTACCTGATGGTTCCACAGACTGAAAACTGGCTTGGGCTGGTTGTTGGATGCCAGACTGGTCCACGGACTGTGAGCTGGCTTGGACTGACAGCAGGCTACCTGATGGTTCCACAGACTGTGAGCTGGCTTGGGCTGATTGTAGGCCGCTGGACTGGTCCACAGATTGTGAGACAGCTTGTTCAGAGTTCTGGCTGCTGGCTTGAGATGATTGTTGGAGGTTAGGCTCAGCCACAATTTGGTATCTTGCCTGTGTTAGCTGCACACCAGTAGGCTGAACTGTGGAACCATCACGTGACTGCACTAGTTGCTGGCCACTCAGTAATGGCACAAGTCCATTTCTGGCTTGCCCTAACTGATAGCTGGGATGTGAGGACTCATTTCTCTGCTGCGAAGGCTTGACACCCTTAACATGTGCTGCACTGTAAGTGTTACTCCTTGATCTTTGAGGACTAATGGGATTTGATACATCAGCGCCATACCAGCTGTAGGAACTCCGTGGCTTCACATCCTGCATGGGGAAACCAGCCTCATAGTATACAGGATAACCACTCCTGACAAAGCCACCAACTAGAAGAAAATACGAAAGAATCAAACAGACATGCTAGCAAACATGAATTATAGAACTTGTCTGGACAAACCTTACCACTTCCAAAATGGTCACAGACACAAAGACTGAGAAGTGCCAAAGAAAAACTGTAGACAAAAAAAAAAAAAGATAAAAAAGTTGGATGAATGCCACTTGTTAGCAAATGCCACATACTACAATTTAGCACCATACCGTAAGAGTCGGCTAGTGGTATCCTCCATGGTCAAACAAAAACACAACAACAAACCACCTCAACAACACAAATACAAATTCATAAAAAACATACTTGACCTCCAACACATATTAGTGTTGCCTGACGGGACTCTTTATAGGGCCAGCAACTGCCATACCAATTGTTTCCAGACAATCAGTTGTCATGGGAACATGTACTATTCAATTATTAGGTTCAGGTGTTACAACTCTTATCATGACAGCTGCCATTTCATTTAAGATAGTTGCTTTTTTATACTATGATTACTGGACGAAAAACACACAAAATACTTTTTGGGGATTAATTAAAATACTTTATTTTTTATTCTTTATTCAGTGTGAATACATATTAGCATTTAAGGAAGCAGTAGTATGCTCACTGTTCAAAAGTCTTAGCATTGATTTGGTCAAGCAGCCCAATATATTTTAATATTAAAATCTATTTAGTTTAAGGATACAGATGTTATAAATGTTTTTTTTTTCTTGCAAATTCATACTTATGGCTTTATGTTGTGTTAACCTGTAATGTTCTGTCAACAGATTAGTTTGGAGCTATTTGAAAGTATTTGAAAACTAGAGCACATTGGTAATGTTATTTCAGACTTGTTATGAGTAAATACATGCCAACATTCAAATCTTGCAGGACTAATCCTGTGAGCTTTCCTGTGGTGAAAGCTGTATTCAGATGAGACCCTATTTTTTTATTTTTTTATTCATCTGAATAACTTTATTTTATAACAAAAAGACCAGGTCTTAAAAGCAAATATATATACAACACAGGGCTCAACACTTAGGTGTTTATAAATAAATAATATTTGAATAAATAACGTTCAAGGACAATTCCGGCAAAATATGAACCTATAGGGCTAAATAACACATGGGTACCGAGAGGCTGCCGTTGGCTGCGACGCTTATTTTTCCGCGGCTGAAGTAGTGCAGAGAAAGGAAGAATAGGAAGGCCAGTGTCACCGTCTCGGAAGAGAGCTAACCGCCTCCGCAGCGTCGAGATGGGAAGGCCCTCGCAGTGAGGACAGCCCGCGGCAGTGCAGCTTTCACGTGGATGGGGCCCAGGCATCTACATTTATTCATTTAGCTGACGCTTTTATCCAAAGCGACTTACAATTGCTATATTTCAGAGGTTGCACGCCTCTGGAGCAACAAGGGGTTAAGTGTCTTGCTCAGGGACACATTGGTGTCACACAGTGGATTCAAACCCGGGTCTCTCACACCAAAGGCATGTGTCTTATCCACTGCGCCATCACCACCCCCTGGCGCACCATCTGGCGCACTCCGTGTGCCCGTCGTCCTCGTGCAGATCAATTCCGCACAAGGTGCATGTGGAATAAGGCATTTGAAACAACGCCTAGAAATATAGCCTTTTTACAAAGTTGAGTGCGAGCACAACAGCAGCAGTAAAGGATATATATGATGTCTCGACGGATGGCCACAGGAGAGCAGCGACAGAAGAGGAGCGGCTTCAGGGAAGTCGAAGGTGCTGTCCGCTGTTTTCAAAGGCTTGCTCTAGCTGATCTTGGCTTATTCGACGGCGAATAGCTTCTGTGAGGAATCAGGGACGTGTCGTGTCGCTGAAGTTGAGAAAATCTGATATATTGGCCGAAATGAGCGATCTTTATAGGCTAAGGCCACGCCCATTTATAGCGCGCTCTGACGTACTCGCCACCAAGTCAGTTGATTGGTTTGTGCGTCTGAGGCGCTCGGCCATTGGATGTGCAGTTGCCGCAGCACAGCCAATGAGCGAGCTAGACGCTCAACTGTGTTTGCTGAACAAGCTGCACTGCATGTTAAATCATATTTCGTTTTCGGAAGCTTTATTTCGGAAGCTTCATATTTCCGAGGAAAATTATTTTTACAAAATTAAAGATTACCTTTTCCTTAATAAACATAGACACATCCTACCATAACTTTTTCACATGACTACAATGCCAGAAAATATGGGGTAGCCTACTGTTTGCAAGTGCAAAGAGCAAAAAGAGCAACTTACATCAATGTTTTTTTTAAACTTACCAAGGTTTGAATTTTAAATGTTTGACAGGGTAGAATTACAGGGTTGGAACAACATGAGGGTGAGTAGCCTAATTACTGACAGAATTTTAATTTTTGTGTGAGCTAATCCTTTAAAAGCCAGTTGCGCTCGCGCCAAGGCGGATTGATATTTACATGACTGAATTTGCAAGCGTAAAGACTGAACGCGTCTCGAGGAAACCGATCTGCTCGTGCGCGAGGTTAACGCGCTAAAGCAGACCATCTCACGGGACAAGCCGGATTCCACCATATCTTTATTTACACAATATTAATGTTTTACATTGTAATCATTTTATTTGTATAATTGGCTAGTTTGTGTGCTGCTGCGCGTCCCTGTGTGTGTGATAAGCAGAGTCTGCGCCATTGACTTTAGACCAGGTTTCTTTCTTTCTTTCTTTCTTTCTTTCTTTCTTTCTTTCTTTCTTTCTTTCTTTCTTTCTTTCGAAAACACTCTTGTATTGTAGGCTATATTAAATGTAACAATTGCAAAACTCATGTTGCACCACTAGAGGGCGCTGTTGTATTGCATTGAATTTGTTCAGGTGTTGTGCCGAATTTCGACTCCCTGTCAAAATTATGAAGTCAGTAACTGATTGCCTATTGGGGGGTATTGGTATATGGGTTAGGGTTGGGGGGGCGGGGGGGTCGGCACAACACATGGTTCACCCCTCATTTATTTTTCATTTATTTTGATTACATTCCAGATTAGTTTATATGATTTAAGATTAACTTTATATGTCTGTTGCCTTTTTATTATGCTCATTATATAAATCATGAATTACCATTATGCATTACTTTGCCTTGACTTACAGTACAATAAAGATTAGAATAAACTTGCCTTGACTTACAGTCTTGAAGGATAAAAGTTGGTATTATTACTTATTAATGACTGACAAGAAAATAAAGCTCCATTACAGATTACCAACATATTAAATCTGTCAATCATTTATTATGCAGTCTTGTTAAAACTTTCAGCACAGCAGATTCTTCTTTTTATTACCATAGTGTTTTGGACACATACTACAGACATATTCTTTTCTCAGACATCAATAATATATATTATAAATTGCTAAAACTACAAAGTGAGTCTTATAATAATAAAAAAAAAGAGAAATGCTAATGAAATACAGATCATCCTGTAACTGCCAATCAAAGGAGACACGACAAAATGGGCAAAAAAATTATAGGAAGCAATTTCCATTTTTCTGAAGGTGACACTCTTATGTTTCATTAGTCTGTTATGATTTGACATTTGTGCTTTAAATTTGTCCCTATATTTTTCTTGTGTCTTCAGACCATATGTTGTATATTTATAGACTTCGATATTGTTAGTTTTTGAAATTTTAATTGGAACACAATGATTTGAATTTGTGATATGACGCCATGTCCAATGACATTAAATCAACAGTGTCTGATAACATAAATACAGTGCAGCCAACATAAACCTATTAGTGAGGCCTTTTGTGTGAAGCTTTGCAAATCAAGCTTGTTTTGTTGTACCGGATAAATGTCACAAAACTTGTAATCTTAATTATATTTTAAATGGCCACTTTTTGTTGAGATACTGTTGAAATTCAATACGTATTCACTGTGATTGTGATGTTCCACATTGTAGAAAAATAGAATAATAAATAAAAGTCACTAAATCTATGAATTAACACAAACGGGGGGGAAAATGAAACAGATCAAAACCATTTTATATGACTATTTGAACAGGGGGATAAAAACTGTGTGAGATATTAAAGCATGTAGACACAACCAGTGTCAGATTTTTGACACTACTAACCTTTACATTGGTAGTAATATTTCAAAATGAACATTTATTGGACAGAGGTACTTGATTATCCATGCATAATTAAAAAAAAATAATAATAATCATGTTAAAATGTGAGTATCAAATATGTTCCACCAGGCTTCTGAGGAATGTTTATTTGTTCATCTCTCAGTCATCACTGAATTGCATTATGTTTTGGCCCCTGCAATAAGAATAGAGTTTTATTCATAAAATGTAATGTTATTAAGTCATATTATTGGCAGAAAGGGGTGTCAACTGATAATATATGCATTTTATGTAACTAGTTTGTTTGATCTCATTGATTTATATTACAAACATCAGAATTTCACCTTTTGTATCAATATAATATCAGCAACTGCAGGAAATTGCACATTTTGCTCAGTTCGGGTATCTGAATAAAATTGAGCTGTTTTTCACTCTAACCCCAAATTATGCTCTTTTTATACATAATACCACATTTATTATTGTACATTAAAATGTTTTTTTATTGTTGTTTTAAGTGGATATGTGGATGAAAGTGCACAAACAGAAAGATATTTTATCCATTTACTAATGTGTAACCAGATGAGTTAAACGTGGTTTAATGCAACCAATAAAAAAAGACAAATATGCCAGAGAAAATATATTAGTAATATCGTGTTTAGGCTACATACAAATCGATTGCAAGCAGATACAAAATGTATCGTTCAGAGTGACGTCAGACGCTGAACCGGAAGATGTTCCGTGTGTTCTCTCTGTGTATGTGTATGTGTGTGTGTGTGATCGTGGTCTTGGCGATACACTGACAGCTGTACGGTACAATGTAACTGCGACGGGTGAGAATGGAATAACCTACGGATACCGGCGCATACGCACATATAAACACCCTGTAGAGCAGCCCGCGTGGATTATGTGTAGATTTAATGAGGACAGTCGTGATTGAAACACGCTGATGTCTTTACACGACCGTTTGGCACGGGAGTGATCTCGCAGATCGCAGAGCCCGTGTTTCACCCCGTCATCCGCAGCTGTTTCGCCCAGCATCTGTTCGTTTATCCGCACACACACCGGGACTCATGGGGAACAGCACATCATGCTGCGTGTCGTCCAGCCCGAAGCTTCGGAGGAACGCGCACTCGAGGCTGGAGCCGTACCGGCCCGAACCGGAGCTCAGCCGAGAGGACACGGGCTGCAACCTCCAGCACATCAGCGACAGAGAGAACATAGACGGTGGGTGTCATCCAGCATCATCCACACACTGATACACCCGAGATTCACGACCGTTAACAATAATCAGTGTTGGCCAGAATAACGACTCACTGAAGAGTCATAATGAGGGTTCTATATTTAAAAAGTACGATTCTTTTTTGGACACTTTACGGTAAATATTATGATGTATGCTGTTGACAGTCAGTACCATCATACGGTAGGTAGAAGTACCATGGTATTACCCCACTGTACGATGGTAACGCCCTTACTGTATTGTTAAATAATCGCACATCGTATGTTAATAGCACGGTAGTGTTTTGCTGCCACACTGTCAAAAATTTTTTTTGCTGCATTAATTTTTTTAAGCACAATCAACTTGGATGTTTAAGGCATTTAAACTTACTTTAAAAATGAGTTGAATATTGTATAACTTACAATTGAAAATTGAAAATTGCTCAACATTTATTTTGATGAGTTAAAGACATATAAAAACATATTGTCATGACTTATTGATCATATTATTTTTACAGAGCACTAGTCTTGTTGGTAGATTACAAAAAAATACCATGCTAATCATATATTTTTTTAAACAAAACAGCATAGGGCAGTAAAACTCTGACAACTTGGTTTACCCATCACTGTCATACAAAATATGATATAGATATAACCTACAAAAGTAAGGACTTTACCATGTTCATTTACCATAACATTTACATGACACCCAATGGTATTACCACAATGTATATTATTGGACATGTGCTATAATAATACTGCATAATTATACTATTCATATACTTCAACATTTACATTATACTTCAAGGTACTTTGAATAATACTGATATTTCGATACTGTGGTGGTATTACCATAGTAGATATTCTTTGTACTCACTAACAGAAAAATACTATAATAATTTCAGTTTTGGACATACAATTGTAACCAGTGCTTTAAGGCGGATTTGAACCGGGGTCCCCGGCGTGGGAGATGGGCACGCTAAGAAGGATGCTAAAGATGCTAGCGCACCTCTTGAGGCCAGGGGAGTGAGGTTTACACACACAGCTCTTACTGACCTACGTCCGTTACAATTGCTGATAAATTACCATAGTGCTTGATGAACCATGTAGGCCTGAATGTCATGGCACTTGAATATGGTAATCATTCTGTATCCTGGTATATTACCATCTGATCTATGGTATAACCATCTTACCCTGCCATGGTATGATGTTACCAAGGGTATCGTATGGTTCCAGTGTTTGATTCATATTGTGGATTAAAGGTGAATGTTTTTTTGTGCGTAATAAGAGGTATCTTGGATCACAGCTGTTCGTTGAATCTGGCAGTCGATCTGATCTGTGCAGTTAATGCAGCCGGTGCGCTGGGCATCTGTTGAAGTGGAGAGTGGATCCAGATATATGAATGTTCTAATGTAATTTAACATCTAAAAGGAGATGGAGGCTGATGAGAGTGTCATGTGACAGCAGGCAGAGCTCATATCGGATATAGCTGATCCAGGGCAGTTACAGATCCACATGATCATATTTATATTATTGCGCAGCATGAAAAATCAATAACTAACATATTATTATACTGTAGGTTGGTGCCATGAAATCCTTGCTTGATAAAGGGCCTATTAACGCTTCATTTATGCATTTTGAATTTTGATCGATGTGCTTTTATATATTTCTTTACTTAAATATTGGTCTTTCTGAGGAAAATCTCAAGACCTTTTTTTTCTCTTTTAATTCTTGACTAACACTCATGAATGACTGGAATGGCATGGAAAATAATAAAGTCTTATAAACTCAAGGGTAATTTCTATACTGAATTGATATATTTTTAACTTTTGTTTATTGTTCTGTTAATGATATACTATATTATTTTTAGATTTATTATATACCATGTATTTGTTATTATATATTTGTTTTAATATAAATTAGTTTTTATTTGTTTATTTTAGAAATTGTGTATTTTGTCGTTTTTATAAATTCTATTTTAGTATATCAAGTTAGATTAAATGAAAACAATGAATGTTGCATTGGCAACTCTCTGAAATAAAATAATTTAAGCTTTTTTATATTTTTATTTCAGTTAATGTTTGTTTTATGTCAAGTTCAAAACCTAGTTTTGTGTGCTTTCATTTCGGTTAACAGTCTGTATAATATCCCTGTTTAGCTATAAAATATATATATATATATATATATATATATATATATATATATATATATTCTGATTAATTATATAACATAATTAAAACAAAAATCTTTAACCACTAATTACAAATTTTGGCACATTTATACCCTTTTAAATAGGGTTTATGCCGAAGGTCACATGAGCAAACATGAAAACAGGTCTCATTGCATCCGCTTGTTGTAGAAAGTATTAATGGCAGAACGAACTGAAGCGATATCTACGGACTTAGCTAATCTAGCTATTTATCTTCATTGTTGCCGTTTTATCTAATTTAAATATCTAAATGTTAGTGAGAAGAAGAAAAAAAACTTTTATGTATCAATCCGCCCCTTTGAGGACATCTTGAGTAAAACGGTTCTATATTTACCGAAGCACATGCAATGTGACCTGTTTTTACAGAAGTTTGTTGCGCATAACCCCCATTTGTCTCAAGCACAGTTCTGAGGATGGCAGTTTTATGTGTTTTTAAATAATTCTATCCATCCCAAAGTGCATTTACATACAGACACTTTTATCGCACATTCCCATGATACTCTGCAAATTGAGGAAGTCCCGTATTTCGTCATATCTAGCCCACCCATGGCAGCTTAGCTCGTGTGCTGTGAGATGAGAAGTGTGTGTTGGGTAAAGTGTGTGTCGGGGTGAGTCTGTGCCAGTCTCCTGTGATGGAAGAGGAGCTGGACTGTGATTAACACTGTCCATTGTGATTCAGACAGCTGCTGTGTGAATCAGCTTTATCCTACTGAATAAACCAGTGTCAGAGCTCTATTTTCAATCTCTCATTCATGAAAAGCTGCTTCATGATAATCTAATGATTTTACAACGTTATCACATTGCTTGTAATATTTTTGCATAACACCTTAAAGCTACAATATGTAAGACATCCCAATTATCCCAAAACCACTTGCATAGTGTTATATATTTCTTTCAATTATCCTAAATGTTTCCAAGAATTTTGTAAATTCAGAGAAATTCACAATTTTATATAGTGCACGTCCTATGTCACTTGTCGGCTGTCAAGGACGTAATATCCGTGTTATCCCGCTTGTACTGCCGTAGTAACCATGGCGACAGATGTGTACAACTGCGTAATGTTTAGCGGCACACTGTTGTTTTGTTCAAACATTATGGATCATGGTTACATACTTTAGCTTTAAAGGGGTCATGACATTTTATTTGTCATGGATTTTATTATTTTAATATGTTCCTTGAGGTTCACTTATGTTAGTAAAGAATTTAGAAAAAGTAAAGAGATAATTAGTAAAGAAATTATTTTCTACTCTCATTCTGACCCTCTGTCTGAAGGCTTGGCTCCTTTAAGGCTTGTTAATAAACACCCACTGTTGTGATTGGCTAAAGTCATTGCATAGGAAACAGAATTAAAAGGCACTACCTATTCCACGCGAGTAAGAGTTTTGAAAACAGTATCCATATAAAACTGTAATTTATAGACAAAGGATTATGAAATAATTTAAGTAAAGTTTGTGATGCAGCTCTGTCAGATCCAATATAATTCCTGCTTAATCTTTCAACTAAAGTTTCTTTGCAAACTCCATTACTCTGTGCTTGTTTACAAAACATGCCATGAACAAACATATAATCCTCCGACACGATCCAGAATGTTTAAACTGGACGCGTCAAAGCGAATGTTCTTTCACTCCCTCTTTCATTTATCGTGTTGTCTACAGACTCAAACGAGTGGAGTATGTCATAAATTGAATGCACATCTGTATCAATGTAGACAGTGTCAGTCATTATAATGGCTTCTATTTGCATTTGACAACTCACTCAAACCCAGTGTAGGAAAGTGTCAGCCGTTAAGTGACTTAACGCCAGTGGGCGGGGCTTACGGTGTGATGACATATAACTGTTCGTGGATGCCTTGCTCTGGAGGCGAGGCAGTCATATTCAAATGTATTTGCCTGTGTGACATCATAATCACCTAAAATCAAAACAAGCTCTTTTTTGAGCTTGCTATGTTTGTAATGAGGAGGACGTTTAAAGTCATGAAACTTGCAGGATGTTTTAATAGTACAAACACCTCTTATGTGTCAAAAGATCAAGGCAATTTTGATTTAGCAAATTTCGTTATTGGTAGGATAGTTCACCATGATAATATAGGATATTAAAGACAGGGCTTTAAACAAAACAAAACTTTAAAAAAGTAAAGTGTTTTCAAAATTAACTTTTTTGGCAAATCCTTCCTCTGGTTTTTGTTGTTGTAGCTGCCTGATAACTTTATAATGCAATATTGTTTCCCAATGGACTGATTAAAACTTGTCCCTAAAATTGAGTCGCAGCTTGCCATCAGATTGGAGCTTGCAATTTTAAGGGCGGTTCTACCATGTTTTTGTGCAACAGACAGTCGGTGAGGCCTAAACCTTTGAATATTTCTTCTTAAAGTGTAGACCGCATGTAACAGGGGAGTGTGCAGACAGAGCGCGGCACGCGTCTTATAAGCTAACAGGATTATGTGTTGTTTGCCATATGGTCTGCTCATTTTTTTCTTTGTTAGTCTTGATATAGTTTGAATTTTGAATGGAACCATTCAATATTCAGAGTTCCAGACAGTTCCAGTTTGATTTATGTTCTTAACGGTAAGATTACAGATTACTCCAGGGATATTGGAAGTCCGGCCTGTGGGCCAAATCCAGGCCCCTGTATGGTTACAAATGTCCCACCATGTCAATTCAGAATTGTTATCCGATTAATTAGTTGCTACCTCTTCTATCTACACAAAGCTTTACAAAGACACTTTCTGTGATAGCATCAAACACCGTATAATAGGAATGTTCTAGTTCTAGTGAACACTTTTAATTGGTATATTTCATATGACAAAGTTGTGATTTTCACACAAATTACATTTTTGGAAATGACTGCAATGCAGTTTGTGTGTTTGTGTCCCGAATAGAGACAAAAAATAAAATCAAAA
The DNA here is from genome assembly GCF_051911475.1 of Siphateles boraxobius. Classification (NCBI taxonomy): domain Eukaryota; kingdom Metazoa; phylum Chordata; class Actinopteri; order Cypriniformes; family Leuciscidae; genus Siphateles; species Siphateles boraxobius. Next base: position 2,286,115 of record NW_027508876.1, read on the forward strand.
ACCGTCCGGTTCCGATTCCGATACTTGTCTGAAGTATAAAATCATTGGTTACCCGTATGGAAGTAAAATAATGTCAAATGTTTTTGAAATAAAAAGCCTGTTGAATTGCACTACTTGGAAAAAAAATAGGCATTGCATTAACCATGCTTACATTTTAATGCATTGTATTTTTAGGGCTTGCATTTTTATGGGCTGAAATTCAACATGGTTGAATATTTAAGCTGTGAATATTTCAATTAAAAACATTTCAAACACATTTTCATTATTAAAAATTCAATAATCCATATTCACCCTTCATATTTCACTTCCAAAATATTCTAACTGTTTAAAAATACAACCTATAATATTCAACAGGCAATTTTCGGTCCATTTTATTTCGCTTTGCAAATTCGCTTCTACAAATTCGCTTCTACAAATTCAGTGGTTCAAATTCGACAGTAAATTCAACATTGACGTCCAGGAACTGCAGGAAAAGCAGTAGATTACCGATCATAACCTCCATCTGCTGTTAGTCGACCTCACCAGCAGGGGGTGCACAAGCGCTTGTTGTTTACGAAGACCAGCAAAATTAGAGCAAGTCATTCATTCATAAAACTCATTTACAGCAATGTAAGTTTATTTGTGATTATTATGACGGCTGTTTTTGTTAAATTCGGTGCCTTCACGGTTACTTTTCCTGTGTAGCCTACATGCATATTTCTCTACCGTGAACGAGATCATAATGTTATTCCCTGATGCGGATATACAGATCCAATGTTACATTTTTGAGGTTGACATATATTTCTCTTGGTTGTTTAGTTGCCTTTACTTTATATTGTGGCGATGTGCTGCATGCAGGCTATTAGGGTTTCCCTCAATACTTCAGGATTCCCCTGCTGGACCTGTACAACGCTTAACGTAGCTTAATGGACTAGTGATGTAAAAGTCCAAACTCACAGGCAAGCAGATTGACTCAGAATAACGCGCACAGCTGAGCGTTTCCCAGTGATAGACGGGCATAAAGATGGCTTGATGTTGGACATTCGCACATTTAGGGACCGTCTCTGAAGTTTATACGACTTTGGTATACACGTTTCTAACTTCAATAGCATTTGAATAGAACGACTTACAGTCATTAAAACCAACTGTAAAGTGTTCATGTAGTGTCAGGCATAATGTGCACCCTTTGGATTTTTGGATATTTATTCAAATAAATTTAAGTTTGCTATTGAAGTTAGAAACGTACATGCCAATGTTGTATGCAACTTTAGAGACGGTCCCTAAATGTGCGAATGTCCAATGTCAAGCAAATTTTACATTTAGTCATTTAGCAGACGCTTTTATCCAAAGCGATTTACAGTTAAACTAACAATAGGAGGACAACAATATGCAAGTGCTATGATCCCAGTTCAAGCTAATGCAATACACGTAGGCATTTTAGGACTTTAGGACTTATATATAGGCCTATATATATATATATATATATATATATATATATATATAAAGAGAGAGAGAGAGAGAGAGAGAGAGAGAGGGGGGGGGGGGTAGAATAGAATAGAAAGTGTTAGTATTAATTGATCAAGTGTTGATTTTATGCCAGTATATCCCGAAACACTCAGCATGAAACTTTACGCGTAAAGTTTACAATCTGAGTCCATCTTCTTGCCTGTAGCCTATATAGTAGCCTACAGCCTACATCCCCAATAAGGTGCAAGATTGGTCTTTCATATCACTGTATGTGTTAAGCGTTTTGTCCCAACGGAAAGGGAATCCTTGAGTATGAGGTATTGAGGGAAACCGATTATAATCCTGTTCATGGTAGAGAAAGCTGATGACATGTAGAATACACAGGGAAAGTAACAATGAAGTTATTGAATGAAACATAAACACAGCTTTTGTGTGTTTATCATCTTTTCCGCATATACTGTCACAGATAATCATTTCCATTTTATGAATGAATGTCTTCGTCAACAACAAGCGCTTTTACACCCCCTGCTGGTGAGGTCGACTAACAGCAGATGGAGAGTATGCTCGGCAATCTACTGCTTTTCCTGCAGTTCCTGGACTGTTGAATTTACTGTCGAATTTGAACCACTGAATTTGTGGAAGCGAATTTGCAAAGCGAAATAAAATGGACCGAAAATTGCCTGTTGAATATTATAGGTTGTAATTTTAAACAGTTTGAATATTTTGGAAATGAAATATGAAGGGTGAATATGGATTTTTGATTTTTTTATAATGAAAATGTGTTTGAAATGTTTTTAATTGAAATATTCACAGCTTAAATATTCAACCATGTTGAATTTCAGCCCATTAAAAATGCAAGCCCTAAAAATACAATGCATTAAAATGCAAGCATGGTTAATGCAATGCCTATTTTTTTCAAGTAGTGCAATTCAACAGGCTTTTTATTTCAAAAACATTTGACATTATTTTACTTCCATATACCCGTAAGCCAATCACATAACGTTTGGTTATGACGTGTGTTATTCGCCAGCTCAGCCGCATTGAACTTCCACTGTAGTTCTTTCACTGTAGGCCTTTGGCCTCCCCAGTTTCTCGCTGAGGATCGGTAATATTTGATAAATTAAACTTTTACCAAAACCTGTCGGGAGTAGAGCCACGACATCACCTCCATTCAAAATGTTTACCAAACACTCTTCTTGTTCGGCCTTCAGTTTGGAAATGCCAGGAATATTCTCCACAACAGAGCGAATTGCGTCCTGTGTCTCCATATCCACGGTCGTTTTTGATTTCCCCAATCTTAAACTCGGCGCTTAGCGTCTACATCGCGGCTCTCAGCCCGCCCTCTGTTCGTTGATTGGCCGGCTGTTTTCAGGCCGGAGGAAAACTGAGAGACATGTCGATGTCTCAGACTAAGTACAGAAGCGAAATGAAATTGAGCGGAAGTACGAAGTCTGACGTAGTCAGGCTACCTATTGTCTACTTCTGGGAAATGAAAGTCCTTTTGTAGACTTGAGACCGTTTTGACGAATGAGTTATTTTGCAGAGGTTGTTAGATGTGGAAATGAAAGTATCATTACTAATACAGTTCTTTTAATTCATTGGCCCCTGATCGCCCTGAATGCTTCATGAGCTACATAATTTAAGCGTCCCTGGTTTACACTTTTCCACATGTTTCCGCACTCATTCATATGATTCCCTACAACATATATTCTGTTGAGACACCAGTCCTGCAATGCAATGTGACTCTGGCATGATTGAGAGTGCAGTACAGTAGGGCATTTGTTTGCGAGTGCCATGCCTCAGGCTTGTGTTTAGAGCTGTGACCCTCCGAATGTGTGACTTGAAGTCAGACATTATAACTGCTGACTTTATACCCCGAAGCGTCTATCCAGAAAACTTTTCACAAGTCACCCCCCCATGTGCAACATTACTCTTGTTGCCTGCTTCACCTTCTCACATTTTTCTCTTTATTAGTTGTTCTCTTGTTCTCTAGCTATGGTAAATACTCCTGAGTAGGGCTGGTCTCAATAATGGGGGTTATAATTATCACGATAAATGTTGTTTAAAGGCAGATTTTTGCCCCTGAGTGAAAGTTGTAGAAACCAGATAGTTAATAGTGATTTTATCATCAGAACATGACAAACACTTTTCACAAATTAATAATACATGTTTTGTAGGGCTGTAATCTCCCAGTCGACTAGTCGATTTATCGGTCGATACTAGGGATGAGTCGCGATCTTAGAATAGTCGAATAGTCGAACTGCGTTCGAAATTCGATCATAAAATTACTTTTTCGAATATCGTTATATTTTTGCGCAATTCCAATGTGTCATAATTGACGGCGCGCAAACTGTCACAGATCGCGCAGCAGGGTATATTCCTGTCGGGGACACAAGGTGTCACTAACATGAATGAAACCCCCTACTGCACGATAGGATGCCAGTGTTTTATACATAGTGCAACCAAACAACAGAAGAAGAGCACCGTGACCGTTAACTCTGCGCCCAACAGAGGTGGGTAGTAACCTTTACTGTCTATGGTAGTAACCGTCTACAAAGTAGGCTACATTTACTTCCTTGCGTTGGGGCGACGTTCCTCTCGTTACTTTATTTATGCAATACATGTTGTTAAATGCATAGTTTATTCCAAGCGCGCTGCATCTTTTTTATGGGCATGAGCAATGCTCAATTCACAAATGAATCACTCTTTTGAGTCGATTGTGTTCAAAGACTTCATCAAACAAGTTGGCAGATCTGTCTTATTCGGTTCACAAATCAGTTTGAATGGTCTGTTCAGTTTCCTGCACGCACTGAATCCTCTGAAGCGCTTTCAATTCACACTCGGAGTCGTAACAGGAAGATTTAAGAACATCAAGAGTGTTGGATGAAGTGGCCGTGGGCCTAACAGTTACAGTTTAGTCTAGTGAAAGCAAATCTGCAAATGCATCATATTTTTGCCAGCGATTAAGATATGTATTAGTTGAACATCTTCGTAAGCTGTCTGTGAATGAATGATTCCACAGGACGATACATTCGAGTTAATTTCATTCAGGTAATATATTTTACAACCAAACAGATTATTACGCGACGATAGCACTACTACAAGTATGATGACATTATCCGTTTTTTGAACATGTTAATTTATAGGCTACATTAAATAAGCTACCATTGTCCACAGTTTATGAAATGAACACCCGCCATCCCGCGGTAATGTGTGTGTATTGCGCAGTGGCATCACACGAATAGTTTTCATTGAAACTAATTTGTTTAAAAAGTAGGCTATTGCAGTAACAAGGCAGGTTTGCATAAAATTATTATGACATATGACATTATTTTTTTATCTAACGAGCATCTGGTTTGGCGATGCAAAAACGGACTGTCGTGCTTATTGTTTTTTTGTTAAACTATGTTTAAAAAAGGACGAAAACATGTTACTTGTTCAATTAATAAACAGTTTGTTTGATGCCAAATCGCTAAAGATGAAATTGGCCTCCCTTTCTGTCATTGTGAGTGTGCGGTTTTTTTTTTTTCCGATTTTTTTTTCTTTTCGATTTTCGAACGATAATCGACTTTTGCTCCTCGATTTTCGAATGGCATTTTTTGCAGTAATTCACATCCCTAGTCGATACGTTCTGGCTCGACCAAAATTCTGATTGGTCGATTATTTGCCGTGTTATTTCCATCAGGTGGAAAGCACTAATTGCTAATGGGGGTGTTTTCAGAGCACCCCTGTTTCACCGGTAACAGTCTGTCTTCAGAACACCCCCCCCCATCCAGTCTGGTGCTTTGCTGAATATTTATTTAATTGTGAGCGTTTAATTTACTGTCAGTCCTCCTTTACCATGTCAAAGACATCGCCAGTGTGGCAGCATTTTACAAAAATAGATAACGGAAAAAAAGTCGAATGCAAAGTTTGCAAGCAACAGTTTGCATATCACAGCTCGACTACAAACATGGCATATCACCTAAAAATGGCAAGCTAACTTGTCTGCGTTAGGTTTCCCCATCTGTTTTGAGTAGGCTATATGAACATATCAGAATTGGCATATTTCAATGTGTTAGTCTAATCAGTCTTTCCAGAAAAACGCAGAGTTTTTTTGTGATTATTGCAGGAAAAAATCCTTGATTATGCAGCCCGTTTTCTTTAAAAATGCGATGGAATATGCGGGATATTTATGCAATTTTTTGCGATGAAATTGCGGGAACTTGCAAAAATTGCGGGAACTAGCAAAAATTGTGGGAACTTGCAAAAACTGCGGTTTGATGAAAAAGAGAAAAAAAGTGATTCCCCCAACACCTTGTTCTCACTAGGCTGCTACCTTAATGTAAAGAGTCATTTCTTCTTACTTCCTTTGATAAGCAAGCATACTACATCATAGAAAGTGCTGGGAATATTTAATTTCTCATCTTGTTTTATTTCAGACTGTAACGAGTGTAAATAAGGTGTGGCCCTTTTAAGAGCTGCGCACTCCCTGTTGAACTGTCTGCAGTGTTATATTGTATGTGCGTCTCGAACACCCCATATGTGCAGGTAATTTCTTTTTGATGCTACTTCTTTTATCTTATTTTGTTAATTAAGTAACAATGTGACGGTAGAACGTATGAAAGACAGTTATACGAGTTCCATTTGGGAATAAAGAGCGAGTTGTGAGATGTCAATCGCCTCCGTGAGTCTGTCTGGCCTCTGCAATAACTTCAGCTGTGAGCTATCCCGTCGCGTAATTGCGTCACTTCATAACGTTCCCATGTAAACAGGGGGAAATGGCTGCTCTTGTGTGAAGCAAACGCAACATTTTTCAACTTTCTGCTAAGATACGTGACTTTTTTGCAACGATAATGCGACGATTATGAAATCATGCAAGCCCCGCATATTTTTCACGGAAATCGGCAATTTATGCGGCGAAAGTGCGGCGTATTTGAAAAAATGCGGCCCCCGCATGAATATACGGACTTTTGCTGATTATGCACCAAATCATGCGATCGCATAATCACCTGTTTCTGGAGGGACTGTCTAATAATCGTTTTATAACTTCAGGCGGACCCGCCCATAATGACGGTAGCATCCCCCGGACCAGGCTGGATGTTAAGCCTCCTCTATCATCCAAATGCAAAAATAATATCACAGAAGGAATTGTCGACTTTTTTTTTATTAAAGTGGACGTGCCTTGTGTGTTTAAGAGTAAAAGCTTTAAGTTAATAGTCTATTCGTGTCTCAGCCGCGAATGTGCGAGGACATGCACAGAGCGGCTGAAATGATAGTGTCTGTCAGTTATTATAACGTATGAAGAAAACAATTGTCTAAATTATGTTGCATATTTCTCAACAGTTCTTGTGCTGATATCACTAGTTGACATAGTACTAGCACGTGATGCAACACTGTCAGAGCCGACAGAGTGTGTCATTCCAGTGCAAAACAATTAGGTCAAAAACTATTTAATATACTGCAAATAGCCTACTAGTTTGTTGTGTTTATTTATAATTCATTTAGGCGGACAAGGCTACCAAGTACAGTGCAGCTAATTAATCTATCGTTTTTTAATCTAACACCGCCAACACCCCCCCCCCCAGTCGATTTTAAGTCGAAATTCCAGGACTCGCCCAAGATTTTCTTTGGTTGATTACTGCCCTAATGTTTTGTCTCTTGGACATGCACATTTGACAGTAGCTTGAGTTGTTACAGTAGCAATAGCTTGAGTTGTTACAGTAGCAATAGCTTGAGTTGTTACAGTAGCAGTAGCTTGAGTTGTTACAGTAGCAGTAGCTTGAGTTGTTACAGTAGCAGTAGCTTGAGTTGTTACAGTAGCAGTAGCTTGAGCTGTTACAGTAGCAATAGCTTGAGTTGTTACCAGTAGCTTGATTTGTTACAGTAGCAGTAGCTTGAGTTGTTACAGTAGCAATAGCTTGAGTTGTTACAGAAGCAATAGCTTGAGCTGTTACAGTAGCAATAGCTTGAGTTGTTACCAGTAGCTTGATTTGTTACAGTAGCAGTAGCTTGAGTTGTTACAGTAGCAATAGCTTGAGTTGTTACAGAAGCAATAGCTTGAGCTGTTACAGTAGCAATAGCTTGAGTTGTTACCAGTAGCTTGAGTTGTTACAGTAGCAGTAGCTTGAGTTGTTACAGTAGCAATAGCTTGAGTTGTTACAGTAGCAGTAGCTTGAGTTGTTACAGTAGCAATAGCTTGAGTTGTTACAAAAGCAATAGCTTGAGTTGTTACAGTAGCAGTAGCTTTAGTTGTTACAGTAGCAGTAGCTTGAGTTGTTACAGTAGCAGTAGCTTGAGTTGTTACAGTAGCAATAGCTTGAGTTGTTACAGAAGCAATAGCTTGAGTTGTTACCAGTAGCTTGAGTTGTTACAGTAGCAGTAGCTTGAGTTGTTACAGTAGCAATAGCTTGAGTTGTTACAGTAGCAGTAGCTTGAGTTGTTACAGTAGCAATAGCTTGAGTTGTTACCAGTAGCTTGAGTTGTTACAGTAGCAGTAGCTTGAGTTGTTACAGTAGCAATAGCTTGAGTTGTTACAGTAGCAGTAGCTTGAGTTGTTACAGTAGCAGTAGCTTGAGTTGTTACAGTAGCAATAGCTTGAGTTGTTACAGTAGCAGTAGCTTGAGTTGTTACAGTAGCAATAGCTTGAGTTGTTACCAGTACCTTGAGTTGTTACAGTAGCAGTAGCTTACTGATTACTCTGGATTAGCACAGTGACACAGACAAGTGAACGGACACAAGTGATGTGTTAATACTACAGTTTTGACATGAACTCTTAGCATGCGTACAGCCGAAAACATGGACATTCAAACTCCAAGTATCCGTATGAGCTTTTAATACCGGCGCTTGATGCATGCACTGCAAAGTTTCATCCTTGCCCGATGTCTGCGCTATTTCTCTCCAGGCGACTTACAGTTAATTAAAATGTTTTAAAGTATATACCATACATGAAAATCACTCACCTTTCGGCGAAATTCGCCGTTTTGAAACCAAAATAGGTGACCTACGTGAATCGTGTAGATTCGATGAGAAAATGTTTAGAGGGGATGGGGGAAGGTGTACTATATACTATATGAAGCCATACTATAGTATAATTTGAAATAGAAATAAATTTTTAAGTAATTAAATTCAAGTTGACGTAAACTTTTCCCTCCGCTGCGGCTTTCAGTCACTCTCCATTCACCATGTCGCGTTCGGTTACGACAGTCAACGATGAATTTCTCTCCAAGATGATTCAATGTTACTATTATTATAGTTGATCTGTAGATAAAGCTCTATGGTTTCACATAAAATGACTATCTTGCTGGACTGTACTGCTGTACCTTAATCATGTTCCTTTCTGCCGGGTGTCTGTTAGATCACTGGAGAGCACTATAATTGTTCTTCACGCGCACAGTAACTGAAATTTAAAACTGTTAAAAGAAAAGGCTCAATAAACGATTGCATAGATAGATACTGTATAATACACTATGCATCGATATGCCTTTCCTTTGTGCTTTGAACTTTTTAATGCGGACTCGAAGAGCTGCGCGCTGTGACTCCGTGTTGCTTCAAGCGGATCATTCTTCGATCGGGATGCGCATAAGCACTTTGTGCCGCACTGTATTGCAGCTTTTCATAATCATATCATAATACTTTTGCGCAATGAAAGATTATTAATAGCCTTTTTTGTTCTGTCTTATATGTTGCTGCCTCATTAAACAGCTGTGCTATAGATTTAAAAAATGTCTTAATTTTATAGTAGACTCTCTATATATATATATATATATATATATATAATAATTGATCTTTCTGATTATTTTTTTTTTTCATGACTGTATTTTACAACAATACAAAGAGCAATGTGTAACGTTTTACCAGATTTAGTGCTACACTTATTGTCTCTTTGTTCCCCACTAAAAAATGGGTTTTTTTCACTAAATGTTCCGATTTTATACAATTATTGTTTTTCTAGACTAAATTTTACTGAGTTATCCACTAATCTAGTTTATAATATAATTTTTGTCATAGGTTATGATCATTTTTTTTTTTATTTGTTGTTTTTCTTTATAATGAAGTTGTCTGTATTAAGTAGATTGTGTTTAACACACAAAAGAGTGATTATCAGTTCAACACACAGAGTTATAGAAATTCTACTTGATTTAAAAAAAAAAAAAAAAAACCTGCGCTGGTATTGGATCGGTATCGGTCGATACTCCGAATTTTTGGTATTGGATCGGTTCAGAAAAAATGGTATCGGCACATCCTTAATGGAGCTCTCTTGACATAGGCTTAGCTTGATGAATTGAGTCGTTGAACACAGCTAGCTAAAGCTCCGGTGGAAAATTATTAGCTAACGCTACGGAGGCAATAATATTTTTTACTCATGGCTGAAGTTACGTTTCTCCAGCTCTCCCCAGGTTGGCAAAAAATGTATCTCAAAATGCATCAGATTGATGCTTTAAAATATGGTATATTTAAAATTTTCTTCCGGGGGAGGATGCCCCCGGACCCCCTTAGAGAGGGAATATCCTTCTCACCTTTTTCACCCCTCAACCGTTTTCATGCCTGATATACAATGCTACGCATACATGTTCGTTTCTGAGAGAACTATTTAAAATTGACCATTTAAAAGTACTGATTCAGAATTCTGTCAGCATTTTTGCTACTGAGGTTTTAATCCGAGAATGTTTGCAATTAGTGGAGGAAAGTATGCCAAAGCTAGATAAGAGAGTGAATATGAGATGAGTTGTGAATGTGGAAAGACTGCTGACTTGCACTGCTGAACGCTTTAGCTGATGACGAATCTCAGCAGAAATGAAAGTGCATCAACATAAAATGAGTCGGCCGTAAAAACGCTCTCTAATCGTTCTTAATCACTTTCTCTCTTACTCATGAATGGACTCTTTTTTGACGTTTTGCAGGGTCCTGCGGTGATTTACTCATTGTGATTTTTGTCCTGTGAAGGAAATGACATACAGGAAGTGCATTGGTTTTCTGGTTTTCCTTGTTTGTGTGTTGTGTTGTAGATTGTTCTATTTTACTTTAGAAGGTGCAGAAATGTGAAACACTCTCAAAAGTCCTCCACAGGACTGGCTGATACAGCTAATAAAATATTGATTTTATATTTTAGCAATTTTATGAGATTCAGAATCTCAAAATTTGTTCAGAAGTTGCTTAAAAGTTTTTGGTAAATAAAATATCTATATAGTAAAAATAATGAAGATGTGTTTTTCACACTGTGATAATTATATTTAATTAATTTTTTATTATTTTTATTTGTAAATATTGTAATATTTCAACATTTACTTGCATACAAACTACCATTAAAAAGTTTGGGTATTTTTTTTCAAGATTATTTTTACACACTTATTTAAGTCTCTTATTCTCACCAATTTATTTGATCAAAACTAGAGCCCGACCGATATGGATTTTTGGGGGCCGATACCGATAAAAAAAAGCCTGATACCAATATATCGGCCGATATTATTTATGTGTAAAGTAGCAATATTATTTATGTGTATTATAGTACAGTACCAGTCAAAAGTTTGGACACACTTTCCTATTGGTCTGTACAAACTTTTGATGGGTACTGTATATAGAATACACAGTATTTAAACAGAATAAATATATAAACGTTTTGAAGACACTTCAAAAACATTAATTTAATTTAGAACAACATAAAATGTGTTTGTAATAATTACAATATTTTACTATATTTTATTAAGTAATATTTCATATAGTTTATCATTTATGTTGTAGATATGTAGACTAGGTGCATTAATGTAACAACTATTTTTACACATACTTATTAAAATATATTTCTGTGTTGGAATCATCTGTTTATTTCAGCACATCAACTTCAGTGTCTTTTATGTTTTCTCCTCTCCAGAGAGCAGAGATTCATTTATTTCTTTAGGCAAAAGGCCCAACACTGAGGGTCAAATGAATCAGAATTGAATCAGAATCAGGCTGTTTGTATGCATAATCATTATGCTAATGGTATCTAATTCAAAAGACCAATGTGCAATAACCAAATTAGTCCTCTCAAACCTCTCTCTTGGTTTTGTGAAGCCAAATGACCGTGAGCTGAGTGGAGGAGGAACGTGTTCAGTGACAACTCTTATGATCTTCACTGTAAATATTAGACATATTTCTTTGCACTGGTCTGTTCAAGTGTTTAGTAGTTAGAGGGATAGTTGAAAAATAAAAATGAAAAATGTTAATTACTCAAACCTGTATGATAAAAATAATGGGCTGTTCTTCACATTTAGCCACTGTATTAGTGGTCAACCGATATATATCGGCAAAACCGATATATCGCCCAATATTTGACATTTTTCAATCATCGACGGATAAGTTTAACTGTTTGGCTGATCGGTGCGCTTAACAGATATGTCTGTGATTGGCCGTAAATCTCAATGCTGCAAAATAAGTGTGTTTGGCAGATATGCCTTTTATTTTGACGGCACACCAGACTTTTATTTTGACGGCCGTGAGAACGACAGTTCCTGAGCGCACAGCGTTCATTAGTTTACCTTCTCTGTTTAACAGTTCTGTCTAATACTTTTATTGTAAACTGTATACTGAAAAATATTATAGTGTCTGCTTTTTTATTATTAATAAGCAATAGGATGGCAATCACTATAATATTTACTCATCTACTGTCAGCGGTCAGCAAACACTTACTTATATCACTTTGAATATCTGAGTCTTTGAATATCTAATAAACATTTCATTTCACAAACCTCGCAGATGTAATTGAATCCAGCTGTGAGGTCTCCTGAAGTGTGCATTTATAGACTGCATAAAACCAGTGTATTCTGTGTGTGATGGTCGGTCCGTGGAAATAGGAAATGATGTGGAAACTAGGGGTGTCACGATTATCCAAATCCTCGATTCGATTACGTTTTCGATTCTAAGGTCACGGTTCGATTCGATTCTCGATTTTTATTCTTTTTTTTTTTTTTAAGCACAGGTTACTGTTGCTCCTAAAAAGCTGATATCAGTTCATCGCGATCTCACACATCTCTGTTATTATCAATGAAGCTGACTGCACAATGAATCTTTCATAATATATAGCCTACACTTTGTTTGTTATAATTAGAGGATTTGCCAGCTTGCAGAATTCAGCACTGAACAAATACTCCGTTTTGAGTGGTGAGGAGAGTCTATCTTAAATGCTTCTGATTGGCCATTGCTCATGTTATGATTGGCTAAATCGCTCAACGCTGCAAACATGTTATAAATAGAAACTCTGGCCTGTAAATCGTTTCTATTTTGTTTTAGTTGTTCTTGTTGCTTTTCTGCAACAGATAAATAAAAATGTATTAGTTTTATATGTTTTATTCATAGATATTTCTAGTTTGCGGGAGTCCCGCGAATCGTTTTATTCTCCCGCACACACAGAGTGAGTGCATTATCGCCCGTGCTCGCACTCGGCCATCAAATCTAGTCCCGCGCCGCAGTCTATTGCGTTGGGAGTGCACGTCTATAGATCAAGAGCCCGGCCCGAGGGTAGAGGATAGTGACGGGAAATATCGGCCCGGGTCGGGCCAAGTTCGGGCTTGGGGCCTCGGGCATAGAATCTAAGTTAGAGGACTCACAGCCTTTCAACACGTGTGTTTTTTTTTTTCCGCACCGTGATGAGTCGTTCATGAACGATCCGTTCATTGCCTCTGTCACGCCACAAATGAACAAAAGACTCGGAAGGTCGAGTAATTATTAATGTTCCCTGTAAATTATTTTTGACTGCATAATGATTTCTTAATTCAGAATATGATCAAGATTGCGTAGGTGGATGTGTTCGGGGAATTTGCCTGTTAAAAGTATAACATTTAAAGCCCCTGAAATGACTGGAAAAAAGATGAGTTAATTTTGATGAACGAGATTGAACAATAGAGTCAGTAAAACTAACCGAACTTTCCATAACGGGCGCGACATGTGGGCGTGGCAGAATTGATGATTCCATTTTTTATTTCAATTTTTGAGATTGTGAATTAATTTCGATCGATTTCGATTTAAAATCAAAATCGTGACACCCTTAGTGGAAAAAAAAAACTATAAGGATTAAAGAATCAAGAAGTTGCCGTATAAGGTTCCTGGCGCTGTTTTGACTTTTTACACATTTTCACGAGTTCTCAACCATCATATTCAGACGTACAATGAGTGTGTTTAGCCCAGTACACAGAATAGTTTGGATGTTAGGTAAGATATATGGCATAAAACCCCCTTTTTTGTGTTTTTGTGTGCCTTTAGCCTCAGTGTTAAAAATGACAGCGTGAACGCTATGCGATCCAGGACTTAAGTTCACAATTGTAGTTTGGTTCATTTGTTCCGGACAAAAAAAAAACATTTAGTCCTGGTCCGCTTAGCGGTCACATTGGCATTTTAACTTGAAGATACCTAACCTAAAGGAAAAGGGGTATTGTTCCCAACCTGATTGGTCAGATTTTATTATAAACAATTTGCTACAGAACTTACCAAACATCCAAAACAATGCTGTGTTCGGGGCTAAATGTGCTTCTTGAATGTGCGTAGGTACATATGATGGTATTTTGACCAGCTGAGAACTCATGAAGAGCTTATAAAATGTGTTTAGGAGTCAAAACAGCGTCAGGAATCCCTCTGTAACACAAACAATGAAGATCTGCTGCGAGGAGAGGCAATTTTGACGCCTGTACTGAACTGTGACAAGAAAAAAATAGTATGCTTGAGCATTCTGTCCTTTTTAGGGTCGTATCTTGTGACATCATGTCCTGCTTTTGGTTGGTTTACATGTCTTTGATCCATGTTGCGTTCATATTTTTTATTCGAACCGCACCATAGTTTGTTTGGAAGCGGATCGAGATCCGTCTTTTCAGCGCCACAGTTCGCTTGTTTGCTGCGCTCCAGTGTTCAGATATCAATGTTCACACTTATTCAAATGAACCGCACTAACAGACCAATCACACCAGGGTTCGTTTTAATCCAACCAAACATGCTAAGTGTTAGTTGGCCAAAACATGCCATTGGTGGTGGTTGAGGAGATTCCCCCTTCCATGAAAAGCGCTATATAAATGTAACAAATTACTATTAGGTGTTCAAGCACGAAGTGCTGAAAACCTATTGTAATTGCTATTTGAAGAAAAAAAAAATCCCCTAAAACGCATCGTGCAGCCCAAACTGTAAGGCCTAGAGACTTGAAACTCGGCCAGATGGTAGGTCTCAATTTGGGTATAACCTATCAGAGTATGACCCCGATTGGCCCATAGGTGGTGCTACAGCAACCAAAAGTACTAAATTGTGCATTACTCCTCGACCGTTTGACTTAGAATCAATGTCTTTACACCACTGTGATCATTGGCTCATGATGGACAAGATGTATATCTCCGATTTCGATTTAGGCAAAAAAAAAATGTTATGTCCAATTTTATCCAAAACCTACTTTTGCGAACTAGTCCCTGTTTTTTTGACCGATCGGAACCAAACCAGTCTAGGCCTATTCTCTGGACTCTCTAGATCAATAATAATTGGAAAAAAATTGAAATTTTGCATTTGGGTGGCTGTAACAGGGTCATTTAGAAAAGGGGCGGGGCAAAATACGGTAAAAAGCATATAAATCCTAAACGAAAAGTCAAAACTTCACAAATATTGATGGGCATATGTGTCATAACATGGTGAAGAAGCCTGCAAAGTTTCATGGAGATCGAACCATAGGTGGCACTATAACTGTTAAAGAGCTTCAAAACCATGTATTTCCTATGGTAAATTGCCTGTATTAGCTGTAAATGGTCTTTTCCATGTACGATTAGAGGTGGGCGATATATCGTTTAGACGATAATATCCAAATTGTTGTCTGGACGATATGCAAAATTGGGATATCGGAATATTTCATAATTTGTACAAGCCGACCCCCCAAACATGAAAAGAGCTGAAGGAACTTAAAGAGAAAACTAATAATGCACACTATAACCTTCTAAACAATTATATGTAGCGATTTTAATACTATAGGGGTTTGTTTGACTGTGTTTTATTTTATTTTTTGTACAAAATCACGATCGTTCCTCAATTGAGAGTAAGCTGCTACTAATTTGCAATAACTACGAAGTTCTTACCTGTGTGTTGTGACGTTTCTTAGGTTGAAGCAACAATCCAAAATCGTAAAGAGTAAAGCCGATGTACGATTAATAAAATAGCGGCCAGAAAAGGCAAAATATGCGTTGTTTGCGGAAAAATGATCTGAAGTTAAAAAGTTTTTTCTTAAATGTCTGTGGTGTCCTCAAGTGGCGAGCTTCGTGATTGCATCATTAGAAAATTGTGTTGTATAATGAGTCCAAAAGTTGGAATACATTTTCCCAAGAGATCATTTCCGTACGCATTACAAACCGAACCATTGCGGTGGTTGGACCATTTTTCCTGCCGACCAAAATCCGCGCTGGAGCGAACACCACAACGTTGTGCAACATAATGGCAAATGTAATGAAAGCGGAACGAAACTCATTATTTTGTGCTTCACGGACCGTTTATCAGTTCGGATGAATGTCAGTGCAGCGCGAGCCGATCTTGATTAAGCGACACCGTTACTACATAAGAGATCCAGTAAACAAAGCATTTGAATTCGCCACTTAAGTAATAACATCGCTGCGAGATCTAGTGAGAACAATTTCTCCGTTATTAACTGATCAAACAGCCCTGACGTGGAAACCACGAGAAACATCGTTCCATAAATGAACTAGTTATAGGTTTTAAGTCCACAGATCATTCACCATGGATTTAATGAAGTAACACTAACTTGTAACCATGGAAGTTTGGCAGAAATATTAAAATGCTTTCAAGTACGTCACACATCTTTTTCCAACACTTCAAAACTCAAATGTTATTTAAATGTTATTTTTAATGTGATGACCAAAACATTATTTGTTCATCCTTCAAAGATTACCCCCATTTATAAAACTAAAAGTTTCAAGATTTAGGAAAACTCACACTTATTTAAAAATAATTTTCTTTTAATAAATAGGAAATTTCTATGGCATTTCTTTTATTTTTGCTGTATCGAAAACGTACCGAACCGTGACACCACTGTATCGTATCAAACAAATCATCCTATAACATGGTAAATCATGCTAGAATCATATTAAATCATACTAAAATGTGTTCAATTGTGGTAAACCATGCTAGAGCAGGGTAAATCATGGTGAATCATACTAGAACTTGGTATATCATGGTAAACTATGGTAAATCATGCTAGATTCATGGTAAATCATACTGACACATGGTAAATCATGAAAAATCACACTAAAATTTGGTATATCATGGTAAATCATGCTAAATCAAGGTCTATTCCATCTATGATGTCAGTGGTTAAATGCTTGCTACATAAAACTTAATGTCTTTTGATGCTTTTGAGCTTAACTGCCTTAACTGCTTAACTGCTTGAACACCGCTAAATGCTGCTTGCAGCTTTAATTATTATTATTATTATTACAATTATTAATTATAAGTGTGAACAGCTGAACACACCCTAAATGTATCATTTTGTTTTTTGGTCTGGACCAAAAGAACCAATAGAACTGAACTAAAAGTGTGAACACAAATAAGATCTTGGCATCGCCATCAAAAAAATCAATATTGGTCGACCACTAGAATATAGTGCATACGTTATGCACTTTTATTCTGCAACTTGGAGCTTGAGTAAATGTCTGTTTTTGGTAAACTACTCCTTTAACAGAGTTTGTGTGTGCTTTGTTTGGGCGATGAAAAGCAGGCGGCCGCATCAAAAGCACGGCGGGCGAATCCACGAGGGCCATTGTTGAGCGGGTGTAGGAGTCATAGACCAGCTTCAGAGACGTGCATAAATATCACACAGTCCTTTCATTAAACCTCACAGACATCAGCCAGCTGGGCAAATCCCCCCTTCAGAGCTCCGCTATTTTCTGTGTGTCTAGCCTCTCTTTCTCTCTCACATCGCTACAGTAAGGCGTCTGCCCTCCTCCCATAACAGCGCTATGGAAACTCATCCCGGCCCTCAAGCATCTCAGGGGGCGGAGCTTGGACTGGAGTAATTATGCATGGCACTTTGACAGTGTAGGATATGTGCCCAGATTTTTCTCCCTCAATGCGTTTTTTGCATCAATATTTGCTCTTATTGTTTGCATACGTTTATTGAACTCTTCAGCCTGTTCAGTTTAAATTCACTTAAATATCTAGTGTGATAAGGTTCAGAAAAGGCTGCAGTGTGACATTGAAGAAATATTTTTTTTTGTCTATGCCACAAAGAAGCAAAAACTATTCTTAGATGATTAGTGTTTTTATGAAAGCAGGAGTTATTCCCTTAGCATCAGTGCAGCTGCTCTGTGTTGTTGGGTGGGAAGATGGCACATGAAAGGGAAGCCCTTATTAATATGCATAAAGGGGGTGTGGCCACTGAACATGTTTGGAGCACCTCTGATGACCTGAATCGTGATCAGCATTAAACATATACATATATATATATATTTAATAGAAGAAAAAAGAATAATTGGTTCAAATGGACAAGAAATAACAATTTGAAAAAATAAAAGTAAGTATAAAATAAGACGGCAAAAATAAGTATGCTAGAAACTATGTATTTCACTTCTGTTCGAAAGGTTTGGGTCAATGAGATGTTTATGTAATTTCATTAAACAGATAAAAAGAGAAATTCAGATTTTTTTCCGTTTCCACAAAAAAATACGAAGCAGCACAACTGTTCTCAACATTGATGATAATAGGAAGTGTTTCCTGAGCTGCAGAAGCCTGGTCCTATCATACATTTCATTTGTACAGAGAATCTGGCCACTCTCCATTGACTAGCGTTAACTTCCTTGAAGGCGGGTACTCTGTTGAAGTAGGGCTGGGCGATACGGCCAGAAAAATTATCACGATAATTGTTTTATATCAGTCGATATCGATAATTATTACGATAAATGTCATTTTTTTATTTCTTTCAAGTTTAAAAGCAGATTTTTGCTCCTAAGTGAACGTTGTAGAAAATGGAGCTTTAATTTGTGGTTTTAAACTACTCTTTATTGCCAGAAGAAATCACAAATCTGAGGTAGAACATTCAAACATTTTCCATTTTTCTCTAACAAAATCTATATCTTAATAAAAAAAAAAAATTCTTAGTTTCTGCATGTGCTTGAAACAGGTTTGTGTTGCCTGACTTTGATGGCACGTATCTAGCCTGCAGCACAGTTTGCAGTGCAGCTTGCAATATTAATATTACATGTTTTGTCTCGAAACGCATATTTGACAGTGAGTTGACAGTAGTATTAGCTTGAGTTATGATGCAGATTTATATGTTAAATGTATGTTCATTAACAAAAACAGTAACATCTGTTAAAAAAAATTGTAAGGACCTGTATTTTATTGGGTAAAATGTAATATTCTGACTTTGAGTTTTATTATTAACCATTGGTCATCCAGTACCATGCATTTAGATCATGATAACCACTAGGGATGGGAATTGATAAGAATTTAACGATTCCGATTCCATTATCGATATTGCTTATCGATTTGATTCCTTATCGATTCTCTTATCGATTCTCATTGGGTGAGGGAATAAGTACAAATGTGTTTGTTTGTATTAACTCGCTTTAATATCTGATCAGAAGACACAGCACAGAGTATTAGTGGTTTGAACCTACACTGCATGGTCTCATGGTTCGGTTCATTACGATTATCATGTCATCGATTCAGTTCAATTCGATATCTCGGTGCATTACGATGCACTGCATCCAATTTTCAATTTTACTTCAAAAGTGATGTGTGCGTGCGCACGCGTGTGTGTGTGTTCGCCTGTTCAGGAAGTCGCAGTGACAGAAACAGTGACATTCCAGTTAAAGTTTCATGGGACTAAAGTCTGTTTATGCCATTAAGAAAATGAAATGCTGTCAAATCAATTTTGTTTTAAAGAAATGTTCATTTAAAATCAGCGCTCATTCATCAGTGTATAATGTTACCCTGAGACGCGCGCATCCGTCAACGAGTCGAGTTGTTGAAGACGATCATCCATTTATAATCACGCGTAACAACACAGAATACTTTTAATTTGACCATCGGGTGCGCATACGTAAATCAGATAACATTAGGGCGGGTGGATGATTTGTTTTTGGCTGCGGATCCGGGTGATATTGGAGCTCATGCTTACTCTAAAGCAGTCAGACTCTGCAGGCGATATAACAGCTTGAATGAACACGGCTAACGTGGTATTTCAAGATAGTGGTATTACCTCCTGCATATTCTATTTGTGCGTGACATGAGCGCACACGCACTGTCTCTTCTCCAGGCCGTGCTTACCAGGTTGTTCTTAAAAGCCGAAATGTGGCCAGATGTAGTCTTTTAAAGTAGTTGTAGCATTTTTAATTACTCACACTCGCGTCAAATGAATTGCATGGTGTGTGGCCAAATGTTTCTGCATATTGGAGATAGTTCCCTTTGACGAAATTGAAATTTTACAAGTGTTGCAAGTGACCGTATTGTCGTCTTTTCGCGTGAAATATAACCAAAACAACGTAGCGCGTGGGTGACGTCATGACACATTTGCAACGAGCGGAACCGATAAGAGGAATCGTTAAGCAAGCATGCTAACGGTTCCAAGGAATCGGTTCACTGGGCACCGGTTCTGAAGAAGAACCGGTTCTCGATTCCCATCCCTAATAAACACAGATAAAACCAGGCATAGCCTATAGCACCTCACTATCATGGCAAAATGTAACTTTATGGTTTCTAGGGTATTTGTATCAAAAACAGTAGCCTAAATACATTATTAAATACTGTAATTATATTCCATTAGTCATTTAATACATTGTCTACATTAATAATATAATACAATTCAATATGTATATCCCACATTTCATGGTGCAATTAACCCTCTGAGGTCTAATGTGTTTTTGGGGTCCTTGAGGTGTTCTGACATGCCCTGACATTTGTGCTTTTTTCAGTTGCTTATAAACATATTAATTGCAAAGGTGTAATTACACTCTATTTAGCACAAACATGGCTACCATAATATGTGAGCAAGATGTACATGCTTGTATTTTTGAGAGAATATTGTTTATGCATGGATATTGAAAAAACTAAAACTTAAAGTGTCTGAAATAAGGCCACAAAACACATACTAAATATGTGTCCACAAGACTTTTGACTAATGAGTGTTGTTGCCTAGAATTTTTGCTTCAAAATGATCTGAAAATCATCCTGCCTAATCATTTACACAAAACAATACATTGATTTAAATTTTATAAGACACCTTTTGTTTGGAAAGGCAATATGCGTGGAGGCGTGTTCACACCTGAGAAGACAAAGGCCGGATAATGTGCCACATACATAATGAGCTGCATATTAATTAGCCTTTCACACAGGTGTGTCACAGGGTCCCAAAGAATGCGACCTCGGACAAAATAAATTATATATATATATATATATATATTAGGGGTGCGCCGATCCGATACTCAGTATCGGTATTGCTCCGATACTACAAATATTTGCCGGATCGGGTATCGCCAGACGAGACCATCCAAATCCGATCCGATATTGTAGCCTACGAATGTTATTGTTATACAACACAAAAGGCACAAAAACATTATAAAGCACTATAATGTTTCCGTGTACTATATTCCAAGTTTTCTGAAGCCATTACATATAGTTTAATGTGAGGTACAGATTTAAATCGTTAAATTAATCTTCACCTAAGTGCTTCCCTCCGCTGCGGCTGTCAGTCATTCTCAGCACTCAAACAGCGCGTCGTGCTCGGGTAAAACAGTCAACACGATGAAACTCTCTCCAAGATGAGTCAATGTTCCTATTATTATACTGTAGATCTGTAGATACAGGTCTATGGTTTGGATAAAAGGACTTTAACGTGCTGGAGTTTCACATGTTACTTTCTACCGGGTGTCTGTTAGATCACAACACAACCGATCAGTGATCACAACACTGGAGTAGAGAGCGATATAATTGCTCTTCACGCGCACATGAACTGAAATATAAAACTGTTAAAAGGCTCAAACTAATGAATAAATAAAGAAATATATGTATATCTTACTTTTATGCTTTGCTTTGAACTTTTCAATGCGAAACGCTGCGCGCCGTGACTCCGTGTTGCTTCGAGCGCATCGTTCTGCGCACGGGATGCGCATAAGTGTTTCGTGCCGCTCTGAATTGGAGCCTTTCATATTACAATACTTTTGCGCAATGGCAGTTTATTGATAGCCTTAGTTGTTCTGTCCAATCTATCATATGTTGCTGCTTCATTAAAAAGTTGTGCTTAAAATTTAAAAATAAATGTCTTTTAATTATATAGTACATATTATTTTGTCCGTATTGTTTTATAAAGTAAGGAAAATAATGTTTAAGTCAAGCTTTGATGCCTTAAACAAAAGAATAATCACAGTCTCTTCCCCACAGTGAGGCATACAGATACAGTTTATTAGGTAATTTGGCACTGTTTTTTTAATTATTATTTTACTATTGGATCGGATCGTGATCGGCCAATACTGAGTCCCAGGTATCGGAATCGGTATCGGAGGCAAAAAAGGTGGATCGTGCCACCCCTAATATATATATATATACATTATGACATATGACACAATATGACATATTGTGTTTATGATATTATATTAGCATGTGAATTTGCTGCTTATACAGACAGTTTATTTCAACATATTTCAGTCTATTTTTACTCATCTTAGTAGGCTATAGCAATATAGTTTGGTTGTGTTCATGTACATGTTTACTAATGTAGGTGCGAGAGTGAATGAACGGCACAGACACGCGCTGTATAACTGAAGTAAACAACGCACGCGCACCAGTGTCGTTCATTCATCATTTAGCCTACACACAGACACGCAATTCATATTTAAACAGTCTTTTTGCGGTTTACAGACATCGCGATTAGAACAAAGCACTTAAGAATAAATGACTTACTACATCAGCTGGATCCGTTGCTCCTCGAAATGAAACTACCAGCACTTCTGGTACATTTTCCAGGGTTATTAGATAGTATTATTCCTCAAAGCGTAGGGATACGCTGTGTACACAGCTGTAGTAAGATACTTACTGAACACAATGTGTTTTATAATCCAGCTGGTGGGCGTTGGCATGTTTGCATGGCTTGCCTTAGATCATTTGCGTTTGAATACCGCGCGCTCTCCGTGGGCGTGGCACATTAACGGGGAATCAGGTATAATGAGCTGGAAAGAAAAAGACTGACATCTCTCTCTTTTCATACAGATTACATAAACTGAGAATATTTGTTTTATTTTATATAAATTAATTCATTTAAAAGAAGAGAGTTCAAGCTTCATTATGGAAAAACACTTTTGCCTGTATGACAAGTATTCGCGGAATTACAGTTAATTTTCGGACGCGTTTCAGAATGAACTTAACTGACAGAGAGAAGGCAAACCTAGCATCATGTTTATTTTTCTTTATTTGACTAAAAGCACAACACTTTGTTTATATTGTGAGTATACAAAAAAAATAGACACTTAACAGGATCGAATGATGTATAACACTAACACATAAGATTAAAATCAACAGAGAATTTTGAATCTCTTTTGTACTGATAAGAAAAACAGCGAGACTATCGCGCCGGTGCGATAGAAGACCTCAGAGGGTTAACATTAACTTACTAGGTTACAGTAAATCCATGGTAAATGATGGGAATTTGTAGATGGAAAAGCCTTCTGACTGTATCGTTGCATACAGTGTTTCTCCTGTTTGTCAGCGCGGTTTCATCTGCTTTTAAACTGGTTTAAATCACTGAGACATTTGTGTTATTTTCTGAATTCAAGCGCTTCTCACTGGATCGTGACCGAGACCGATCAGAGTAAACGCTTCTGCTCTAGTGAGCTTGCGCTCAAAGGGGTAATCCATCAGCCGGAAACTGAAGCCTCGCGGGGGCTGCCGTTGTAGCAGGACTTCACCTGCTGTTAGCATTCCATTGACCATTCTTTTTGGCGTCACTTTGACAGCGAATAACTTTACATCTGAGATGTCCAAAGACTTCATTCGTCCATTATTTATTTCTAAAGAAACACGACAATGTATAAAAGGCTCCATTACTTTGTATCTTACGCTATGGCCCCGTAGAAGCCGTTTTTGTAAAAATAAGCTAACGATTGCGTCATAAGCACGTGACTTTCTGGCGCACAATAGAGAAATTACCGTATAGACAGGAGGAGAAGCTCGCTGGCAAACTTTTACTGTCTATGAGGCAATCGGGGGGACATAGCGGCATAAAGTCAAAGGAGAAGCCCATAGATAGAGAGTCCATAAAAGCAACGGGACAAAATATTTCAACAACGTTTTTGAGGAATTAGGTGATTCAGATTTGACTTTGCACAGCTACTAGAAGATTTACAACTGTCGTCATGCTCAGTTTGAGCCTGCGCAGTCGCTCAGCCATCAGGAAGTGAGTGCTATAATCGGGCTTCAGTTTTCTCCGTTGAAATCAAGGCGGTCGTTGTGTCCATTTCTTTTACTGTCTATGCTCGCGCTGCGCTGCCGTTTGGACTTTGAACCGAGTGGATAAATGGTCCGTGTGGCACGCGCTTCAAATGAGTTTCGTTCCGCTTTTGGCGCATAAACATTATCGAACATTTATCGAACTCTTGATATAGTTTTTTCGAGAAAAAAATATATTGCGATAATTATCGTTTTCGTTTTATCGCCCAGCCCGATGTTGAAGTTTAAAACTATTGGATCTGCCCAGAGCCACTCTGGATCTGCCATAACCAATTGCAGAACGTTTGGTCATGATGCACGACTAGCGCACAACCTCAACATCGTCGTTCTCAGCCACTCCCTCTGTTCGCTGATTGGACCGGTAAAAAAATTGGCCGGAGAAAACCAACGAATATACCGCAAACCCAGACGTAGTACTGAAGGAAAATGAAAATTGATCCGAAGTACGTAGGAGGGCGGAGCCAGGCTAGAAGAACAGCATATTATAATGATTTCTGAAGGATCATGTGACACTGAAGATTGGAGAAATGATGCTGAAAATTCAGCTTTGATCAGAAAACATTTATTTTAAATTAAATTGCAGTAATATTTAACAATATGACTGTTTTTCTTGTATTTTTGATCAAATAGTCTTGATCAAAAAATCTTAACAAACATCTTTTGAATGGTAGTGGGTATACACGCATACAAACAAATGAATGCATTTAATTAAATTAACAAAGTTATGTAATCAGATTACTTTTTCAAGTAACTAGTAAAGTAATGCATAACTTTTAAATTTACAACAGAATGTCTGACCTACTTTTTTAAATAAGTAACTCAAGTTTCTTTGTTTTCACCTTTATTGACTGACTCTCCTGTCCTCATGTTGAGAGAAATCAAGAGTGAAATGAAGATGTGTTGTGTGCGCTGTGTGAACATGATGGATATTGTAGTTCTTGACTAAATGTGAATATGCATTTAATTATCTCACTTGCACAAATACAGATTCAGTATTCCTCAAAATGAATAAAAACATTGAAATGAAACTGAGAATATTACGCAAACGGGCAATAATTAAATGTTAATAGAAATATACTTTACATATTCAATCTCACTTTATTAACCAATGTCATTGGCGCTGACCTTCGATGATCCAATTCAAACTACTAATAAGCAAATATGACACTGTTTTTTATTTATTTCTTTAATTGCTGAAGTAAGAGTGATGAACTTTCTGCTCCTACGTCCTATTTTTCTGTGATAGCTGCACAGCTAAAAGGTTTTTTTGTACAGAATTTGCATTTCCTTCAGCCTGAGGATTTTTCATTTCACTTGTTGTGAAAGGGCCTTTATGTTTGCAAAAATGGAACTTGTTTTTTTTCTATAATTAAAACTAAAAAAAACAAGTTAGCCTAACACAAGTTAGTTACTTTTATGACTTCTTCCACTGTGGCAGTTGTAAATCTGATTGTGTTGTGATTCTGATTGTGTTGAGATATGTGCTATTAACGCAGTACTCCTCTGGAAAGTGTTTGTGTATAGTGTGTATAGTGTGCATATTGTGTTGCCGAGTTTAAATGTCAGGAAGACAGGGTGGCGCTGGCACAGATGGCATCACAGTCAGACCTGCTTTCTTAACAGCATGACACACACACACACACACACACACACACACACACACACACACACACACACACACACACACACACACACACACACACACACACACACACACATTCTCACACACTGCAGTAGGAAAATGATTCCTCAAGTTACTGAAAATAAAGCCTCCAGGATTCACTCAAGATCTCACAGATTATACATGGTTACTGTCAGGTGATACTTCACTAAAAGAACATAGTAACCTTATCAGTACAACATTGCCATTTGTTTAACACCTGATCGCACAATATATTGTGTGTTTAGTCATTAGGAGATGTGCTTTATTCAAGTTATCTAATATTTAGGGCTGGACCCGGATATCCGAATATTCGAATATTCGTTCGGTGTGTTGGTATTCGATTTGAAAATGTGACATTCGAATATTCTTTCTTTCTTTTTTTTTGCACACCTGGCGTCCCACTCGAAACGGTTCTCATTCGCCCTTGAATATGTTTTACACTATAAAATCTGGTGAAATATAATACTTAACATATAACTTCGTTATATCTACTTAATAAATATATTTGCTTCTTCTTGGACTACTAAATGTGTTCCTGCAACGGGAGTATTCTCTGACTAGAGCGCAGAACAGCGGAGTTTGTATGGACAGAAGTGCATGCATGAGCTTGTATTTTGGGTTAAGCTGCGTTGCTTTGACATTGTGGAAGATAGAATAATAGAAACAAAATGTATTATCCTTTTTACCCTTATCAATCTAAATTAATCTACAGCTAAATATAGGAGACTTTGATATTTTACTGGGACGTCACGTTAATTTTTCGTTTTTCTTTATTTAAATTTCGTTTTTCTTTATTTAAATTTCGTTTTTCTATATTTAAATTTCGTTTTTATTTATTTAAATTTCGTTTTTATTTATTTAAATTTCGTTTTTATTTATTTAAATCTACCCTACTTTGTCAGTGAGAAAAATATTATAAGACTACCTTATTAAAAATATTGCTTAAGTTAAAGACGTGTGTGTGTTTTATATCACTAGTGCAGTGTCCATTCTCGGAGCATATAAGCTCTGCTCGCGTGAGGCTCGCGCATCCGGCTCGCGCTGTTCTGTAGTTTATAAAAAGTTTATTAATTCTGAACGTGTCGCGTCTCGCCTGTCTATCTATATTGCACCAAATATGACACTGCACTCCCTTGTGAAGTCGTTTAATAATCAAAATGCAACGGACAGACAGACATAGACTATAGAGATTCCGAAGCTTCGAATATTCGATGTTCATTACTACTGAAGCTTCGAAGCTCAAAAAATGGTATTCGGACCAGGCCTACTAATTTTCAGTCACATTATTTTTAGTGTGGAAGATGTAGTGCAGCTGTTGAGATCCCAATGTAGACAATGGTGGTCAAGTGGGAAAAACGGGTTCCAATCCATCCATCCAACTAAATATTACAAGATGGTCTTCTTACAGTTGTGAAATGTCTTAATTGGCCTTTTTCATTGACACGCACACACTCAGTATATGTGTAAATCTTGATTGAGCTTGTGTTGTTGATCAGACACCTGTTAACACTCCAGCACTGCACAGATTCTGATCTGGACTCTAATGCCCTCAGCAGGTGCCGCTGGCCTGTTTTCTGCCCACACATTAACACACTCACAGCTGCCTCACTGCACTGGCACACGCGGGCAGTGTTTGGACAGCTTGCTTACATCACGCTCAGAAAGCTCTCTGATATGAGCTGTGCAGATTTATGAGAGCCTATTTCATAGCGCTTAGTTGGAAGTCTGTGAGACTGTATTGATTTCTTATTCTTTGACGGCTAAGTTCCCTTGATCTTCAGCTAATTTTATCTGAGGACGTTGAGCTTGTAGAGCAGCTAGCATAGTTTTTTCAGAATCTGTAGCTGTAGCGCAAATGTATAGCAGCCCTCACGTATGCAATCCAGTAGAAGACATTGTGCTTCAGAGTGCAAATGAAGGCGAACCAGTGGAGTATGAGAAAGTTTAGCATAACTACAAAACAAAAACAAAAAATCCTTCATATGCAGGGCTGCCTACTTTCGGACTCAAGTCACACGTCAATTTTTTCTGAAAAATACAATGCAGAGGAAAGAGGACACTGACAGACAAGACAGAGCAGGTTACTTTAGATATAACAACAAAGTGGCAGCTTTTAAGTTCTGTCAATTTTACTACAACATCCAAGCAATAAATGTGGTTTTGGCGCTCTTTAATGTGGAGTTACAGATCGCTGTATCGCCTGTACAAACGACAAGTTAACCGATCATCTTTTCCTCTTTACTACTAGTTACAGCATGAAATAAACTTGAATGAACATCAGAAGGTATGTTGAAAGATACAGGACAACATACTGAAATGATTCATGTCTCATGTAATCGCTCAATCAGTGTCCCAACAGCAAATACATCAATAAAACAGCTTGTAAACAATGTCTTATAACGGCGCATTTAACTCAGGATAAACATTCAATGGCCATAAACTCGATAGTTAGCTAGAAAAACGAACTATATTACTTATGCCTATGTTTACTCTTATTTTTTTTTTAAAAACTCCTATTATTACTCCTAAAGACCTGAGACTTTGTTTCTAATCAGAAATAACGGAGCACAAAGCTCTTTGCGTTTATTGGATGGGAGGCACGCTACAAATAATGTTTGGTGTAGGGAAAACCCGTAGATCTGGCAACCTTGGCTTGAACTATGGGTGATTCATAGGGTAAAATAAAGCCTGCTTTTAACGTTGTTATGTTTTAACTGTTAATGCGTTGTTTTTAACTTTGACAGCTCTAAATTACAAGAGGCATGATGTTCACACACAGTATGAGTAATGCACCCTTTTGATTGAACTTTTATTAAAAGGGTTGATTTGCTTACATATGATAATGACTAGAGGTCGACCGATAGGGGATTTTACCGATATTTAGGTTTGACCGTACATGCCAATAACCGATTATTCAACCGATATTTTTTTTAAATGGATACTGGGATTAAAATCAAACATAGCACTTCAAGTAAAACAGTTCTGAACTGAAATGTGCTAAATAAAATAAATATATAAATATGAATATATTAAAATGAGAAGTTCTATAATTAAAAAGAAAATAATTTAAACATTAAAATATTACAGGTCAAATGTGTGTTTTTTTAGCTGTAACCTAGAAACATAGACATATGTAAATATCATTGGTAACACTTTGCAAGTCCTATTTGTTAACAAGGATGTATTAGCTTGCATGAACTATATGCATTATGCTATATACGTTTTTACTGCACATATTAATATTTTAACAATACAATTGTACCTTGATCATTCATGTTAGTTCATAGTACATTAACTAAGGTAATAACAGATAAAATTACAACTAAATTTAAAATGTATTAGTAAATGTTGAAATTAATAAACTAACAATGAATAATACTTCTACAACATTTATTAACCTAAAATTGTAATCGTATTTTTAAGTGTTACCATGTTATATAAATCCAAAGAGTCATGCTTAAAGAAGATGGCCATATTTAAATATCTGCAAAGGCCAGAGCATTAAAATTACATAAATGCAGACCTATATTACATGTATAGTATCTCACTTTATTTGCTTCTATTTTAGAACACTTGATGATTGTCTAATCAAAGTAACTATGTATTGTAGTTATACAAAAAATAACTGAAATCAAATGCATTTCTGATTTGTCTGTTTCTGTCAGCTACATGATCATATCAATGTTGAGAAAGCAATCACGTCTCTAGCTTTAAATATGAAACTCCGCCGTCTAATGAATGTATAAAAGTGACCAGCTGGATATAAACTAATGCAAATAGATAGTAACAATTGTGACATAAAACATCTGGGCCAGGTTTGCCTGTGTTTTTGTCACATTGTTTTAACCGACTGAGGTAGCCACTACTAATGTTATTCCTCTCAGCCTCGACGGCAAACATACTTCTGTTCTTTCTCTGCTGATGCAGCATCTAGTCAACAAATGAATTACTTTATAATGATATGGCAACATGGACTCTAGTGTTCTGTATTCATACCGTTTCGCTGTCAGTGTTTTAGACGCGCATCTGTAGTGTCGGCGATCTCCGTGCAGCTTGTGATCTTCGTGTTAACGAAGCGTGATAGTTTGTTATTTGTCCTCTAGAGGGCGCTCTTGCTCTGTATAATGCCAGCAGTCTCTTCAGCGCTCTCGTACTGTGTACTGACAGCGCACTCTTCTCAGCCGCTCCAGCAACGGACGCAACCCGAAAAAAATCGGTGTGGATTTTTCCTGATAACGATAGTTCCACCAACCAACTATCGGTACCGATATATCGGCAAACCGATGAATCGTTCGACCTCTAATAATGACCTTGAAATAGTGCAGAATCTTGAATACTCTACACATTTATATAAGCATAAATGGATGATCATACTCAGACAGAAATCCAACCAATCAAGATGCACAAAGTGACCCAGTACAGTATATGTGTTCTCATAGAGATGTGTAGAGTCAGTGCTGCTGGCTGATCATAGAGAAAGAGTCCGCTGTTCTTCATCTGGGGTTTCCATGGTTCCGCTGCCCAGCCGACAGCCGAGGACGCAACGACAAGAGAGTGTTACGACTAATTACTGCTCTCCACCCTGCTGATCACACACACACACACACACACACACTGCTGTTTCAGCATCCATATCCATGTGCCTGCTGTCACGATGCATCACATATTTACATATTTACTTGATGAGGTTGTTATCCACGTTACATTATATCTATATTTCAAAATAATGATGATAACTTTAGATTTCCAATAAATGTTTCAATGGACTGTATGTGAGAGTCTCTTGTGAATTATAGACTATAAAGTTGATGCAGAAGAGCTGTCTGAATGAAGCAGAGTCTCTCAATCTGGTGTTGGAAACACAATTGACTTTCCTTCCTCACTAATGGCTGCAGTGCGTCAGCGCGTTCACAATGGGATCCGCTGATTTATTTAACCCTTTTTGAGCAGTACCGGAGATGAAGAGGGTGTTGGCCAGTCTGGAGGGAAAGTGGGAATGTGTGCAGTTTGTATCCCGACTCAACCACATCGTCCCCTGCTCTCTTCTTTATTTTTATTCAAGGAATAATTGACCAAAACGAGCAGCCATCCTATAGTCCTATAGTTATTTTACATATCCAGTCATTTCAAAAGGAATCCCAGTGAATGGGAATTTAATGTACGGGCGAAAGATTTCCCAGATGGTTCAAAGTAACTTCTGTTTGAGCTGTGCTTCATACATCGTTTATACACTTTTTTGCTTATTAAATTTCACTGTAATTTTGCTTGTTGGTTACACTTTATTTCCATAGTCCACTTTAGACATTGTACTAACTATAAGTAACTTTTCAACTACATGTCGACTAACTCTCATTATAGTATTAGTAGACTGTTAGGTTAGGTTTAGGGTTAGGGTTAGAAGAATACGTTCTAATCAAGTAGTTGCCAAGTTCCTTATAGTTAGGGCTGCTCAATTAATTGCACTGAAAACACACGCAATTTGGCAAAGGCTTGATGTTTTATGCGCAGCTTGTCAGTGCAGCACGGCTGATCGATAGTAAATGCTGCTCCATCTGAACACCAGATGGCGCTCTCGTGCAGACATGCCAAATATGCCCCGCCACGGAAGTAGATAACGCCCGTCATTCCAGGATATCCCTATCGCTGTAGCTGAATAAACAGGAGATTGAAATGCTTTGATTGATTAGGCATGACCAATAAACACACAACTGCCTTATTCTGTGTAAGAAGCCACATCATCTCACAGAAGGATGCTCAACTGTCGTTATGAAGCGAGTTTGGAGTAAAAGCATGTTATTAAATGTTGTCTTTTGTTGGACAAGAGGCTATTAAATGCTTTTCATGTTTGGAAAGCTGTTTGATGCGTGTTGGTTTTTCAAATGCACGTTACAAGTGATTCAAACTTACAGTGCTTTCAGATGGAGCTGCGTTTACAGAGCCGTATCAATGACAAGCTGCGCATACAAAATAATCGCAGCCTTTGCGATTTCAAAATCACGATAAGCCATCTCAATTTAAGTGCCATTACATGAAAATTGTGATTTATCGTGCAGCCCTACTTATAGTCAGTAGAATGTCTGTTGGGTTTAAGTTTAAGTTTGTTTATTTGAATAGGGACAAGTATGTTACATAAACTCATGTTCCATACTACAACATTTTAGCCAAGGCTAATTCTCAATGTTGGGGGACTAACACAATAAAATGTTAGCATATATTAAGCAGACAATCTACTAATACTCTAATGACAGTTAGTTGACATGTAGCTCCAAAGTCACTTATAAAGTTAGTAGAAAGTCTAAAGTGGACCATTGAAATAAAGTGTAACCCGCTAATTTGACAACCATATGTCATTTGGGCTGTTTTGGTCATGATGTCTGTCATATTTGTTGTATGGAAAACAGCATCTTGGACATTCTGCAAAATTTCTCCTTTTGTGTTGCGGAGAACAAAGACTGTCATAAAGTTTGCAACAACATAAGGGTAAAAAAAAAATGACAGAACTTCTTTTTGGGATGAAATGACTTTTTGATGATTATCTGTCTGTTAAATCCCTCTTTCCTTGCCATCTGCAAAGCTGGAATGTTTGGATTTTGGTCCCAGTCTATTGTCCTGCCTTCCTTCAGTTTAAGAGTTCAAGTGTGCACACTGTTAGGGGCGTTTTTTTTTTGTCTTTTTGAAAAGCACCATTATTTACACAATAACAGCTTTCAGCGACAACTGAAACGTGATGTCCAAAGAGAGGATATGATGTCGTTTTCTGACAGGAAGTGTGATTGGGGCGTGTGGCAGGCCACAGATGGCTCATTTGCACCAGATAATGACTCAAACAGAAATACCATCACCATCCAACTGTCTTTCCCATTAGACTCGGGGCACAAGGGTTGATTGAAGATGCAGACACAATCTAACTTATTTGTTATCATGTTTGATTTATGGATGTTTGCGGTCCTTGCAGCGCACAGTTCAGGTTCAGTGCATTGTCACAGTGGGGAAACAATAATCAGTCTCGGCTCTGATGTCACTTCCTGTCATATGAGGATGTTGTTGTGACCACCCTTGTGTGTTTGTGGTTGTCCCTTTCACCCTGTTGAGGATCATTGTTATTGTTAACTCAATCTTAACCTATTAAACATATATATTTTTTAATTGAATTGAAGCTGAAAAATGTGAAAAATTTTATATAAATACAAATTAATTAATATTAATTCATATATATTAAAATAATATATAGTTTAATATTAATATATTTAAAGTTAGTTGGATAACCCCAAAAAATGTTTTATTTTATAATTACTAGAAAAGTTTAAGTCGAAGTACTAAGATTGATAAAACTAATAAAAATGAACAAAATCACATAAAATTAATTGAAATTATAAAAATGAAAACAACATATAAGCTAATTTTAAATGATAATACTACTATAATAGTATTTGAATAAAAATAATATAACTGTGTGTTTAGCAAAGGTTCGTCATTCTCATGAGTCAGATTTTATTTTATTTTTTTCGTGAATCTGTTGATCCACTTCACAAAACCAGTCTGAATGATTCATCAAATAGAAAAAAATATTGATATATTCCCCATTCCATTGGTTGGACAGACAGTAAAAATCTCTCTCCAAACTCACACCATTTGTGCCAATGCTGACTAGTTCAGCTCAATCAGGCCATTTAAATCAACAGTTTTCATCCTATGCCTCAAGTGGTGTAGAAATACACACTTCACCTTGAAATGTGATGATGAGGGTGTTGAATTGGTTTTTTGATGTTATGATAGGCTTCATTTAGTCTATGCTGCGTTTCAGATACATTTCACTTTCAGTAACTGCCCACATCGTTTCAGGGGCTGAGGAGAAGAAGACAGCAAGAAACAGTCAAATCTCAAGTTGTAGAGTGCAACAGTCGGGTTCCGGAAGTGAACAAGTCATTTTCTCCATTGGGAAATAGAGCTTATAAACCTTTAAAGACCGCCTTACTGTGAGCTATAAGGTTATTGAAGCCGTCACCCTGCATTATTTCAACTTAGTTGTAAAATAATCATGTTTTACAGCAGAATATGTGGTGAAAAACTGCATAACTCATGACGGCGTGCAGAAAATTCCTCCAATCAGAGAGTCTAAACAAACAAAATCATCTTGTTAGCTCCGCCCCCTCCCATTGAGCACTGCGAATGCAATATAGGCAGTCTCCCTATGCTCTTAAAATACTTTAATATTTGAATATACAGGTCCTTCTCAAAAAATTAGCATATTGTGATAAAGTTTATTATTTTCCATAATGTAATGATAAAAATTAAACTTTCATATATTTTAGATTCATTGCACACCAACTGAAATATTTCAGGTATTTTATTGTTTTAATACTGATGATTTTGGCATACAGATCATGAAAACCCAAAATTCCTGTCTCAAAAAATTAGCATATTTCATCCGACCAATAAAAGAAGTGTTTTTAATACAAAAAAGTCAACCTTCAAATAATTATGTTCAGTTATGCACTCAATACTTGGTCGGGAATCCTTTTGCAGAAATGACTGCTTCAATGCGGCGTGGCATGGAGGCAATCAGCCTGTGGCACTGCTGAGGTGTTATGGAGGCCCAGGATGCTTCGATAGCGGCCTTAAGCTCATCCAGAGTGTTGGGTCTTGCGTCTCTCAACTTTCTCTTCACAATATCCCACAGATTCTCTATGGGGTTCAGGTCAGGAGAGTTGGCAGGCCAATTGAGCACAGTAATACCATGGTCAGTAAACCATTTACCAGTGGTTTTGGCACTGTGAGCAGGTGCCAGGTCGTGCTGAAAAATGAAATCTTCATCGCCATAAAGCTTTTCAGCAGATGGAAGCATGAATTGCTCCAAAATCTCCTGATAGCTAGCTGCATTGACCCTGCCCTTGATAAAACACAGTGGACCAACACCAGCAGCTGACATGGCACCCCAGACCATCACTGACTGTGGGTACTTGACACTGGACTTCAGGCATTTTTGCATTTCCTTCTCCCCAGTCTTCCTCCAGACTCTGGCACCTTGATTTCCGAATGACATGCAAAATTTGCTTTCATCCGAAAAAAGTACTTTGGACCACTGAGCAACTTACAGTCCAGTGCTGCTTCTCTGTAGCCAAGGTCAGGCGCTTCTGCCGCTGTTTCTGGTTCAAAAGTGGCTTGATCTGGGGAATGCGGCACCTGTAGCCCATTTCCTGCACACGCCTGTGCACGGTGGCTCTGGATGTTTCTACTCCAGACTCAGTCCACTGCTTCCGCAGGTCCCCCAAGGTCTGGAATCGGTCCTTCTCCACAATCTTCCTCAGAGTCCGGTCACCTCTTCTCGTTGTGCAGCATTTTTTGCCACACTTTTTCCTTCCCACAGACTTCCCACTGAGGTGCCTTGATACAGCACTCTGGGAACAGCCTATTTGTTCAGAAATTTCTTTGTGTCTTACCCTCTTGCTTGAGGGTGTCAATGATGGCCTTCTGGACAGCAGTCAGGGCGCCAGTCTTACCCATGATTGCGGTTTTGAGTAATGAAACAGGCTGGGAGTTTTTAAAAGCCTCAGGAATCTTTTGCAGGTGTTTAGAGTTAATTGGTTGATTCAGATGATTAGGTTAATAGCTCGTTTAGAGACCCTTTTCATGATATGCTAATTTTTTGAGATAGGAATTTTGTGTTTTCATGAGCTGTATGCCAAAATCATCAGTATTAAAACAATAAAAGATCTGAAATATTTCAGTTGTTGTGCAATGAATCTAAAATATATGAAAGTTTAATTTTTATCATTACATTATGGAAAATAATGAACTTTATCACAATATGCTTATTTTTTTAGAAGGACCTGTATACATAAAATATAATCGTTATGTCCTTATATATCCGTTATATATTTATATCCTTAAAGTAGATTTATATTTTTCCATTTTTAATTTGATTATGCTGTTCGCAGTGCTTCATGACATTGTAGTTCTTTCCCTCATTAAAGGCGTTAGATTTTTTCATACTTTTTAGCTTCAAATCAAAGTTTGTAATGTTATGATTCGCCTTGTAGCTGGTTGACTTGGTTCATGCATGGCATGCTGGGCAATATATAATAAATACTTTAAAAGAAAAACATTATAGTGAAAAGTACTTGCACAAATAATTGTATTAAACAGTAGTATTGTACATGGCCTAACACAAAGAGTGGAGTCCACTTATCATATGTTATGCAGTAATACATTCAGCTAGGCTATTTATTTATTTATTACCTTTTATCATGTGCCAGCTGAAAATCATTGCAAAGTTTGTTTAGAAAAATAATAGCATGCCTCTTCTTAATTCCCCTCATTATTTAAGGCACAAACCAGAGTTGTAATGTTTAACTTAAACTTAAGCCATTATAAATCGTTAAATAAATTGTTGGAATAAAGTGAAATGAAAATAAATTGTTGAAATAAAGCTGAAAAAATGCTGACCGAAAAATTAGAAATGAAGCCTTGGAAATTAACTGAAATAAGTTGAAGTGCACTAAAATTACTAAAACTAAAATTGAAGTAGATGTAAAGGAAAGCAAAATGTTAATATTTAAAAAACAAAAAACAAAAAATGACAAAAGCACGGAAGAATTACTATAACTAAAATTGAAATGAAAACTGAAAATATGAAAAAAACGTATTCAAACTATGAATAAATACCACGATAGTAGCCTACTAAAAATAAACTGGCACATATGATGGGCATAGTAATAGTAATGCTTGCCTGGCAATGCCACTCTAATGTTGAGCTGAGTGAGAAACAGTCCGGCTGTCACAGCTCTTGCCGGCTCTATTAGTGAATTGGTGATTAGTATTGTCAAGACTTTCATCCTCCCAGTGAGAGAGAAGCAGACTGGTGTCGTGTGTGAGTTCAGTGAGTTCAGTGTTCAGTCTCTCAGCATCAGCACAGAGTTCACTGAAGCCTGAACTCCTCCATTATGCTGCATGTGCTCTCCTCACAAATCTCACACCCTGGACACTTTAAAGTGCAGCTCACTGGACGTCAGTTTAAAAAAAATGACCCTGACTTTGAGAAACAAATCAAACGTGTTTACAAAAATGTGCGTACTGTGCATTTTGTGTTTTTAAGTACTAATATGAATTAATAATGTATGCTAATATTGTATATTAAATAACACATTTAGCAGTGGGGCCGTTGTTCTGCTTTGAACTTCTGATTATGTGTTACTGACATACATTTTAATTCTACAGTTCTTTACTTAATATTGATAAACAATTTTTTTTTTTTTTTTTTTTACAGAAAGTAGTGATTAATTATTTATTTAGCATGGAAATTAACATGTTAAATAAGCTAATACATGAAAAAATATGTTCTTATTTAAACACAGAGAGGAGAAACAGCAACTGCAGAGACTAAGAAGCGTATTTCACACTAATAATTAAAGGCAAAGCTGAATGTGAAATGTATTGTAGTGTGTTTGTGATGGTTATTTAAATTAAAAGTTGCTAAATGTTTCATCAAGTCCTGTAATTGTTGTTAATGAATGGAAATTAAAACAGTAGCGTTTTAGGCCTACTAAATGTAAGAAAAAAAAATAATTATGAGGTTCAAATATGTTAATTGCATGAAATAAATGTAGAATGGCTATTATATTACACTGTTTTTAATGTTAGGATTATTCACAAATCTAAGAACACGGCGATAATTAGTTAAAATTTTAAATTATTTTCATCCCCATTTTTAATGTTTATCTTAGTGAGTTGATGGATAAATTGAAATTAGAGCTCTATTTCCATCCACTTTTATGCACATTTCGGATAAATTCTAAAAATGTGCATAAAAAAATATGCGCTCAATTGAGGCGGATGCGTTTTTTTTTATCCAGTAAAAAGACATTCATAAACTACGATGGGAACACATTTACCAATTAAATTCCTCGATGCGCAACATAAAACCTGCGTGACTTTGCCTATACGCAGTGGATGTGATCGGATAACTTGACAAACCCAGTGGACCAATTGCATCGCACAGAATCTCTAATGTTGGTTTGATCATTCTGAAATGTCATCAACATTTTATTTGTTTTAATTCCCTCCCAGAAACATCTCACATGATTGCGAAAGTCATTTACGATGAAGGAAAAAGGAGCCACAGTGTCTTCCCCGATTGCAGCAACTTCCATTTTTATTAGATATGTTGCACCAGTTTCCCAGGGAGTGA
This sequence comes from Siphateles boraxobius, assembly GCF_051911475.1. NCBI lineage: Eukaryota > Metazoa > Chordata > Actinopteri > Cypriniformes > Leuciscidae > Siphateles > Siphateles boraxobius. The sequence goes on from NW_027508876.1 coordinate 2,323,836, forward strand.
TGATTTTGTTCTCTTGAACACATGGGATGGAAACACTGATTTATTCACTAAAGTTTTATGCACAGCAGTATTCATAACTTTGGGTGGAAACATAACTATTGACTGAAAACATTGTCTCGGAATTGTGTGTAAACATTACAAACCTCCAAATCCATTAAAGACGCTGAAAGAGAGGGACGTCAATGAAAAAGTGCAGTTATGTCTTCATGAAAAAAGGAAGTGCATGTTTCAAAACTTCCAGCTCATTTGACAAATGGACTTTTTTTGCTCTAGTCATGAGGCTCTGGGTCAGTGTTTAGAAATAGTGTATGACGTCCAGGTGGCACTTTCCACTGAGGGCTTTGTGTGTATATTTGTATGATTTTGTGTGTGTTTGTGTTTGCGTGCTGTGGGCATGAAGCCATAAACTGTCCTGTAATCTGTCCTCTGACACCAGCTGTACACACACTGGAGGATTTATTATCCTATCATCTTGATCTTTTATTACCATATTTTCTTCTTGTTGTATTGATTGTGGAAGTATATCCACATTTTAAATGCCTTTTAATTGTATATTGCCTTTAAAAATTAATTGAATTGACATCAAATTAAAATTGTTGCCTATTTACATTTTAAAAATGACCTATTATTAGGTACTGCTGGGCAGTATACCGGATCATACCAAAAACCGGTGTATATTTTTGTTATGATATTAATTTTTAATATACCACCATACCGATTTATTTAATTACACACCGTTCAGAACGAACGTTACGCTGCGGCGCGCGACACGGTTTCAGACGGACCCTTTACAATGTTGCACTTCTAAGCAGCGACTGCGAGGCGAGGGTAAACAGCAGTGCTCTGGTGTTACTTTACAGGGAAGATGGATGCTGCAGAACTATGGCGTTATTTTTCTGTCAAATGTCGAGAGCACATTATTGCAGCGCGAAAGTACCTTAATATAATGCGCTAGCGGGAATCTCTCTGCTCGCACGCGGAATATAATGTGCCGCGCTCTGATACACGCTGCTCTTGCTAGAATAGGTCCATTTTCTCGCTCAGAGAATCCTGCACTTAAAACGTGTTCAGTGCAATCGCGAATCTCTCCTCTTCCCCAGCTAACAATTTTAGGTTATAAGAACGTTTTCATAACGTTCCCATTAAGCTCTAGAAATATTCAAAACGTCCAGTGTTTTAGACGTTGTATTAACGTAATTTCTTGGTTATAAGGACTTTATTCAAAACGTTATAAGAGCGTTCAATTCTCCCGTTATATAAACGTTGTATTAACGTTATTTCCTGGTTATTAGAACGTTAAGAAATAACAATTTTAGGTTATACTGGGCGCTATTCTATTCTACAATATTCACTAACGACAGTAAAATAGACCATCCTAAGTCAATTTACTGCAGTAATTCCTCTCTCAACCAGTATAAAATGCTTTGAACACCTGATTATGCATTAAAAAAAAAACGTCATAAACCGGAAAACCGGCATAATTTTGAAAAAAAAAAACGTGATATACATTTTTGGTCAAACCGCTCAGCACTACCTATTATGCCCTTTTTTAAAGTCTTGATTGTTTTTTTCCCCCAAATTTGATATTGTTGCAGCTCCTCACTTCCCAGTCTGTCAGTAACGCTCTGTTTAGTTCCTGTCTTTATGAAACCCCTCCTTCTGAAAAACAGTGTGCTCTTATTGGTCGGATGGACCAGTGTGTTGTGATTGGTCAACCGGAAATGTCACGCCCCTTAACATAACCGCGAGTTTCAACACACTACTAACTAACTCAACCAGGCCTTGGGGCGGGAATTATTTAAATGAGGAATATTGTGACGTGTTCATACTCGGAAGAAAACTCAGGACTACAATGGAGGCGTTTCAGGGAGTTCAGAAACAGCGACACTGATATAGAGAATAACTCCCGCTGGAGGGACTTTGTGCTTTGTAACTTTGCAAGTTTGATCAAACAGCAACAATACTAAAGCATAACAAATGTTTTTTTTTGTTTAGTTTTTTTGTCTAAAGCAACTAAAAGCATAACTAACCCTTTAATATTATGCACACACTGTCATCTCCCTACTATTAAAGCTGAAACATAAAGCAAATGGAACAAAAGAAAAATTCATAATTTTAACAGCCAGAGAAAAAGTAGCACACTTTTGATTGCAGTTCTTGGAAAAGGTTGTTTAAATGATTTCATGTCCCTCCTGGTGAAAATGAGCCGCCTCTTCTCCTTATTTCCCCCAAACGAGAGAAAAGGCAGTCAGTCGACTTGTTCAGATCAGATGGGATTTGTAGAGCTGATCCTGTGTTTCATTGTGTTGTAATGCACTGCACAGTAAATCTGGATTAACTCCATGTCATTTCCTTCCCAGTGCGACACCAGGAGTAGATCCTGATATCAGTCCCTGAGGATGTGAGGAATGAAGCTGCCTCAGATTCACCAGTGCTGGTATACAGGCAACAGGCCAGTTAAAGTGGATTTTAAATGGGCTGTCAATGTTTTTTATGGTTCATCAGCTGAAAATAGCTCTGAAAGTGATTGTAGTCGTATTATTACGCTATGCTGTTATCGTTGTATGGTGTGGCTATTCTCTTAGAATTAGTCTGTCTCTTTTTTTTTACTTTATGGTTCTAGTTCTCGTTCTTGCGATGAATGAGCCTTTAAGCTTGTGCACACTTGTTTCGGCTATGCTTTTTGCTGTCTGAGATCATTTTTGGAAAGATTTCAATTAGGGCTGCACAATATATCGAAATATCGCAAATGTATATGCATATCGTAACAGCTTGCAATAATCTGGGTCATGATCAAAAGACAAAGAGAAAATCACTCACTGCTCTTGGCTGAATAACTTTTGTAGCTTTAATAAGAATCGGTATATATTTAATTCATACAGTGAAAACTAAGCAGTGTTTTATTTTAACATTTTGATTATTCACGTTCTGTTGTTAAGGCGAGACACTACAGGTGAATAGGGTATTTTTTTTAACTAGCAGATATCACCATGAAACTTTGCCAGTTGATTACCTACATTAAGATGAGAATAAAATGTATTACAAGTTTTCTGTAATTTAATGTTTAAATATGCAAATTAGACATTATCTAATTAAATATGCGCAAATCTGCATATATTTTAAAAAACGAAATCTGAGTATTGGATAAAGCCAGGTTCAAAATTATTTTTTCATTGTGTTCACATATTAGATGGGAAAAAAATTACAGAGGGATTTATGGATATCTACTTTTGTTATCCTGTAAATCAGAATATACTGCCAATAGCCTTAAAAAAATGATTTTCGACATGTTTTTTGGAATAAAATGTTATGTAAATCAGGCTAAGAATAATATATTTACAAATCCCTCTGTAAATGTCTTCATAATATAACTAGGTACAAGACTGGAAAGTTTGGTGTATAGGTGCTACTGACGTGGAGATTTCGGACTTGGAGTGAGAGAGAAAAGTCATTTTGAGAAAACGGGCTTTAAAGAATTAGCATCAGCCAATGAGATCGCGCATTTAGAGTAAAAGCCCCCCTTTTACTTTCGCGATTGGTTGCTGATAAAAAGGAAATGACCATATTTGGATCCGGCAGTATTGTACAGCAGAGAGCAAGCTTTCTAACGGTGTGTGTGATGACAGAGTGCAGATCGCGATCGCGGAGCAGAAGGATTATTTATAACGACAACTTTTGATGAGTTTATGAGAAATCTACAGACGCAAACAGGCAAAGTGTAGTAAAATAAAGACCTAAATGTGTATTTCTGACTTTTTTTCACCACAAGTCTGAAAGAAGACATGTTATTGAAGACAAATATCCTAAAATCTCAAAATTGACCAGTGAAAAAAAAACGATGTTTTTGCCTACCGTGTCTCGCCTTAAATAATCCTAATTTAGGATAGCCTTAAACCCTAAACCCCGTGGTTTACACTGATATTAAAATAACACTTCTTATGCTAGGCTACAGTAAAACACTGATGTTCACTTTCAGAAGTTGTTTGGGATGTTTTTCTTGTAAATAAAAATTTGAAGCACTTATGTAGGTTACATAATTACACACTTTAAACATTACCATATCGAATATCACTTTATTTAATGAGTTATCGCATATCGCATTATTCTTCAATATCGTGCGGCCCTAATTTCAATCATTATGAGGCATTGAGTCTTTGTTTGCATGATTTTGGAGAATATTGAATCAATAATCTTTTAAATGAATCTTCCAGAATGTAATCGGGCATTGACCAAAAACATTTTTAAATGGGTTGTATCAAACAATCATTCTTGTATCATCCAGTTTCTATTAAAGTGGATGAATAATTGTTTTTGCTGCTGGAGTTTGTGTATGATGGGCATGAAGCGGTGAAATGCCCCGCACAGCGCTATTGCTCACACTGAGCTGAACAGATCTGGCTTCTACAAGCTCTGCAGAGGTGCTGAGTTACTTCTCATCTTTTGAGCTTCACATCAGCCATGAAACCCCAGTTCCTCATTTGCAGACCCGTCTGGGTGACAGGAATGACCTTGGCGAGGCTGATGAGATTGAGAGCTGACAGCAGGAGTAAAGCATGAGACGTTTTTCTGGCCTGTTGCATGGAGGAGGAAATGAGCATTTTTAACTTCCATAATAAATATCTATTAAAGGGTTAGTTCGCCTAAAAATTTTAACTATGTCATTAATTACTCACCCTAATGTTGTTCCAAACCTGAAAGTTCTTCGGAACACAGATGAAGATCTTTTTAATGAAATCTGAGAGCTTTCTATGTCTCCGTTGACAGCTACGCAACTACCACTTTGACGCTTCAAAAAGTTGTTAAAGAGATGAACGGATTGAATTTAGGCTTTTATTCACATATAATCATTGATCATTGAACATAAAGCGAAGCTCAACCGAACCTGCTAGACGTGCGAGAACACACCTCTGGCTGAAGCTCAAGCGTGATGCGTAACACGAGAATGAACCTCATTGGTTCTCGCACGTCAAGTGAACATGCTTGAGCTTCCGTTTACCACAACTGATGTGCGTTAATGAATGTTTATATGTGATTAAAAGTTAATCACTCAATTAGTAAGCTACTTAAATTCAGTCTGTTCATCATATAAAGCGATCGAGTCTCTTCAGAAAATTTGGACTAAACCACTCAATTCACATGGATTAGTTTTACGATCTCTTTATAAAAGTTTTGATGTGTCAAACTCAAAGTGGTAGTTGTGATCAGCCAAAAATCAATCGTTTCCAAAATAGCTTGTTTTGGCATAGTTGGGTATAACATCAGGTTCTCCTGTCGTCTGGAGTTCAGGAAGCTCTTTTACAAGAAAACCAAAGTAACTGCTTATTCTGCAGCAAATCTTCTTAGTAGAACAGCAGAATGATTCAAAATGATACGGCCATTGTGGGGGAAAAAACTCATACGTAAGTGAGTGGAAACTGGCCGTCCATCTAGTCTAGTGCTGGATGTCCTCTTCATGTGGCTTTGCTCTTCTTGAGTGTGAACATGCACATTTGTCAGTGACTGCAGGGGTAATGTTGACAGCAGTGGGCACTGATGCCAAGCAGTCATGCCAGGGCTTCCTGCCAGCCTGTGCTGTTAACAGCTGGTGCTGTTAACTGGGCTAGAGCCGTAATTCAGGTCAGAAACATTCATTGACCTAATTCAATATTTGACAGTATTGATTAAGAATAATTATGAGCTATTGGCTCATATCTTTTATATCCTTAATGCTTTTGCTAAAACATTTAGAATGTAAAATACCACATAGGGCCTCTGTAAGCATTGTTACATTTAATCACTATTTTGAACTGATTCATTGAAAAGGACAAACTGAAATGAACTTTTTGAGATTTAAAGCGGACTTTCAGTGTTTTTAGAGCCAAGCCGTTGGATATAATTTTTAAACTAATAAATATATGCCCGGATTCACAGACAAGGCTTAAGCCTGGTCCCATTTCCTATTATTGTTAAAAATGTAATATATTATCAAACTGATAAAGTTTTATGATTTTGTTTATTATTTATATTTAATTAAACTATTAAAAAAGGAATCCAGAAATGTTTTTTTTATTTTTAATAAATTTGTAATAAAACCGATTTCATAGGGCCCTATGTAGTTTTGCACATGCTTGAAAGATGTTCTACATGTGTATTTGTACATGCTCTGGTAAGTGTGTGTTAGAAGCTGTTTCCTGAGTGTGAGGAAGTCATGGGGTGTTCGGACCAGACCTCCTCCGCTTCACAATATACTGAGGGTGGGTCACAGGAAAAGAGGAAATGACTCAATCCCATTGAAAACTGTTGTTAGCACATGTTCTGCCATGAGCGTGCACTTTTTTTCTTCTTCAATAAAACACATTAATATGACAGTGTATGTATCCAGCTACCCATAAACCTCTCTGAAATCGGCAGCACATTCAGTTCTCTGGTCTCCTCTCCACTTTTTCATCATATCCACCTTTCTCTCCAACACAGCTCCATCTTTTATTAATCAGTCTTTCCGCCGCACCTCAGAGCGCTTCATACGTCTCGCGGTCGAGGCTCATTTGAGATTCAAGTGGCTCTTCCGCATAAAAAAGACACTGCTTCAAAAGACTTAAAACACAATACAGCTGCCTGCTCACGTGGCTGTCTCTGAAACGGGTATTTCACCGACACGATTTTGTTCAGTTTCACAAATCTCAAACGCTGCAGTAAGTGATGATGATGATGATGATGATGATGATGATGATGTCTATTGATGATAGTATTGGCTGTTGTGGTTTTAGAGGTTTTGAGATTCCTTCCTCTGGGTTCCTTATTTCCTGGTGTGTGTGTGTGTGTGTGTGTGTGTGTGTGTGTGTGTGTGTGTGTGTGTGTGTGTGTGTGTGTGTGTGTGTGTGTGTGTGTGTGTGTGTGTGTGTGTGTGTGTGTGTGTGTGTGTGTGTGTGTGTGTGTGTGTGTGTAAATTAAATAATTAAAACAGATTTAAATGCTTATTTAAATAAGGCGAGAATCTGTGCAGAAAGAAAGTTTCTTAAAATAAAAATAAATATTTACATAAATTAAATAATTAAAACATATTTAAATACTTTAAAAAAATTAAATCAAATATAGTATTAATATAAATGTAAATTAAATTTATAAAAAAAAAATTCTAGTCTGTGTCTTGATGATGACTAGAATTGATGGCAGGCAACAATACTATAAAATAAAATATATTTTACAATAAATGTTATAAACATTACTATACTTACTATAATACATTTTAATATAAATATAAGAATAAATATAGTATGTATATTGCAGTATATGTTACTATAAAATTAAATAAAAATGATTAAGGGTTTTAGTCCCTCATTCAGAAATAATGCACAAATGGTCTATGGTTCCCATGATCATAAATCTGCCCCCTAGTGTCGGTATAATGGCATAGCAGAGTAAATACATACATATTACTGTACATTGCTACTATCTTTGCCGCACGCAGAATCACTTTTTCTGTCAATTGCCAAAATATCCAATTTACTAGCAGAGTATGCCAGTATTCCATTCTAAACAAGTGGTGGTGTTGTTATTAAATAAAACTATTAAACATCATCTTGGTTAATTGGGAAAAAAAGCTGTATAATTATACTGTATAAGTATAACATAAACATTAGAACGGAAAGTGAAATAAAATAACTTGAAGTACTAAAATGACTTAAAATTGAAATGAAATCAAAACTGAAACGAAATGAAACTTATTAAAAAAAATATAGCATAAAACATGAACTAAAAATGAAAACTCGTAATATGAATAAATACTATAATTGTATATAAATGACACTGTTCTGACCAGTCAGTATTTTGCTACATCGAATTATTTTAAATGTCGCCATTTTTCAAGGCTGTGTGTATATAAATAAATTCTGCGGCTTGCCTGACTAAATGTTTCCCGATTGTGCTTATTCTAGTAATACTCAAACAGTTTTGAATAACAGAAAGTCTTTCTCTTTTCCTCTCCTCAGAGCTCAACATGGAGTACAATCCTTCGGACCACCCGCGCGCCAGCACCATCTTCCTCAGCAAGTCTCAAACAGACGGTGAGAGACTCACTCGCATGATGAGTGGGACAGTCTCCCCTTAAGACTGGATGCTGGAAGCCAACGTTAATTAAAACGAAACCACGGTCAGGATTGCTTGAGTCTGGTCCAAGCGAAGCGCACAGATGCCCCTAACTTAGTTCGACCAAACATTCCCTCCTCAGAGAAAACTTTCAATAATAGTTTGATTTAACACGATACCCCTGGGTGATGATATTTTATTAACTGTCAGCTCTTCCCAGTGGGTGATATTTCTACCCAGGCTAATGCTATGATATTCTCAGGGAATTGTTAGAGAGATGTTTTGTGACTTTGGTCTATCATACGCCTCGTGGTTCCAGTGACAAAACTCAATTAGTGGCGTACGAACTGTGAAGTCAGGGACAAGTAAATGCCAGCCTTGTTATTCATGCTCAGATTTAATTTAGAAACCTTCTTTTTTTTCCCCAGTTATTTTACCCAACAAGAAAGGTACGTTTGATCTCAGCGTGTTTGTTAGTCTGCTGCTGTGTTGTGCTAAAGCTTTATAGATTCAGAATGTCTGTAGTTTGATTTTATGCTGTAAGCTGCTTTTTTTGTTTTGTTCAGGAAGCTACTTTTCATATGCAACAAGCTACTCAGTGAACTGCAGTGAAGATATACCCTTTGTAGTTAGCTACATCACAAGCTAACAAAAAGTAGCTAACTACATTGAAGCTGCTTAATGGGGCAACAGCTTTTCAGATTCATGTCATTTTTTTTTAAACCACAGCAACATTAAACGCATTAATATACACTCAATTTAGTGCCATTAAGGGGTTATGCATGTTGACAGTGTTGTTCATTCTGCCCTGTTTGTCTGGCTGCGCAGCTGTTTGTGTAGATTTGTGTATGCTATGCTGTCATCTAGGCCTCTAGTGCTCTAGTTTACATAAATGGTCATTATATGGATGAACATATTGTCAAACTGCTAATCTGAGAATAGTGATTAGTCATACATTGGTTTTGTTATTTGTGTTTGTGTACGTGAGGGGTGTCAGGGACTTTAGGGATTTCAAAAGTGAGTCCATCCCACATTGCGTCAAAAACTGGCTCTTCATTTTCACCTGCAGTCTCTCAAAAACATATGGGTCAGGTTTTAACATATCGCCTTGTCAGTCAAAATAATTGGATCTGCCTACAGATATAATAGATGTAGCTGAAAATGAAATCATGATTTCACGATGTCAAATTATCTTAAAGCGAATCATCTGGTTCCTAAAGGACAGTTATCTTATGGTAAAGATGTATTTCGTTGGTGCATTCAAGCAATTAAACAAACTACTGTACCAGACACACCAAACTAACTGTGGTGAATGTGGCGTCACCTAGGGTTGGCCAATTCTGGAATCAGATAATTAAATCCAGGATTCGGATACTTGTTATAAAATAAATAAAAAAATAGATTTCCTCTTATCGATTCCTTTCTGTCCATTTTCATATGATTTTAAACCATTCAAGCGCAAGGAGACTTGCACGCTGTTTTCTGTGATACGCACACATCCAAAACGTGCGCACAGAAAGCCGCCTCTCATACTGAATACTGCGCGATACTGAACAGAGTTCTCTTACGTCTTTTTGGACTTGAACGGACAAATACACACACAAAATATGTCAAAATATTCTCGTAAACACAGTCGGTTATGTCTTAAGTGAACGTGTAAACAGTTGACAAAATAAACGCATAACAGTATATTGGATCCGTGCAGCTCTTAAAGTGACAGAAGCCTAAAATTCCTGTTCCCGTCTCTATAATAACGATAATCAAACAACAAAAGACTAAGAGAAAATTCAGTTGCTTTTCTTGACTGAATAATTTTTGTAATGTATATTTTATTTATAAAGTGCAGTGTTTTTTTTTTTTTCATTTGATTACAGTTTCTGTACCTGAATACCTGAACATCTTAAAACAGTTTATTTCAATCATATCTTTGTTCAGTTGTATTTATTTGTGCAATTTCTAATTTTTTCCCTTTTTTAATTACTGAGTGTTTGTTAGGCTAGTTGTTTTTGCTATGGTATTTTTTAAACCATTGGCAAAAGTTCCTTGTGTAATTGTTTTACAGATGTTGTAGATGGTATTCAGCTACAATGAAATGTTTTGCAATACGACTTAGAATAAATGTGAATGGATATCCAAGTGTTTTTTTTTTTTTTTGCTTGTTTGTTTTTTACCAGATTGGAATCGAAATAGGGAATCTATCAGAATTGGAATTGATAATCAGAATTGGAATTGTTAAAATTAAAACGATGCCCGACCCTAGTGTCACCTCATGTCTGGGCCTAAAAGTTGAGCTTGAACACACAGCAAAGACTACAGCCAATGGCCAACTAGCACATTCTGCGTCTGTGTGAGAGGAAAAACTTTCCATACCAGCAGGTGGCAGTAGTCTGTATTCGTCATTCAAAAAAGGAAACCGAAAAAGCTAGGACAAGCAGTGCGTACCATTTTCACACCAGTCTTGCTAATCACTCCTGCTTTTCTTCTCGTGCTCTGGTTGGCTAATCTGTACAGCGGATCATAGTGATCTCTCTCATTGACGGGCTCAGTCGCAAATGCTCAAGCGGCCAAAAATCCTGACATTTTCTGACCATCATCTTGGTGTGTCCTGGCCTTTTATATGTAAATGATCTCTGTTATGATTGGTTAAACTCTGGGCATCATCATACCTTCATCAAGGCAGACATTGGTCTGTAAATAGATGAGAATAAGTTTGTGTGCTAACGTTAATCCGTAACAAAGAAAGAACCTTTGTATGAATGTCAGAGTAGGTTAACATAGTAGTACAGATCATATATATTGTGCCATATCATAACGGCCACGATAACACCGGTACACAAAAAGTGATCAAAAAGTGTCGTATTGCGATATCAGTGATATAGCGAGGCGATGACGTATTGTGAATGCGTCTTCTCTCTCGTTTTTAAAAATGGGTAACACAAGGCAAGCGTCCAGCACGCTGCAGGCCGCACACTCACACGTTTAGGACTCGGGACATGACGGAATTGTCATTTGCACAATTGGGCCACAAGTGCATCATAACTAAAGTTTTTCATTTTCAAAATTCTGTTCTTGGTTAGTATACTCATAAACACAATTGGTTATGTCTCATAGGCATTAAAACACATGTGACAGTGTGTCAGACAGTATAATGAAACAGTAATAGGTCCGTGCACTAGCTCTAAAAGTGACAGCAGCCATATGTGTCTGTCATTAATGTTGTCGTAAAACAACTAAAGATACCTTTAATTGTAAGGAATCAGAATGAATAGCCTGTGTATTTAATTTAGTCAGGACTAAAAGACGTTCAGTGTTATTTTACATTCGAGTACTTTATTCAGTTTCTGTAGTATTCCTGAATACTAGTGTTAGACCTATCCAAAAACTTTTCTCTTTATTTGTATCTGTATTATTTTGTATTCGTTTTTGCTACTTTTTTCAATTTAATTCAGAGATTGAAATCAGGCTTCCTTGTGTTGTGTAAACTCTTAACAACAAAATTACGCCATTGTACAAATGCAAAGAGTGAGCAACCATTTAGGTGAGATAAATGTAATAAAAATAATTGTCTAAAAAGTGCCCATTGGGCATTTAGCTCATTGGAAATAAGCTTCATTTCGTTTGCTCTAATAAATGCTGCTGCCTGCCAGCTGCAATCACCAATAAAATGTTGTTCCATTAATTTTTTTTTTCCATATCGTCATTAATATCATTATCGCAAATATTCTTGAAATATCGTGATATATTTTGGAGGCTAAATCGCCCACCCCTAGTGTTCATGCATACATCAAATGGAGTATACTTTGAAAGGCTATGGCTGCGTCCCAAATCGCATACTCTCTTGAGTAGGTACTTATTTTGAATAAGTAATTACTTCCACGACTGCTAAAAAAGTATTTTCTGTATAGTATTAATATGATCTGGACGTACTACATTCGCCATGTTGTCATTATCATGTGACCTTCCAGCGTCAGTTGTGGTGCTTCACCTTCATTCGCAAATCCTGTCCCGTGGCCTCATGGGATAGTAAAGTATCCATCGTATGCACACTTTAGAATCTCGCCGGAAGAAGTAGATCATCCGGGTAAAAAACTCGACTACAAAAGTCTACTTGGGGCTTAATTTGGCAGTTCTTGGCTAGAGTAAGCTCCAAAGTGGACCAGACTTCATGCTGATACTCAAATAAGTATTTGCAAAGCCAACCAGCTTTTTTTTTTTTTTTTGAGAAGCTGAATTACAACACATTTCATTTTCTTTTTCATTTCTCTGCCCCCTGAACTGTTGATACTGAAATGCAGACCAATACCTCAGATTGTTAGATACTTCCCTCTTAATGTTACTGACATCACAGTAATTGTGGCCCTTGTCTCTTTTTCGTACTCTAATTAACTGTATTGACTGTTGTGTTAGTGTTGGTAATTATTCGTTTCTCTTTACAGTTCGGGAAAAACGGAAAAGCCTGTACGTCAACCATGTAAGTAGCAGCAGCTGCGATGACATCAGTGGTTATGTGTCTTCTGATAGTGCGATTCTCATAATGCTTGTGTCTGCAATGAAGATATTTCCCCAAGTGTCACAACAATCTCATAACTAATCGAATCCAACAGTCAACCACCACATGAGAATGCACAAACCAATATTGCATGAGTCTATGGGCTTGTGTTGCATTAGTAACTGCATTTCTTTGCTGTTCAATGCTTTAATTCTATATACATGATTTAATATGCATGGCTTGATTATATTCATTTCATTACCGCATCCTCTTCATACTAAATTTGTTATGACTAGCTTATGCTTTGTTCCTATTTTAATGTCTTTTACTTGCTTTGCAAGTTAACACACATTGCGGAGTCAAAGGTAAATATTTGCTCATTGCTCTATTTATTTTCCTGTGACAATGTATCTGTTTTGACATTTTAATGATTTATTTGCATTATTAATGTTGCTTATCAGTTTGATATCTTCCTAAACATTTTCTAGTAAGTTGCATAATACAATACTATGTTTGTGTTGTACTGGATTGTGATTCTTACCCACGCTAATGCACACATTAAGTGAGAATCACTCAGGTATAAATGAGATGATAATGGCTTCTTTGGGGCTGCAGGTGGCCTATTTTGCAGCCTGTTTGCTGAAATGTGTGTGCGTTTGAGAATAACTGATGTTTTAATTTCCACTATGTGTCCTTGACTTTCAGCAACATCCGTCTGGTCCAATGAGACGCAAGTACAGCTCCTGTTCGACGATCTTCCTGGATGACAGCACCGTCAGCCAACCCAACCTCAAATACACCATCAAATGGTACTCGAATCCTCCGTGTAACAGTTATTGAGCTGTGAATGATTGGTATATCTTACGCCCTGTTTACTTCTGTTTTGGTCGATCGGATCACAAGGAGATGAGGGAGACACATACCCGTTTACACCTGGTGTTTTAATCCGTGTCTTTTGTCCACTTTCAACCACTTCTGTCCTGATTTCTTCAAGGGGAGGGTCTATGGCAGGGTAAATCTATGGGCTTTTTCGGATATTTCGATCTAATGGACAAGCTCGCGATATTTTCATATGAACGCGCCTGGAGACGACGGAAAAACATGCGGAGAGCAGCAGCTTTTGATTCTGCTCTGACCACAGCGAACGCTGTGAATGCGTGTTAGAAATGACGAACGGTGAGAGAACATTGTGCTTGGTACGTTTTTCATCTTCAAACCAAACTTGGGTCTTCAAAGTTTAAATTCCGTCTGGCTAGCGCGCTTCCGATAATGTTTACGCATTAGAACTCTAGGCGGAGAGTTGATTGTCTTTTGTGGCGGTTCGAACGCATTCGAACACATGAGCGTTTACACTACGAAAGCGATCCGGTCGAATATGTTTTCCAGTACCTCTGGAAGTGGTCGAAAGTGGAAAGGCTCAAAGCGTTTTAGAGCTCGTTTACTCCTGTATTTAGCGTCGTCCACTTGTGATTTGATCGACAAAAACACATCTTAAAGGGGAACTTGGCTACTATTTCAACTTGATAAAAAAACGTTTAGAAATCATTTGGATGGTTTAATAACCTGTTCTGGTGAGAATGGTGACTTTCCCCGCTCCCCCCAGCGTTCCCAGGCGGAAAACCAACCTTGCAACATAGGTACTAACGTCCTGGTAAGTTGTAGATAGTCTCGTTAGAAGCGAGAACGAGCGAGAAACATAAACTGCTTTACGGCAATTCGACATAAACACACACGCCGCCCTCAATGTGTGTGATGTATTACCCATAGACATCATATAGATAGACGCCCTATCGACCGCTACTGCCTATTGGCGCGGACGAGCCGTGGGGCCGCCATCTTAAACCGGTCATCCGCTCCGCTCAGTGTAATCTGTTTGGCAGGTGCAATGAGCTGCCAGCGCATTTAATTAATCATATCTCACTGAATACCGAACTGATTTTCACGCGGGTACTTTTGCTGCAAAGGTCTTACACGTAGCTACGATACAGGACACATTGAATATTTTACTCACAAAATACAAGCAATAGTACGGTAATGTTAAATGTTAAATCTTACTGGTGAAAAGTAATCCCAGAGTGATGGTCCGCCGATTGGAGCAGGAATATGCTGCACAGTGCTCTGGCATCTACTGCTGCTATGCAACGCAAATAGGAGTATGACCGGTTTAAGATGGCGGCCGCATTTCTTGTGCCACAGCGGCCAATGGGGCATCTAGTCTCTATATGATGTCTATGGTATTACCCACCTCGGTAGACACACTCCACACGATAAAGTTGGCCGCCTCAGATAATAACAAATGCACATGAGCAGCGGTAGAAAGGGGGACGAGGGGCCGCAAGTGATTTTTTTTTTTTTTTTTTTTTTTTTTTTTTTACGACAGTGTTGTGAAATATACGCCCCACAGCTGTACACTCAAAAAAAATGATATGTTGGCTTTAATTAACTTTTTTATGTCAACAGTTTCCACATAACTGGGTTACATTAAACAAACATAATTAGTTCATGTAACTTCAACATCATGGAATTAAGTCTTTTTAAGCGACCCAATTAAAGTAGTCTCAAAATGAATTTTTAAAGGCTTCCTGACATGATTCAAGTATTTTTTAAATTATTTCATCCATTAATATTTCATTTATTTTAGTGACACATAATTAAATTGATAAACTATAGCTTGCTATTGGTTAGCAGTAGCACATATTAGCATCTTAAATGTCAAGATTTACATGCTTTTTCAACCAAAGCAGTACAAATAATTAAATCAGTCCACAGACAAACAAAATGCTCCACTCTTCTCCACAATGGTGACCCACTGTAATTTAAATGGTTCTAATAATTCCAATGTAACTGAAGATTTTAAACACAATTACACACTATCAAGTCTTCCCCTTTTCTCATTTTCTCAAAAAAACATAAAATAACACTTCATTTTAACATTTATTCTCTCTTCATTCAACCATATGCAAAGCATGCTGGGAACTAACAAGCACCTCCCAGTTTCAGTTAATGCAACACAAATCATTCATGTAATCCAACACAAACGGATTAAGTAAACTTAAAGTTTACATATATTTAAGCAGATTGAACACTATCAAATTAAGTTAGGGCAAAATGGCAGATGGCGTCACACTATACTGCCACCCTCTGGATGTAAGAATTTTTTACTTAACATAAATGGTTTGTATTTAGACAACGCGTTATGATTTTGTACTGTGAAGTTGAGAAATAATTATGTGGACCTTAATAGATGGAGATTTCAAGTAAAAAAACACAATTATTATAAGTAAACAAAATATAAATATATTATGTAAAGTGCACAACCTTCCTCGTTCATTTTTTTTTTTTTTGAGTGTAGGGGGAGCTCGTTGAGAAAACATGCGACAACAATAGTGAAAATCAGTGTAAACAGGGTCTAAATGAGCTGAAACGGTTTAAAAAAGTTCCTTAGAGGATGTGAAAAGAGAATTTTGAAAGAAAAACCTTTGAAAATCGGGCATAACAACTCCTTGGGTTGTATTGTTGTTAAATAATAACCATTGGTATGAGTGAGTTTGACATCTGAGCTGATTCAATAAGGAAGTGAGTTGTCTGACTCAAACCAGTGGTAACTCTTTTTGATTCCATAGAATTTGCCTGTCTGATCACATTCAATGTTAATTTATGGATTTAATAGGTTTAGCTATGCACCATTAAAGTTCTGATCAATAATAAAGCATATAATTGATTTCATTGTATGGCTAATAACCTATAAATGGCTGCTACAAATTCTATACTGACTGAATTAAAAAAGTAATAAAACAAAAATGTAAAATCAATGATATATTATAATGTATACTATCAAACATTTGCTAAATATTACATTTAACAGTGTTATTAAATGATTGTTTTTAAATTCTTAAACATAACTAATTGATCGATGGGTGACAGCAAAGTTAATTTAAATGTTAAAAAAAGCGCAAATGAACGTGCACAGTTACATATCAAATTTCGGACAATGTATATACAAAATTAACCCAAACATATTGTGATTATTTATATGGGATGATATATGCATTTACTAAGAAATTAGTTTTTCGTATACGAGGCCTCTTGTGGCATTAAATTCAAGAGTAGCTTTATGTACTTCATACATCATGCATACTGTAGTGTTTTCTGATTGTACTAATCCGCTAGTCAGTTCTACCGATTCATTAAAAGAA
This sequence comes from Siphateles boraxobius, assembly GCF_051911475.1. Taxonomy (NCBI): domain Eukaryota; kingdom Metazoa; phylum Chordata; class Actinopteri; order Cypriniformes; family Leuciscidae; genus Siphateles; species Siphateles boraxobius. Next base: position 2,340,585 of record NW_027508876.1, read on the forward strand.
AAGCATATTCTTTTATGTGCACATTGTGCAGTTAGCAAGGACTTATTATTATTATAACACTATACAGCTTCACAGAAATGCTGCAGGGCCCATTTAGGTTGAATTTAATGTTGCATCATGTTGTTGATTACTATATTATATCAACTTCTCTCTTTTGTTTCTTCTGTTTGCAGTGTCTCCCTCGCAATATACTACCATATAAAGAACAGGTATGATTTTCATTCCTCTCATCAGATCAGGTGCTGTTACAATGAGAGCTTTTAAAAGGGGAAAGGTGTGTGTGTGTTTGAGTGACTACACACGACAGTATGAATGGCACTGCAGGAAAACTGTGCTTTTGTGTGGTGTGGTGAAGTCCAGCAGTGTGTGCCGTGCTTCACAAAGACAGGCTGGTGTTTTTAAATGGGTTTGGACTCAGGGATCCAAATACTCTCAACCACATGTGTTGCAATGCACTGTGGGTGAAGGCAAGATTGATTACACTCCCTTCTGTGTGTGTGCCTGTGTGCGTGCGTGCGTGCGTGCGTGCGTGCGTGTGTGTGTGTGTGTGTGTGTGTGTGTGTGTGTGTGTGTGTGTGTGTGTGTGTGTGTGTGTGTGTGTGTGTGTGTGTGTGTGTGTGTGTGTGTGTGGGGCTCACATCAGCGAGGTTCAGGCTGTTTGTCTTACATTGTGATTAAAACCAGTCTTTATGTTGCCTAACTCCAGTTTTATAATATAAAAGACTGGAAGTTTTTTTTTTTTAAGTTAGCTGAATTAAACAAAAGTATCCAACTATCTATCATTTAATAGTTTTGTCTATCTATCTGTCCGTCCGTCTATCTATACCTGACAATATACAGGTCCTTCTCAAAAAATTAGCATATTGTGATAGTTCATTATTTTCCATAATGTAATGATAAAAATTAAACTTTCATATATTTTAGATTCATTGCACACCAACTGAAATATTTCAGGTCTTTTATTGTTTTAATACTGATGATTTTGGCATACAGGTCATGAAAACCCAAAATTCCTGTCTCAAAAAATTAGCATATCATGAAAAGGGTCTCTAAACAAGCTATTAACCTAATCATCTGAATCAACTAATTAATTATAAACACCTGCAAAAGAATCCTGAGGCTTTTAAAAACTCCCAGCCTGTTTCATTACTCAAAACCGCAATCATGGGTAAGACTGCCGACCTGACTGCTGTCCAGAAGGCCATCATTGACACCCTCAAGCAAGAGGATAAGACAGAAAGAATATTCTGAACAAATAGGCTGTTCCCAGAGTGCTGTATCAAGGCACCTCAGTGGGAAGTCTGTGGGAAGTAAAAAGTGTGGCAAAAAAACGCTGCCCAACGAGAAGAGGTGACCGGACCCTGAGGAAGATTGTGGAGAAGGACCGATTTCAGACCTTGGGGGACCTGCGGAAGCAGTGGACTGAGTCTGGAGTAGAAACATCCAGAGCCACCGTGCACAGGCGTGTGCAGGAAATGGGCTACAGGTGCCGCATTCCCCAGGTCAAGCCACTTTTGAACCAGAAACAGCGGCAGTAGCGCCTGACCTGGGCTACAGAGAAGCAGCACTGGACTGTTGCTCAGTGGTCCAAAGTACTTTTTTCGGATGAAAGCAAATTTTGCATGTCATTCGGAAATCAAGGTGCCAGAGTCTGGAGGAAGACTGGGGAGAAGGAAATGCCAAAATGCCTGAAGTCCAGTGTCGAGTACCCACAGTCAGTGATGGTCTGGGGTGCCATGTCAGCTGCTGGTGTTGGTCCACTGTGTTTTATCAAGGGCAGGGTCAATGCAGCTAGCTATCAGGAGATTTTGGAGCACTTCATGCTTCCATCTGCTGAAAAGCTTTATGGAGATGAAGATTTCATTTTTCAGCACGACCTGGCACCTGCTCACAGTGCCAAAACCACTGGTAAATGGTTTACTGACCATGGTATTACTGTGCTCAATTGGCCTGCCAACTCTCCTGACCTGAACCCCATAGAGAATCTGTGGGATATTGTGAAGAGAAAGTTGAGAGACGCAAGACCCAACACTCTGGATGAGCTTAAGGCCGCTATCGAAGCATCCTGGGCCTCCATAACACCTCAGCAGTGCCACAGGCTGATTGCCTCCATGCCACGCCGCATTGAAGCAGTCATTTCTGAAAAAGGATTCCCGACCAAGTATTGACTATTGAGTGCATAACTGAACATAATTATTTGAAGGTTGACTTTTTTTTTTGTATTAAAAACACTTCTTTTATTGGTTGGATGAAATATGCTAATTTTTTGTGACAGGAATTTTGGGTTTTCATGAGCTAATGCCAAAATCATCCGTATTAAAACAATAAAAGACCTGAAATATTTCAGTTGGTGTGCAATGAATCTAAAATATATGAAAGTTTAATTTTTATCATTACATTATGGAAAATGATGAACTTTATCACAATATGCAAATTTTTTGAGAAGGACCTGTACTTTATATCTATGTCTTTTCTGTTCTGTTTCTTTATCTGTTACTCTGACTTTGTGCCTATCTTTCTCTCAAATCCTTAATACCATATAAACCCTTAATGCTTTATAACCTTCCGACTTTAAGGCTACATAGCTTTTGAAATGTAACTTAGACATGGTTTGAAATGGTTTTTGAAACATTGAAAATTGATCATGACTGACTTTCCTTTCTAGTTCTTTAATGCATTATATGAATAAATCTTTGACAATAAGGACAATTCTTCCTTCATTAACTCTTCTCCTTACAGAAATGTGGACGGGCGAATGCTGTTAGACATTTTTGATGAAAAACTTCATCCACTTACAGTAAGCGTTTCATTCCTGCACTCATTTATAAGCTGTTTAATTACATCCTGCACAGAATTTCCTAAACCGTCCTCTGCCCACAGAAATTGGAGGTGCCTTCAGACTACGAGAAGCACGACCCGGAACAGAAACAGATCTACCGATTCGTCCGTACGCTCTTCAGTGCCGCCCAGCTCACAGCTGAGTGTGCCGTTGTTACTCTGGTGAGTGATAGAGGTCATGTATCTTAATACTGGCCAGATGAAAGTACCCCTTTGTCGTTTTTGGATTGGCTGGTATTACAAGTTAAAATAGGGTTTACCATAAGTGAAGTGGATTTACCATCACTCAGGTGAAAATGATTGTCATATTTACTGCTTTATTAGCTGGTGCTAAGCCCAGCAGCTGTCTGTATGTGACTGTTCCTCCTCTAGGATGAAATCCTTCTTTTGAAGGCTCATCCCTTCTCACTTTCCCAACCAGATACTTTTATGAGGTGTCATTAAAGCAGTTCTAGACATAGGCCCCGTCCACTCTACTGCGTTTTCGTTTAAAAACGGAGACCTTTTGCTACGTTTGCACCTCCCGTCCACACTAAAACGGGAAAAACGAAGACCCAAAACGGAGAAGTTTAGAAACGCTGCAGCTCCGTTTTCCGTTTTGAATCTCCGGAGGGCGTTTTAGTGTAGACGGGACAAAACGGAGGAGTTTAGAAACGATGACGTAGAAGGTCACGCTCGGCTCTATGATTGGGTGTCATGACCCATGACGTATCCTTCCCTGATTCGTCAGCCACCCATCACATGTCCCGTCACCGGAAGAAAACAAACAAAAACATCCTGGACTACGTAGCTGATGTTAGTGAGTGCAACATGGATAACGAATTACAAGCGTTACTGACTTTGATGTCTTTGTTAGCAGCTGTTGTGCAAGCAAATTCTGCATTTTACAATGCTATAACTGCCTACATGCGCCGGAGGCAAACTATTATTCGAGCGATCTATGACAATTCCCGTGTGCAGCGGCGGTCCATGAAAAGAAATCTCTGGTCTTCGACATTTTCTAATCTTTGCAGAGGTAGCTAACGTTACTTGCTTCCTCATCAAATCTGAGGAATAGTCCATCCGTTTCCTGTTTACACCGGCACGCGCATGCACAGTGTTGGAGAATGGTCACGTGATCCGAGTTTTCAGTCGTTTTAATGTGGACGGAGATCAATTCTAATACGCAGCTAAAACGCTGGTGTGGACGGAGATCGTTTTCGTTTTAATTCTCCGTTTTTAAACGAAAACGCAGTAGTGTGGACGGGGCCATAGAAGAGGCTGTGAATGGTTGAGATGGGCTTAAGGGGAAGTATAGAGGCTGTAGTGTGTTTACTAGGGTTATTATCTATGCTATGGCTCAGATGGTTCCCATCGACTGTTCATAGACCATCTGTTGTGTATATGCTATATACAAAAATGGCAGGCGTGTTCTTAAACTTGTAAGCTGCAATCTGATTTGCTAGCTTGATGCAATTTAATCAGTTTGTTACTTCTAGATGGCTGGAAAAAATAAATAAAACATGTCCCTGTGCTTATTTCAGTATTATCGGTATAACCTTTTTTTTAGACTATTGTCATTATTATTGTATGTACCAATTATTTCAGACGTGCTCGCCCCTAAACATCTCATTAAAAGCTAACTGGGGTTAATCACTTTCTGTATCAGTTAGATATTTTCTTCCTAGATTGTTCTTGGCCAGGGAGGGAAAAAAACTGGCCAGACTTAATACTTTTAGTATTAAAAGTATTTAGTAAAGTGCTGAGTGTAGCTTCAGTGTAGCTATTATGTGTGAGATTGAGATTTCCGTCTGAGTTAGACTCGGTATCTGTGAATTGATAGACTTCTCAGATAAACAGATTCTTTGTGACTTTGTTGCTAAATGTAGATTGAGACAGACTGAGCCTGTTCCTTGACCTGTAGCGGCCAATAGGTGCAGAGATGCTGGTGGAATCTGATTGGCTGTTGCTGCTCCTTCAGTTGTTGAAAGGAAACTTTGAGTCACTGCATACAGTGATCTTCATGGCAGGCTGTATGCCACTATACACGATCCAATTAAAGAAATTTGGCTGAAATAAATTTACAAAAATTATTTTGATGAGAAACTTGAATGAAAATTAGAATTGTCAACCGTGGCAACAAAATAAAGTAAAATATTTTTTGGATAAATGGACAAAGTTAAAGTATTAAAATTACTAAAACTGAAATAAAAATAAACTACAGCTGAATCGAAATTAATAAAAAAAAAGAAAAACACACAAAACAAATGGCTAAAACTTGAATTAAAATTGAAGCTAATTTAAAATTTTAAAAGACACTATAATGATATAAATAATGCTTGCAAAAAACCCTGCCAGATCAGATTTATGGTAATTAATGTTAATTAATTTAATGTTTATGACTCAACTGTTTGACTCTTATGTTTATGACTCAACTGAATAAAAACTCAATTATGTTTTAAAAGCTCTACCCAGGTTAGTGTTTTTTTTTGAAGGTGCTGAGTCTGACTGTTGCTGATGATTATGAATGAGTGGATTATGAATTAAGTTGTTGATTTGTGATCGGTAGTAGGTGTGTAGTTTGCTGGCACTACTTTGCTAAGTTCATCTTGAGGTGCGTACAGGAGGCTAGCTATACACAAAGACATGTTTTCATAAGTACATATTTTGCACACAGTTGCCCACGGGTGAGCTGGAGCCCTGCAATGCAGTGGAACCAATTAAACGTGTGATTTCTGTCTGACACTTTCTAGAAACAAAATTGGCCTCTTATTAGATTTCTTTCCCACTGTGGGCAAACTAATATTATTTGACATTTCTGTCCCCCATTGAGAGTGTATGTGAGTTGCTTCTAGGTCTTTTTTCTAATTGCATACATCATGCACTTTTCATTTTATAAGGACGTCTTTGTTCGCCTACATCGGTCAGCAGTGTTTCTGAATGCTAAAGACGTCCATGGCTACAGCATACTGTCATATGCTAGGTCAACAGAACACAGACTTACAATTCACCCACTCAATAAGCAATGTTTATAACTTTCTTTTAGAAGTACACAGGGAAAAAATATTGGTGTTTATAAGGCAACCATCACTATTGCTAGTGCTCATACGTGGCCCCTAAACATAACAGTAGACTTTGACTTGTAACATCCTACAGACATGAACAAATACCTCGAAGCATGTGACATGTAAAGAATCGCTGTTCTTTTTTAAAGTAGTCCGACCTTTTAGCTTAGCTACATGTTAAAAATGACCCCAAATACGTTTGTAACAACATGGCAGCACCTGGGAAATCACCCAAATACTCTAGCATTGTGTCTGTGACTGCTACACTCATTTTTATTTACAAAAAAAAACACTTATTTTATGCTTTGTTTATCTGTAATATTTTCATAAAGGCTAGTTGCTTTCAATAGCCTTAAAAATAGTAATCAGGGCTCGGTATAATCCACTTGTCTAGTTCTGTTCACAATACATATTTTCAAATAAATACATGTTTTAATGATACAGTTTAATTTGGCCTTATTTAAAAGCAACCATCTCTTTGAGTCCCAGTGAGCATTCACAGCTTTGGTGGTGGAGAAAACGTACTCGGTTACTAACGTAACCTCGGTTCTCTCTAGAGAGGGAACGAGTACTGCGTAATATCTTACGCTATGGGGAAAACCTCTTTTCCACGAGATATTGAAGCCAAAAATTATCCTTTAATTTTGATTAATGTAAAACGCTGTGCGGCAGCGTGCAGACATAGGCAAGACGGCTCGCGCGCCTATTGGCTGCCCTGCGGCAACAGCAGCAAGCCTATCGAGAGAGGCCCTGCGTGACGTGACATCCAATGGGGGTGCTTCGCGCCCATTTCGTTGCGTCCCGCCAGAATAGGCGTGGCCTTGGCCTATAAATACGCTCGACAGGCTGATACAAACTGGTTTTCAACGCCGAAGCGAACCAGCGCTGTTGTATGCACGGCAAGATACGCAGTACTCGTTCCCTCTCTAGAGAGAACCGAGGTTACGTTAGTAACCGAGTACGTTCTCTTACGAGAGTATCTCTCGTACTGCGTAATATCTTACGCTATGGGGAACACAATGTAAGACGCCGTGCGTACTGGGATCCGACACCAAAGTCCCAAGGGCAGTAGCCCGGGGCTCATATAGTGCATAATCACCGTAGACTCACAGAGAGTCGGAGAAGAGAGGCTACCAGCATCATTCCCCACGAAATAGCATCCCATAGGAGCTAGTTATGTCAACAGTATATCCCGCAGACAGGGTGAACGCGTTCAGCCTGAACTGGGCAAAAATACGGGCTATTCAACACCCATGGAGCTGTTCCATCGATCAGTGAGCAATACTCAATCAAAACTCAGCATTCTGCGCCGGCGCAGCGGGACAGATAGTACTGAATTCTAGACCGACAGCAGCTTGGCCTGTAAGGCGGGAACTTCTAGGTTATAGAACCTTATAAATGTAGACGGCGAGGCCCAGCCCGCCACCATACAGATATCATGCAAGGAAATCCCACTAGACCACGCCCACGAAGAGGCCACGCCTCTCGTGGAGTGCGCTCTGACACCCAAAGGACGCAGGCCCTTAGAAGTGTAAGCCAGCGCTATGGCATCGACTATCCATCTGGATAGGCTCTGTTTTGATGCGGCCAGTCCCTTGGAGCGTCCGCCAAACAAAACAAAGAGCTGCTCGGTCTGCCTGAAGACAGACGAGCGGGACACATAAGCCCTCAGCGGCCTGACGGGGCAAAGGAGATTAGCATCCGCTTCCTCATTGTTCACCGGGAGGGCGCACAGGGAAATAACCTGGGCCCTGAACGGTGTGTTGAGGGATTTTGGCACGTACCCGTGCCTTGGTTTGAGTATGACTTTTGAGTCATTAGGCCCAAACTCAATACAGGACGCGCTTACTGAAAGTGCTTGCAAGTCCCCCACGCGCTTCATTGAAGCAAGAGCCACAAGAAATACCGTTTTGAAAGACAGGTGCTTCATGTCTGACAAATGGATTGGCTCGAATGGGGCACCTTTCAGGGCTTCCAGAACCGTAGAAAGGTCCCACATAGGGACTGAGGGAGGTCTGGAAGGATTCAGCCTCCGAGCTCCCCTGAGGAATCGCACGACGAGGTCGTTCTTCCCCAGTGACTGGCCAGACGTCGGTTTTGCAAACGCCGCTATGGCCGCCACGTATACTTTGAGCGTGGACGGGGTTCTACCCTTATCCAGCAGCTCCTGAAGGAAGGAGAGCACTTCCGTAACCCCGCAGTCTACGGGTGAAAAGCCCTGAGCTTGACACCAGGTAGAGAACACTGACCATTTCAAGGAGTAGAGCCGTCTAGTAGACGGGGCCCTAGCCTGCGTGATCGTGTTTAACACTCCCTCCGGGAGGTTAGCGGGTACCCGTTGATGGCCCACACATGTAGGGACCATAACTCCGGGTGAGGATGCCAAATCGAGCCCTTTGCCTGAGAGAGGAGGTCTCTCCTCACCGGTATCGGCCACGGGGCAGTGCTGGCCAGCTGCATCAGGACTGGGAACCAGGTTTGGTTCGTCCATAGCGGAGCCACGAGCAGCACTGGGCATCCATTTTCCCTGATTCGTTCCAGCACTTGAGGCAGGAGCGAGACGGGGGAAAAAGCATAGAGGGGGCGTCGGGGCCATACGTGGGCCAGCGCGTCCCTGCTCTTGGAGAAAAAGTTCGGACAGTGAGCGTTTTCCTGGGACGCGAACAGGTCCACCTGCGCTCTGCCGAATGTCTCCCACAGCAGTTGGATCGTCTGCGGGTGCAGCGACCATTCCCCTGCTGGGACATTGTTTCTGGACAGTCTGTCTGGTCCCAGATTCAGGTGACCAGGCACATGCGCTGCTTTCAGTGAAAGCAGGTTGTGCTGAGCCCAGCCCAGGGAAGCGTTTCGTCAGCCTGTAAAGTCTTCGGGACCTGACGCCGCCCTGGTGATTTATGTACGCCACCACTGACATATTGTCCGACCGGAGTAAGACGTGGCGGCCTTTTATCTGGGGACAAAAACGCCTTAGCGCGTTGTCTACTGCCAGCATTTCTAGACAGTTTATGTGTAGGAGCTTCTCCCGTTCTGACCACTGGCCAAAGAACGGTCTGCCCTCGAGCAGCGCTCCCCACCCCGAGGTGGAGGCGTCCGTGGACACCACCATAACACTCGAGGGAGTCCCCAGACTCACGCCTGACTGGTACCAGTCGGCTTTTTTCAAGGTTTCAGAGCCGAGACGCATTTCCTGTCGACCCTGAGGCGAAACAGACCAGCGGCCCAACCCCCGGGCGGAACTCGTGCTTTCAGCCATAACTGCAGTGGGCGCATGCGAAGCAGCCCCAGCTGAAGTACTGAAGATGCTGAGGCCATGAGGCCCAGCATTTTCTGAAACCATTTGAGCTGGACTATAGAGCCGCGGCGGAAGGATTTCACGGCGCGCTGAATGTTCAGTCCTCGCTCCGGCGACAGACGTGCTGTCATAGACAGCGAGTCCATCACTGTTCCCAGAAAGGAGATTTTCTGGCTGGGAGACAGCGAACTCTTCACCCAATTGACTGTGAGACCCAAATTCTCGAGATGCTCGAGTAATGCGGTCTTGTGTTCTATGAGCTCTGATCGTGATCGAGCTAGAATCAACCAGTCGTCCAAGCAGTTCAAAATTCGCATGCCCTGAAGTCTCAGGGGTGCGAGAGCCGCGTCCATGCACTTCGTGAATATACGGGGTGCTGGAGACAGGCCGAACGGTAGGACTGTGTATTGATATGCCTGGCCCTCGAAGGCGAATCTCAAGAATCGCCTGTGACGTGACGCAATCTGTATTTGGAAATAGGCGTCTTTCAGATCTATTGACATGAACCAGTCTCCCTGGCGCACGTGTGCGAGGATTTTGCTGGTTGTCAGCATTTTGAACTTGCGTTTCAGAAGCGCTTTGTTCAATTGTCGCAGATCTAGAATGGGTCTGAGACCCCCGTCTTTTTTCGGTACCAGAAAATATCTGCTGTATACACCCCCTTCGCTCTGAGCCTGAGATAAAGGTTCTATGGCCCCTTTGCTCAGTAGTTTCGCTATTTCGGTTCGAAGTAGATGAGATACTTCATTGTCCACCGTGGTTTCGACACGCGCCGTGCAACGGCGGGGACGTCGAGCGAACTGTAGCGAATAGCCTCTCTTTATAGTGTTCAACACCCATTCTGATACCCCGGGAAGCATTGCCCATGCATTCGCGTGGATAGCTAGAGGCAGAATGATATCCGGGCTCTGGGCGCGGCACAGCGGCGGATGCAGAGCTTCGGTGTGCTGAGACATGAACACTGTGTTTAAAGTGCGCGAGGCGGGGGGGCGCGCCGATCACGGCGGGCAGCCTGTTCGCACTCGCTTTCTCTATGACAAATTGTGGAGAGAGAACGAGCGGGACAAACCCCGTAGGGTACAGCGTGTCTGTGAGTGAATGTGGGCGCGGGACAGCAGGCACATTTACTGCACTGAAAACACCGTCGGCTTGCGCTGACTGAATATGTGTTGGTTTCGTTTTTACAGAGACCGTGGGACACGCACTGTGTAGTGTTTGTGGGCACTGTGTCGTGGGCACATTCACTACGTTTGCACAATCGACATGAGTCGATTTTATTTGTGCTAGCCCTGAACTGTGGCGGGCTGTGTCTGTGTGTGGGAATGGGCACTGTGACGTGGGCATTCTTACAACACTCATAACACCATCGGCTATGGCCGGGACACCAGAAAATACACTCTTTATTGGATTTATCTGGGTCGCCGTAAAAATGGCGTTAATGTGCAGGCAAGCGGGCTGTGGTACCGGCTTGTTTACTGCGAAATACACTGGAACAGTCACATTGTTTGGAACTGAACGAGCGAGAGGTTTCGGTGGAGTCTGGCCGCGGCGAGACTTAAACACCGTGGGTCTTAGCTGACTGTATGTGTGTTGGTTTCGTTTTACAGAAAACGTGGCACATGCAGTGTGTAGTGTTTGTGGGCACTGGGTTGTGGGCACATTCACTACATTTAATGCACAATTGACATGAGTCGATTTCATATGTGCGAGCCCTGCACTGTGGCGGGCTGTGTTTGTGTGTAGAAATGAACACTGGGCTGTGGGCATTTTTATTACCCTCAAAACACCATCGGCTGTGGCCGGAATACCAGACAATACATTGCTTATATGATTTTTCTGGGTCGCCGTGGAAACAGCATTTGTGTGCAGGCAAGCGGGCCATGGTACCGGCTTGTTTACTGCAAAATACACTGGAACAGTCACATTTTCTTGGAACTGAACGAGCGAAAAGTATCAGTGCAAGTCTGGCCGCGGCGAGACTAAATTTTATCTGCTGCAAGGGCTGGGATCGAACACGGGTCTCCCGTGCGATGGCTGTAGGTTTCGCCACTGAACCACAGGGGGAAACGACAAAAGCTTAAAATAGCTCGAGCACATAATAGAGCGTCATCACAGTTTTGTGTGTGTTGGCGTTTGTTTGCATGCGTGCGTGTTATACAACAGGCTCATTGCTGCAATATTGACATTTTCAGCCGCTCAAACTAAGAGGAACTGAGAAATGTTTGAGAAATGGAGATTGGTCCGGCCTCGGCGGGACTAAAAATACACTCTATCCTCATTTCGCCGATGACGCATGCCCACGGGGGGCGGGGTAGCTTTCTTATAACGTAAAGAAAGCTAGCCGCGGTTTAATGCTGGCCCGTTTCCCTGACGACTCGCGGGCAGAAGGGGGAGATCCACAGAGCTCGCCCAATCCTCACTGTCCGACGCGGGGATATAGCAGCTGGCCTCCTCTACAGATGCAGCTATCTCGTCGTCATTAATGGCGGAAGCGGCGGCGCGCGGCGGCCGTTGTCCGTCAGTGAGCGACTCGATTGAAGCTGGTGAAGCTGGCGGGCGAACCGGCGAGCTTTCACGGCTGGAGAAGGATCGGGGACCCGCTGAGTACGGCGCTTTGCGGCGCGGCACTACAGCGGGCGGGAGTCTCACTCACCATGGCAATAGCTGGCCTCCTCTACCGATGCAGCTATCTTGTCGTCACTAATGGCGGAAGCGGCGGCGCGCGGCGGCGCGCTGCGGCCGTTGTCCGTCAGTGAGCGACTCGATTGAAGCTGGTGAAGCTGGCGGGCGAACCGGCGAGCTTTCACGGGCTGGAGAAGGCTCGAGGACCCGCTGAATACGGCGCTTTGCGGCGCGGCACTACAGCGGGCGGGAGTGCAGACTCGGAGAGAAAATGCCAGGCAAGTCCTCAGAGTCGCCCATGGCAATAGTTCCACAGGAATGAAGCGTCTTCAAAAAGACGCTTGCTCTTTTAGAAGAGATACAAAACAGAGATAGAGTGTGAGTCGCAGCGGCGAACACACACTCAGCAGTGAAAAGGATATGAACGCCGGAAAGCGTAGCAGGTACGGCGGCTGAAGGCGGCGAGGTGAAGGCGGCGAGGTGAAGGCCAGCGACTTCAGGCTCGAAGGCTCGTCCCGCAGAAGGCTTACAATCAGACGGCGCGGCTTCTCACTCCGGATCCAGCGATGCAGTAGTGCTTCGCTGAAGAGTTGAAAATCAGTTTGTATCAGCCTGTCGAGCGTATTTATAGGCCAAGGCCACGCCTATTCTGGCGGGACGCGACGAAATGGGCGCGAAGCACCCCCATTGGATGTCACGTCACGCAGGGCCTCTCTCGATAGGCTTGCTGCTGTTGCCGCAGGGCAGCCAATAGGCGCGCGAGCCGTCTTGCCTATGTCTGCACGCTGCCGCACAGCGTTTTACATTAATCAAAATTAAAGGATAATTTTTGGCTTCAGTATCTCGTGGAAAAGAGGTTTTCCCCATAGCGTAAGATATTACGCAGTACGAGAGATACTCTCGTAAGAGAACCCGTATTTCTTAATAATATTTCAGAGGGGCAGCATGTATAATTAAAACAGCAGGGGGCCTGACACAGATCCTTGTGGCACTCCATGGTTTGCCAGTGTCAGAATTAGAAGTAAACACACAAATTGGTAATGGTCAGGTAAGGAGGGTCTTAACCAACTTAATGCCTGTCCTTGATTACTAGTGTAGTTTTCTAATCTATGTAAGATAGGGCCATGTTATATAGTGTCAAAAGCAAAACTAAAATCTAGAACTAAGAGTGAAATGCAGCCTTAAGCCCAATTTATACTTCTGTGTCGAACTTAAGCCGTAGCTACGCCGTAGGCTGTGCGTAGCGCGCGTACCCTTCGGCATACCCTGACGTGCACCTCTCCAAAAATGTAACAACGCGTCACTGCTACGCGGACGCAAGCGCTGTGATTGGTCTGCAAGAACCTCTCCCTCGGGTTTCACATGTTCCCTCTGCATGTGTAATTGCGCGTCAATGCGGACAACGACGCAGAAGTATAAATGAAAACCAACGCGTAGTGTATAGCATAGAGGCTCCGGCGTAGGTCCGACGCAGAAGTATAAATCAGCCTTTAGTCATATGCTAGAGGCAAGTGATTTTTAATTCTGAATGCTGTCTCTGTGCAATGATGGGGCCTGAGACATAACTGAAGTTCTTCAAAATCATTAGCCAAGTTGGCGCTGATTATAGCAGCCTCGGTAACACCTTATTACCAAAGCAAATTCCTTGTATATGCACAACACTACTTGGCAATAAAGTTGTTTCTGATTCTGATTATATTTACATGGTACATGTTAGGGTCATAGTATAACTGAATGGTATTTGGCTTGTTACCAGTGAGGCATTGGGTGTTTGTGTTGGTTGGCTGAGCATTCGTGTTTGTTTGTCTTTCGACATACGTGCCCCCCTGACCCTTGCTGTCAGACTTTCAGTCTTGCAATAATCGCATATTTGTAGTGACGCTGTAATAACCTTGGTCCAAAAACAGAAACGCAACGGTCAGACACCAGAATCTAAAAACAAACATTGGTTTCTTTACTGCCGACTTAATTGCCAAGCTGTGTTACTTTGAATTAATGCCCATTATTCAATTCTCATTTATGTTAAACTTAATTATGATAATGTCTCTGGAATAAACTTAATGAAGCACTTTCTCTCTCTTTTTTTTCTCAGGTTTATCTGGAGAGATTATTAACATATGCAGAGATTGATATCTGTCCTGCTAACTGGAAGAGGATCGTTTTGGGTGCCATCCTGTTGGCGTCAAAGGTGTGGGATGATCAGGCCGTATGGAATGTCGACTACTGCCAGATCCTCAAAGACATCACCGTGGAAGACATGTGAGTGTTTTTTGTTTTTTTTAAAGGCAGACTTTCAGCACCAGAAAAAAAATCTAATGTAATGTTAATACTCAAATATTGTGGAACAACAATTAGATACTACATTAGCTATTTATCCATCCACATATCACTTACAAACTCTAAATGGAATGGCAAGATGTGCATAAACATTTAAAATTTCACATAAACAAAGTATGCACTGAATTGAGGCAGACATTTTTTTATCCGATAAGAAGACGTGCATAAACTATGATAGAAACACATTTACCGAATAAAGTTCTATATATGCATGACTTTGTCCGAAGATCATGTGATTGGATAACGGGACTAATCAGTAGACCAAATTCTAATTGCACACCATCTCAAATGTTGTTTTATTCATTCTGAAATGTTTGAGCCAAAGTCTGCCATCAAAATGATTTGGAATGATTTTGCTCTCAGAACAATCACACAAGATTGCATTCACAAACATCAGGCATCCGCCTCCAAATGCAAGACAACACAGTAGCGTTTGTCATTGCTTTTCGCCTGCATGCTCTGAGGTGCAAGTAGTTTATTATGTTGGGAAAAAACGGCTTAAATGTCTTTTGCAACTTTTGATGGAAACAGCTATTGATGCTTATAAGATATGACTTTTTAGCATCTGAAGAAATTAAGGTACCGTATATAATTTCCCTGAAGGCAAAATTGACCTGACAAATATAAATACACACTTCACACTTTCAGCATGTTGTCACATCTGTCCTTTCAACTCCTGAGTACACAGTTATTTTAAAGTCCTGACTATAAATTCAGTGACGGAGGCCGTTATATTGTCCTCAAAGCATTCCACAAACAGCAGAGGACCAGAGAGTGTGGGTTTGTTAGTGTTTGTTGTCTTTTTTTGTCAGAAGTGTCTCTGTTGGCTATATTTAGTTGGCCGGTTGGAATAATTATGTGGTTGGTAGTAAAGAAGTTTTGCTAGTGCTGTGAAATTTGGGGATGTATAAAGGAAGATTTTTTTTTAATATGAACGGATCAGGACTGGTTGGTTTTTTTTTTTTGTCAGAATTGAGGTTTTAAAATGAAAAGGCATTGATTTTCATTGAAAGATGCTTTTCTTGAATAGCTAGACTGTCAAGATTTTCTTTTCGCTTATTTCCACCCACTGACAAATGTCAGAAGGAACATTCACAAAGCTAATTATCTTTGCTTTCTTTCTCTCTCACCAGGAACGAGTTGGAGCGGCAATTTCTGGAGCTGCTTCAGTTCAATATTAATGTTCCATCGAGCGTCTACGCCAAGTACTATTTTGACTTGCGTTCACTTTCCGAGGCGAACAACCTCAACTTTCCCCTGGAGCCTCTCAGCAGAGACAAGGCCCAGAAACTGGAGGTGAGGGGGTCAAGACCACTTCAAATTACTAACACACATTATATAGCTCAGGATATTTAACTAAGACTGTAATTTTAGAGCACATTCACATCCCAGTGTGGTATGGATTCTATGTTATCCAAGTGTGGTGGTATTGGACCCCACATATGATTAAAAGTATTTTAAATTATATTCTAATTAATATAGAAATTATTTATGTAGAAATGCTTATCCTTGATTATTAATCACTCATTACATATACATTGAAGCAGAAGTGGATTCCAATCCACCCCCTTAACAAGAAAGTTCAATATCTTGGCAGATTGTTAAATTTAATCTATTCCAAAAAGTTATAAGGAATATGGCAGTGAAACTTAAAAGCTTGCTTTGTTATAACTCTCAAAAAGAAGGAATATGGTGACATGTTGTATTGGGCCATTGGTTCAGTAGCAGCAGAGTAATTACCTCGCCTGAATCCCCATATGTGTCTTTTGCCAGCGTTCAGCCTCGATGCTGCCCAATTACAGTCCTGACTAGACCAGGCCTATAATGATCTTAGTTCAGTGTGTTGGTGTGTGTGGTTGCTCTTGGTGTTGTACTAGCCCATCTAGAGTCAGTGGTCTGTGGGTGGACAGCTCAATCAGTCAGTCAGTGGTTTGTGATCTAGTTCTTTCACGAGGACCAGCCCCCCGCTTTCATACTGCACTGGCCCTCTTTATACACTCCCACACACAATCAGCTGTCATCTCAAAATAACGGATGCAAGCTGTATCTTGTCGCAATATTGAAACTTTTTCTGGTTTATTCTTGGAGGTGTTTGTATTTGGAAATTTGGTTTGTGCATCCGAAAGTACAGATTTGGCCAATACTTTTGTGACACTTTAACCTGTATAAAATGTGTATTCTGTTTCTACTCAGTGTTATTGTCATCTCTCATAATTCAGCCAATAATAATAATAATTTAGATAATTTAGAAAAGAAAAAAAGGTTCTAGAACAGAACCCTGGGGAACAAATTGAGTAAGGGCAGCTTTGGGTGGTTTGTTCTACAGAATAGAAATACTGTATCGAATATAATCGTATACAGATATATACACTATAATTATACTTTTAAACTGTTGCCTATATCCATTCAGACCCAGTTCATGGAAAGTCTTCTGATGGTCCAGTTCCACAGTCATAAAAAACCTGGAAACATTTAAAAAATAGTTTTCTGGGCCTAAGTCAAAGAAATACATAAAAGCTTTAAAAGTAATTTAGATGCTTAAATGTTATTTTTTCCTAATATGATCAGTGTTATTAAATGGAAGTAATTAAAGATGTATTTGTAACTGAGAAAAGGCAATATTATGGTCTCATTAAAATCCCAGAGAGTGAAAATGCAAAGGTAGAAATTATGTTGAAAAGGTCACTATAAGGTCACAATACACTATCATTAAAATGTTTGCGGTCATTAAGATTTGTTTAAGAAATTGTTTTATAAAAGAAAATGAAACTAACTATATTGGAAAAAGTGACATTTAAGAGGTTTTAAATGTTGTGTTTTTTTTACATTTTTAAATGTTATATAAAAAGTTGTTCTTTTGAACTTTCTGTTCATTAAAGAATCGGGAAATATGTGTCACGGTTTCCACAAAAAATAAAAAGCAGAACAACTGTTTTCAACATTGATAATAACCAGAAATGCTTCTTGAGCTGCAAATCATCATATTAGAATGATTTCTGAAGGTAATGATGCTGAAAATTCAGCTTTGATCACAGGAATAATTTAAATTGTGTCTATCTCCCCTTCTCATGTTTCTCACAGGCGATCTCCAGGCTTTGTGACGACAAATATAAAGACTTGAGAAAAGGAGCCAAGAAGCGCTCAGTGAGTGCAGATAACCTGACAGTGGTCAGATGGTCCCCGGCCATCATATCCTAATATCGGTGGACGTTGGGGACTTTCACGAGAGACTGAGAAAAAGAAACTGTCAGAAGAAGCGTTCTCTAGGAGGACACATACATGCTTCGTACCTCCACAAGACTCTTGAGCCTTTCTCCCTGCTGGTCGTATGGCTGCTGTATATACGAGACACCCACACAAAGATCACTTTCCAACCTGTGGCTTATAGGAGAGAGACAGAGAGAGAGAGGAGGACACTGCTACTGCACTTCAGAAAAACAGGAGGATATATAAACGAGGGAGAAAGATGCCCAATGACTGGGACAGCATTCCAACAGCTCTGTGTCATACATGTTTGCCATTCTAGGTGAGGAAGTATTCGCACCATGATGTTGTCTGGTTAGAAAAGTTTCACCTGGATGTGTCGTATCAAGATGGCCAAAATCAACCACTTCTCAAGATATCATTCCTAAAAGTATTTTTTTCCGTGAGCTGATCACACTAGTAAATCACCACTGTAGTTAACATTTTGTTTAAGATTTATTTTAATTAATTTAAAAGCATCCTTAATGACAGTTTATTAATCTGAAAATAGTCTTTAATAATGCACATTAATGGGAAAATATACAATTTGGATATCTGTTTAGTCTGATTATTTTTCTTATTTTTTTTAATAATTTCTTTTTTATTCTTTTTTCCAATTTGTAATACTTGATCAAGGCAGTTTGTGTCATTTAGTCTTAATGGAAGTTGGCTTTGTATTTACAAAAGGAGAGTGTTGTGCGTTTCCATGTAACGTTCCTGGGACTTTCCTTTTGAAGCGGAAATTACAGTAATTGGATGCCGTGAAAAAATACGTTTCAATTGAAAATTTACTATGTCAAAATAGACTGAAATTGGATGTTGTAATACTGTAATCAAAGTTTTTTTCTTTCTACAAAGCCAACAATGACGTTCCATGACCTTGTATAACCTTCACATTCTTATTATTTGTATACCCGTCTCACCCTTCGCTTCAACAAACGATGGATATACACATGCTGTGTCAGTCATTTCCAAATTCTCAAAGCAATACATGCTCTGTCCTCTATTGTATACAAAACATGCTAGAAAGATTGGAGTTAATTTTTGAAAGGGTCCTTGGTTCCTTTTGGTTACAATTGATGTCTTGAAGTCCAAAAACATGCTATTAAAGGTCAGGCTAATGGGTCCACTGCGATAAAAATGTTCGGACAGATTGCAGTGTTTTATTTGTCAATTACAATGCGTCAAACCAGAGACTGGATTGAATTGGTGAAGAAGAGGAATTCCTGCTGTATCCACTGCCATCACCTGTGGTGCCTGCGTTCAGCGGGGATATGTCCTTAGATATAGAATATCAAATTTAACCATGCTATCTTCCATTCTCATTAAGACAACAAAATTAGTGTTTAGCAAAAGAAGTTAGTTGGTTTTGAAATCGGTTCTTCCCAGTTCAAAAGATCAGCAAGTGTTGAGTTACGCTATCAGATGTGTGTGATAATGATTTGTTATATACATTGTGATCCGTCTGCCAAGAGAGACTGAGACATATTCATCTGTGAGACTTATTGACAATTAGAACTTCCAAAAATATCTTTTGTATATTGTACATACTTAAAGCTACTTAAAGAAATTGAATTATGATCTTGAGATATTTATATGTGACCAGTATTTAGTTTTCGTGTTAAATTCTGGTCAGTGATGGATAAGAATTTGAAAAATATAAATATGTTGGTTGTTTTGTCAGGAATAAGTCCATCTTCTGGGATCTGACACCGTTTTGAAGCGCTGTTATAGAGTTGTTTTTCTTTATTCTGTCCTCAACTGAATTTCCAGTTGAGTTAAACCTTTTTTTATGCACCACAAAAAGTGGTAAAGCAATTTCCCAATGTTATGTTGACATTAATGTAACTTTTCATTTTAGCAGCAATGATAAAAGAAAGCAATTTTCCATTCTTCTTGCTACAGATGACATCAAAATGGCCATTATTTTCAAGCAGTGTGTGTTTATTCTTACATTGATTATAATCTAGATTTTTTTTATTTTGTATTTTCCAATGCCCAAAAAAGTCTTAACAAATGTACTTAAATAATTTTATCTATAATCTGCACACTTTGTGTCTTTGTATACAATACTGTGAGTCGGCTATGTGATGTTAACACATCCAACTGGACATACGAGAGTTATACATTGTTTACAAGATCAAAAGACAAAATAGGAAATTATATTTTGCATGAAGACAATTAAGCCTAATTTAGGGCCATAATATTTTATTTATTTCTGAGAAAGTTTCTCAGAGTTTCTGAGAAAAAAGTCAGAATACAGAATTTCTTGTGAAGGGAAAAAAAGTCGGAATTCCGAAACAAACTCGGAATTGGAAGAAATAGTCCATTCTGACTTTTTTTTCTCGCAAATGTGAGTTTATATCTCACAATTCAAGTCGCCGTAAACAAACTTGACGTAAACAAGTTTCCATACGAATTAAATTTTTGGGGGGGGGAATGTGGTTAATAGGCTTAATTATCTTATTCATACAATATATAATTTTTAATTTCTTTTGATTTTGAAGTGAAATATAACCCAGACATGTTCTTGACTGGTTCGTGAGATTCAGCACTCGTGTCTAATTACTTTTAGCACATCTTGTGACAAACATTCTGGACAAAGCGTGAAGCTAAGACCGCGAACACAGATGTTTGTTTTGGTTTATTTCCTAAAGATGAAGGATGTTCTTCTCAAGGAAGATCTGTTCTTTGTAAATGGTGGCGCTTTAGACTCCCTCTGCACATTTTAAGAGTGTTGGAAATGGTTTGAAGTCTGGGAAACAATGGAAAGACTGATTAAAAGCATTTGAAGATTGTATTATTGTATTTATTTCTGTGAGCATGTGAGGAAGCAGCCCAGCGTTGGATCTGAAGGTGTTGTAAACTCGAGTGAGTGGCGTGTTTTAGCCGTGTGCACTGAACTCTACCTCTGCAGAGTTTTTTGATTCTTATTTAATACCTCTCTCTTGATCTTTCCATCTGTCTCTCTGTAATCCTTCTCGTTTTCATTGCAATTTCTAGGAAATTACAAATTCAGATCTTTCAGAACATTTATACTATAAATGGTTTCCTGTGAAAATAAGAAAACTGCTGTAATTGTGAGTTCTAATTTTATATTCAGTCACTGGTTGGATGCCTGTTATCATGAATAATACATTGTTGTTGTCATTTGTTTCTGTTCCAAAGGTCAAACCCTTCCTCGATATCTGTTTTCATTGTGCCAAAGGCTGAATCCTATCTCCTATGTATGATCTTAGTTCATTCTACTTTCTGTTTAACTAAGTGAACCCAGTCGCCTGCGGTCAGGAGCTGGAGGCTACAATGGTTGCATGCAGTTTCTTTGGTTCTCGGAATATGATTTTTAACTGATGCTCCCAGTTCAGAAACAATGTTTAGAAACCGCCACAAGAATAAACTTTTAAAGTTGCAATAAAACTGATTTGATGTGTTTTCATTGATCCTGTTTTTATTATACAGGATTAGGGACTACATTATAAAATATATTGGAAGTGAATATTTTTCAGGGTAGATTTTTTTTTTTTTTTTTTTTTTTACATTTCTGCACAAACATTCACATTTAAAAAAAAAAGTAAGGTTGACTTTTGGTGGCAAAATAATAGCTATTTTTTTAATTGTAATTTATTATTATTAGTATTGTAGATCTGATTTCTACAAAGCCCCTGCTTCCAAAAAAAAGAAAGCCCAGAGTGCTCTGATAGGCCAGATAACCCAGTGCATTCTGATTGGCCAAACACCTCAAGCGTTTGTCGGAAATGGAACAGCCCTTACCATAACCAAAAGCTACGGCTTCAATAGCAATTGTGAACACAAACAGTTAATAATGTCATCAGTTTTACCGTATCAGGGCCCATGTCAGATTCTGAAAATGCAGATGATCAAGCAGATCGATTGGAACCAACTCTGCAATTCCTGATTTCATCCGTTTTTGGAAGGATAATCAAAGGGGTTTTGCTTTCGCATCGAAACGAACAGCATCTCCACAACGTGGTGACAACACTACAATTCACTGAAGCCTTGTCTTCTTTTCTATGCCTTTACGTGAGCATTGTGATAATATTTCACACTGTGACAGACATTTGGGAAAACAATATCTGGACTTCGATCGAGGCATTTTTGGCAGGTCTGGATCAGTTCTCTGTTAAAATAAATCCCGTTTGTGGGACACTGTGAGCTTTGTAACTTTGTAACAAATCATGCACAAATAGATCATAAAGGAAACGAAAACCATTAAAAAGCATCATACTGCCTCTTTAAAAGAGATACTATATAGACATCAAAGTGTTCTTTGAGACAGCGCCACCTTTTGGTCAAAAGTTATAATTAAATTTCCAAAAATGCTAATAACATTTTAATGAATTTGCTTATTGTAATGACTCTGGTCTTAATAGTTTCCTTGGGTTATGCCAGAAACATAGATACCAAGTTTGCCATATTTGCCCAAACTTCCTTTCCGTCATCTTTTATTTCTTTTAAAACCTTCTTTTTCGCACTTCTCCTAGACCATTCGTCCGATTTTCACCAAAATCGAATTGTATCATCTCCAGACTAAAAGTTATGGATTTCGTGTCGATAGACGAAATCGTTTTTGTATACTATAGCATCAAATTTGAGTTATGCTGCCAAAATGACTATTCGGGCTTTATCTCTGCCATGCCTTCACAATTTGACACCAAACTTTGTATGTGTCATTGTCACCTCACTCTGACCACATCACATCGATTTTGTAACTGTGACACCTATCTGTCGAAAGTGATAAACAATTAAATCATCTTATATAAGTTACTGTATATATGTTTTTTTTTTAGCCATTTGCCCAAAATTCTCTTGAAATGTCTTTAATTGCTCCTTGCTGCAGTTGGTCTGACACTCCCAGCCATGTTGGCAACTGTTGTTGTCATCTTGCGCTTGGGCCTGGTAATGGTTGATTGCAGCTATATTTATTATTATTATTATTATTATTCAATAAATACTATGAATAAAATACAGTTCATTGCTTTAAAAATGGAATGTTGGAGCTATAAAGCCATACATTGCATTAACTTAACTATATTAAATAAATAGTTCAATGTCCAAAAATAATGCATTAGCTATAATAAAGGAAGGTCATTCTGTATTTAGCATATGGTCTATTCATTTCCATCCTAAGTCTTTGGCTTTGAACCTCTAAATGTGTCCCTGGTGAACTACACCATTGCTAGTTGCCTTAAAATGGACCTTAATCTAGCAGAGCTGGCCAGCTAATCCAATTACAGAGATAGGGAGGCCAGAAAGAAGAAATTATTGAAATATTTAAGGCTGTATTAACAATCATTTGCTCTGAATTGTCAATCATCACAAATGTGGAAAATGTATTCGTGTGTTGAAAAGAACAAATTTGCTTAGACTTGCAATTGCTGTATGAGTTGCATTGTCTTTTCCATACAGGCATAAAATTAAACTGTTGTTCGCCTACCCACTTTTCAAACAGGATGCAATTTGCTGTACTCCTAGTGTAATTAATCTTATAAACACATTCCAAAAAAAGAAATAATCTCCCTACGTGATTCCCCAAGACAGATTAATAATAATATTTAAGCAGAACCCAAGAAAGTTCGATGCAAAACAGCCTTTAATAAACTTGTTCATGAATAACATTATATATAAACTTACAGACACACTACAACTTCCCTTAATGCATCCAAAATATCAAACCATGTTTTACACTAAGTCTTCACTAGCAGCTGCCAATATATAATTTGTGTATCTATAAGTCTCCATTCATTAGAACGCAAGTCCTTCAAAAGCTGTCTAGATGTTCCTCATTCAGAGGTCATTTAGAGAGGTCTAAAAGCTTCTAGAGATTCCATCATGATCTACTATGATCCCAAGGCATCCAGTCATGTCAAAAACCACAAGGACAGAGTTAAAGAGGGGCTTCTTTTTAATAACGTATAATAACAACCTAGCGCATCGCTGATAGAAGCCAACCATAAAGGGACCTCATAGTTTCAGATTAAAAGTTTTCAAATTAAATTGGTAACACTTTATTTTGATGGTCTCTTTTGAACATTCTTTTGACAAAGTAACTTTGCAGCTACATGCATGTCAACTTATTCTAACACCAGTCTACTAATACTCAACTAACACTATGAGAGTTAATAGACATGTAGGTGCAGCGTTAAATAGAGAACAGAATATGTTAGTCAAACATCAAAATAAAGTGAAACCATTAAATTTGCTGCGTGATCTCGACACCCAACAAAACTCTCGCAGTTATGTAAATGCCTTTATTATCTTAATATCAAACAAATGCACCAAAATTAAACTCATGTCGACAGAAAGAGTCTTTCCCAAGGATTATGCCACTCAAGACCCTCTATTAACTGGCATTGAAATACTTTCCATCATACATGAGGATTTAATACGGGTTATTTGATGCCTGATGCAGCTAGTTATTCTCCTGTAAGGACAAACAGAGTCCAAATATCACAGCAAGGCCTGCGTGCCGGCATGCCTTTGGTGGGTAAGAATAGCCCCACAATGGAGCTCACATCTCTCGTCTTCTGTTGTCTGAGAACAGTTGTTGTCAGGACGGAGGAAGAGGTAAGATAGGAAGCCAAGTTGGTGGTTACTCGTGAGTCTTACCGTTGCGGACTACACCGAACCTGGTGTAAAAGGACCTGAAGAGGATTTTGAGTGCTTGTAAATGGGGTTTATTTTGAATGCCTGCTTGGACTGAGTTTAATACAGTCTGTAAAACTCGTTTTCTTATGTGGAATCAAGTGGGCTGTGCTTTGACCAGCGAGATATTCTGTGCTACACTATTGGGGTTTGGAGGCCTAAATCTGCTGGCATGGCTAAACTAGCTGCATCAGGCATGATATTCATAACTCTGAACCACAACGTCACCCTCACAGGTATGTGTACACTTTTTACTATTTTAAAACGCATTTATACAGAAGCTCCAGAAAGTATTTGTGCATTTAAACCATACCAACAATGTCTGAATGTCATTGTATTTGATTTAAAAAAAGAAAACGACATTTATTTTAAAGATAGCACATTTTTACATGCACATAAGTTTGTTAGATTTTAAATGATAAAACAATAGAAATACTGTTTGAAGATAATGAGGATAAGTATTTGCACACTTGCTGGTTGTCAAACATTAGTGGATGTTGGTAATAAATGTGATAAACTACACCTGACTTTGTCCCATGTGAATCACCTTGACACCAGTTCCTTCATTTAAAAAACAGCTAATTTGTTGGCAGATGCCACATGTTTGTTTATTTATTTATTTTGTATCTCATGCAATAATACTTATACATTCTGTACTGTCCAAATACTTTTTGGGGCCATTGTATCATTGTTTAGTATTTACAGAGTTTTGACAGTTTATGCATAATGCAAAATAAAGATGAGGCAGCACTTTATTGTACAGTCCTGTTCCCCATGTACATACAATGTAGTTATTATAGTTATACCTGGGTAATAACTAGCAACTGACCCTGAACCTACCCCTAAAACTAACTTTAACCCATGTAGTTACCTTATATTACCAGTACTGAAAGTGTGCGTACTGTAAAATAAGGTGCAACCTAAGATGATTTATTTGTATACATCTTCTCTAAAATGTCTGTAAAGTGACGAAATCTCTTTAACGTAGATGTAAGATTGTAAGTATTTAGGCAAAGCCATAACATCAGAAACAATATCCTTTGAATGTCAAGCACACAATTGATATGATCCTGCCAGTCTACTGCTACATATACTCTAGTCTAAAACATATACAGTATGTAGGCATATCTTATATATTGACATCAAAACAATACTGAACTTTCATTTGTCAAAAGAATACCTGTCTAGTTTATTTGTTCAATTGAACAACATTAAGTCCATATCCAGATCAATTTGAAAAGGAACATTATAGTTTATTTCAGAATAAGATCTGTATCAACTGTATGCTTGTTTTCTTTCCTTAGGGAAAGCATGGCTCATCTTGGTGGTATTCCTAAGGATCCCTGTCTTGCTGTTTGCTGGTTATCCCCTTTACCAGGATGAGCAGGAGCGATTTGTGTGTAACACCATTCAGCCTGGTTGTGCCAATGCGTGCTATGATATGTTTGCCCCTCTTTCCCTTTTCCGATTCTGGCTGGTGCAGCTCACCACCCTGTGCCTTCCCTACATGATGTTTGTCATCTATGTGATCCACAAAGTGAGTTCTGGCATAGCTGCTGATAGCGGAACTTCTGAGTCCATAAAAGCAGACTATCAAGAATCGTTCGGGAAAGCATCTCTTTGTAAGACCGTTGTGAAGGCTGAGAAGGGGCGAGTGGAGTACTTCACAGGAGCCTACATCTTGCATTTGTTGCTTCGGATACTTGTAGAAGCTGGATTTGGAGCTGCCCATTATTATTTGTTTGGCTTTCACATCCCCAGACGCTTCATGTGTCAGCAGACACCCTGCACAACCATAGTGGACTGCTACATCTCTAGACCCACTGAGAAAACCATCCTGCTGAACTTCATGTTGGGGGCAGCTGCTTTGTCCTTGCTGCTAAACATGTGCGACTTTATCTGTGCCATCAAGCGCTCTGTGAGGCAAAAAAGCAAAAGAAAGATGCTGGTGGAGAAGATGTACGCAGAGGAGCAGTACTACCTGTCAGCGAATGGGAATCAAGGTGCGGATGTCAGCATCCCGCCAAATCAAGACGTGAAGGGACCGGGAGGGTTCCGCAAAAGAGGGACCAGAAACTCGAGTGGCGATGAAGCTGCTTCTGTGCTTTTGGAGGATGACCCTCCACCACCCTTACCTCTTGGAGGAATGTCTGCAATTTCTGGAATGCCTGGTTCTAACAACAATGATGATAGCAGCAGCTACCAACCCACCCAAGAAGAGGGGATGGTAAGAGAGGGCAGTGAAGTGGCACTGTACCCCACTGAGCCTTTGGGAAGTCCTAAAACCATCCGAGTTAGCAAACACAGTCGTCTCAAACCTCCGCCCCCTCCACGAAGGGACAAACTAGCTGCTCAAGGTGCAATTGATGTCTCTGGAGCAAATGCAGTGTGTACCCGAAGAGTAGGTCAATATACTCTGGTAGAAATGACTACCGGTGAAGACATACCGACTTGCATCGGAGACGGCCAAGAGAAGAGGTCAGAGTGGGTTTGAGTGTTACTCCAGAAGACTATCAATGTGAATTTGGCTACTGGCATTTTTAGCATGTATTCTCATACATTGTAAGTTCTGAAGTAGCATTTCAAGCGCACGTGAGATGCAAAGAAAAGTTGTTTGGAACTTGACTGGAATAGATTGCTTGTAGAAGCACGGTGAAATGCAAGGTATTATTAGAAGATGTCAACGTCATGATACATGCCACCCATTGAAACAACAATGCCTATCCGCATCCACCTGCCTCTCTCATGTTTGTGTTAGCTCTTTCTTTCACCAACCAGACGGGCCTTGACCTGCCTTGACCCTGCTACAATCAGGGGACAGCTAAGGCCATTCTAAAAACAGGCCGGTTGCAACCACCCAAGATCTGTGAGGATGAAAAGCTAAGACTGACATTCTTTCTGCTTCAACTGGGGTGGCCACCTAAAAAGAACAACCCTGAGGGTATGAAGGTGCTACCTGCTTTAAAGGGCCTCCAAAATCCTCTAGCCTGCAAAATCTCAGGGACTGTCAAGTCTCAATCAACAGCACCCCATCATAACGCAATTACTGCCCAGACTGCTTTTGTATTTATGGAGGTAGCTTGTAACACTATTTCAAGGACCTGCTGGATTTTGGTTTGGAGCTTTAGAACAAACACTTAAAATAGAGCTCCATAATCTGGTGTAACACGAGAGCAAGACAATGCACGCATTTCAGACTCTCAGAAGCTAGCCGCAACATGCAAACAATTTTATGTGTTAGCGTTGGACAGTCACCTAGACCGCAGCCCTTCTGTCCTCACAATGTTAGTCATGTGTCTTATTAAACACACCAGAGACCTGTCTATTTATGATGTGTCCTTATACACCACTGATGCTGCTTGCTGCTAGGCATTATGGACTGCTTCAAAAGTACACTCAGGGAATAAAGTAGACTCAGGGAATAAATCAAATGTATAAATGAACTGCTTGCATGTATCCACAGGCCTATTGTAACAAGTTAAAACTATACTGTAACATTATAAAATGATTTACCTTTTAAAGCAATTTATTACATTACATTATCAACAGGGGAAGCTAAAGGTGTTTATAAGGACTACAACAATTTTGTAATATGTCCAGCATGTAAACTTACATCGTTGAGGCTTTTTTTAAAAAACTTTTGTTGTTGTTGTTGTTGCAATTGGCCAATTCTCGGCATTTTTTAAATATGATGTGTGAGAATTGCCCTCTAATGGCTATTATCATATTGTGTCCGCATTAATGCATTGTATTGCACAACGTGTTTTTTTATTCAAAGAGAAGAAAATTAAGGTTGTTTTTGGAGTTTGTTCTTGATATGACATTTAAGGTGAAATCTTGTTCTAAATTGGTTTGAACCCAAGGAACTTGACTGTCACCCATGTGTGCAGCTTCCACTGTTACTGCTCTCACTGAGACTTACTGCCCTCTGCTGGCAAGAGTTGGTAATGCACTCCACTGGCTTATTTTTTTATTTGTCACAGGAGTCTTTACAATCAAACTTAAAGGAATAGTTCACCTCAAAATGAAAAGGTTAAACTAGGATTGATCGCAGCCAGAGCCAGGGATCTATCTAGCACCCCGGAAGTTGTCTTTATTTGGTCAGGTAAGGGTGTATTAAATCAACGAAACTTAACACGCATAACGTTACGAAATAACACCCCAGACACGGTGCACTCACCATGGGAAAATGAGTAAAACTGGGAGAATGAAAAATATGATACACCGGTGTTTTGCCAGATGAGAGATTAATCTATGTAGGCTATAATCTTTTTTACTCTTTTAATTCATCTTTTAACTAGGCTACCATATTTTTAATTTTCCTTGCTTTTATTTTGTGATTATTTTAATTCATTTCTGTAGAGCACTTTGAATTGCCATAGTGTATGAAACGTGCTATATAAACTAGCCTTGCCTTGCTTTAAATAATACTTTTGTTGTTTTAACTTTTCCATGTGGATAATCAATTAAATCTCAATTAAAGATTTTAAGACTCGTGTATACACGGGTTTCTTGTATACAAACAATACCGGATGCGCGCGCATCCAGGGGGCAAAAAAAACTCTATCTGTTATGCCCAGTTCTGTAAAAGAACATTGTAATTAACGTAGATTTCGCATTGTTTGTAATTTCTTGTTGACTCAATAATAAACTGCAATTTCAGAGATGGATCTGTTTGTTTGTGTTTCATATTAATATAACATTATGTAAAACGTCCAACTGTTTACGGATCAAAATCCGGACATACCGTGATGCATGTATGAATTATCATGTTAGACTAAGTTAGTAATTTAATAGCCTCTATAGAGCCCGAATTTGCTTTTAAATAAGTTAACCTTGTTTACGTTACTTTACGACCTGCAACATATCATGACTGCAAACATAGGCTGTAATGTTACTTTACTGTAAATCAAAGATTTGACGATGGATTATGTGGGAAGTACTACCTCCGACCGTGGCGATTATATTAAAAAACTTACTCTCAGCAATGGTGAGATCTTGCCGGATCTAGCCGCAATACCTGACGATCTTTGGATTGTGGATGACAAGAAGTGGCCAGCAATTGTATATATATATATAGCCTAATTGTCTAATTCAGACACCAAGTCTGTATACAAGAGAAATGATTAGAGCGTACAAATCCCTTGATGCATACAACTACGTGCTATGTGGTCATGTGCAGCTCGTCAAGTACTTTGATGCTGCACCGGATTTTTGCGTGTTGAGGTCAGATGTGCTCCCTATCAAAGGCAAGGCATTAAAGCCAAGCCTTATGGTGCCTGGGTGTATGTCCATAAGGGCCTTGGTTACATCATTACGGCTAACTCCAAATGCATGGCAGGGTACGTCTATCCAAATGTATCTGCCATCAGAAACCCTTTCCTCCTCCGGTACGAAGACCGCGGGTCTTTTGCCCCCTGGCTGCGTGCGCAAACAGTGATGACGTCGCCGAGAAATCCATGTATACATTATTGTTCAGGCATCTGCTGTTGCAGCGCGTAAACGGTGTCGTCACGTGTTGTCTGTTACTTTCCTCAGCGCAAGTGTAGCTAAAGATAAATCACGCTCGTTTCCGATTTATCGATGACGGTTTTACTTTTATTGATTGATTTCATATAATTAGTCCATTAGATGGGTCGAAATTTTATTTGCATGTCACATAATTTTTGCATTAACATTTTTAAGATGTTAGCTATATTTGGTTTTAAAATGTCACCAATTAGGTAGGCTATAAAGCGGCCTGAGATTGAACTTCTGGGTTTGACTTTTGAACGCTTTCTTGAGGAATCATAGGCAAGATTTGCCTCTCAATGGTTTTATTCTGTCTGTAAAGCGAACTATTAACGCTTCCTACTACAAATGGTTGTGGTCTCATGTTATTTTTCTTATAATATTGATGAACTCGCCAAAATGATTAAAAGCAAATAATGATTTTGAGGACAACATATTATTCATATAGGCATAGGCCTTTTTAAATATAACTTTTCAACACTTTCTCATAGTTAACGTTTTATGTTCTGTCAGCGACACATACATTGAAATAATGGATGATCAGAAGATTTGATTAATTCATTTATCGGTAGCCTTAAAGTTAACGCTTAAACATTTCCACACTTTCACACAGAACACACAATGCACTTAATGTTCGCGTATTGCTCTCGGATGGATAGAAATTTACATATCTTTAGTACTTAGCCTCGAACTAGCCTATCTGATCGGCTACGTGTAATTTACCAAATCATCTGATAATGTGTAGTTACACTACTTTAGGCTATTTAAGACGATACAATCTTGCAAATTAAAGGAGTAGGTCACCAAAAAATGAAAATAATTTTCTCACCATAAAGTTGTTCCAAACCTGTAGGATTTCACACACACTTTTTAAAGAATGTTGGTAGATTAACAGTTGCTGGTCCTCACTGACGTCTAGTAGGAAAAAACAAATGCTATGGAAGTCAGTGAGGACCAGCAGCAACATCAACATTCTTAAAAATGCCTTTTGTGTTCAGCAGAAGAAAGAAATTCATGCAGGTTTGGAACAACTTTGAGTAAATGATGACAATTGTGTAATTCGTCACATTGGCCGCTAGGTGGAGACACAGTACATCAAAATAAGTCGTAATTGTTGTCAGAAGATTTATAGAAATACACTCGAATTGTTTTTCAAATATTGTACTTTGCTTTCTAACCATGCCTTAATTTTTTTTATGAAGGACAACTTTACACCGGCTTCCACAATTTCTTACCTTCTCTTTTTGAAGCATCATCAGCAGCAAAATGTTTGTTTTGTATGTGTAAATGTAAAGATGGAAATACCACATCAAGTTTTTAAATGAAGTGCAAACAGAAATGGGAAAAAGATCTTGCAAACTCGAACCCCCGGTTTCATAGACAAGGCTTAAGCTAGGCCCAGACTGAATTACACGTTTGAGCTGTATTAACTGAAAACATATTTTAAAACATGTCAGTGCCATTATAGCCTATTGTCTCAAGATACTAACCAGTAATGTCTTTTGTATACACGTTTATTAAAACTACTTAAATGTCCTAATTAAACTAAGGCCTAATCCTGGCTTAATCTAAGCCCTGTCTGTGAAACTGTGAAAAGCCCTTCTGTCTGAGCTAAACACTTGTTAGAAATATCACTATTTACTGACTTTCATAAAGGCCATAGGATTTTAGGTCATTGCATTAGAGTCTATGAGTAAATGATTTATCATAGGCAATCTGGTTTCCTTGGAGTTAGGCAGAGTATGAAATGAGTTCGAGAAGTTGATTAAACCCGGTTACCCTTTTACATTTGCTAAAAATACAGAGAAATAAAACATTCCAAGTAACATTTTATAAAAAAGGACTCAAAACGAACCATTTCATTTTACAACACTTTCTCTGTCATTCTTTGTCTAAGAAACTCCACAAAAAGGGTCTGTGGATTACGCAAGGGACCACCTGTAGGTTTCCATTCACTGTCCCTGTGAGTCTAACTACCATTAATACCACAGCTGAAGTTCAAAAAGGACGTTTTGATAGTATTAAATAAAATTAAACTGTCACAGGTTCTCTCTAACAAAACATGTCTGGGGCCCCGAGCTTCAAATCATTTCTATAACGTCGATCAAAGGACAACGGTCTCAAATTAGACATGAAAAATCTTGGCGCTTCAGTCTAAAGGTTCTATCTACATGGCACCTTTATTCTAGACTTTAAAAGAAAGATCAAAGTTTCCCCAGATGAAAAGGCCCGGTTTCCTGCATTTAAACCCCGGTCCCCGGCCCTCTTTTAGTAAATTAAGAAGCAAGCAGCACGTGAAGGGTTCAACAATTACGGAGATTCTCCAGCACAAGGCCCTTGTCTCTAATTAGGCCCCAGATAGCTAAAAGAGTTCCTCCACAAAAGCATCTTCAATGGGAATGACCACAAAGAGCAGCAGAGATGCGGAGCACTCATTAATCCAGAAATACAGATTCCTCAAAAAGTTTTATTGTCAAAATAAAAGTCATATTTGCTTTTTCATGTGGCATCTACACTATATACAAATGTACAATAAATTTATAAATCTTCTTTTATACACCATTTACAAGTTTGTATAAATACATATCGCATTTAAAAAAACAACAACCCGTATATAATAACAATAACAACAATAACAATTGGGCACTAAGACATTAAGGCTGATTTAAACCATCTTTGATTGTTCAGACAATTTAAAACTTGTCTTACAACAACGTGTAAAAGTACACTCAAAACATATTAAGCCTTTTTTTCCCAAGATTTTCATTTCAATTCACAGTAAAATTCCATCGAATTGAATAGTCCATTACATATTATTCATATTATGAAGTAAGAATTTTAAATGAGTAAAAAACTAGAGCCTAGTCATTATTTATTTATTTAATTTGAGAATACAAATCACATAAACTAGCCTAAATGTTCCATCAAGAATTATACTTTAGTATAAATGTTTTATTAAGCTCTAGTTTTTACTCATTTAAAATTCTTACTTCACAATACGAATAACATGTAAGGAATATTTCAATTGGATGGAATTTTAGTATCATTTGAAATGCGTAAATCTTGGGGGGAAAAAGAGTGTAAAGGAGACAAATGCTGCAAGCTGGGGACGTGTGTTACTCCACTAGGAACAATAATGCCCAAATTCTCCTTAAGAATGACTGATTGCATGTAATGTCCATATCAATAGAATGGAATTAGCGAAACGCAATTGTTTCTGTATTGTTTCAACCAGTTCTTCAGCTAATAGAAACCATCAACAAGTTCATTTGTATGCAAATGACTGAAAGGCTAAGAGACCCCCCAAACAATTAATAGGGTTTTCTTGTTTCAGACCTGGGACAAAGGCATCTGTTTGGGGCACGACACTGAGCTGGCGGTACCGGACCTCCAGGTTAATCCCGTGCTGACGTCACTATACATGGAGCCACCGGAGCCCTTACTGCCCCAGCAGCAGCGCGTGCAGAAACTCCTCCAGGACTCCAGGGTCTTCCCGGACCAGGTCCAAACTCCAGAGGTGATGCCCACCAGAAGGCACATAAAGTATTTGAGCATGAAGACGGCATAGTCCGGTCTCTTTATCTCCTGCTCTAATAAACACGAGCAGTTGTGTGTGATCTCCCAACTCTGTCTGTTATGCTGCTCGTAGAAGTAACACGCCACGATGATGGTGGCGGGAACCGTGTAGAGCACCGTGAAGATCCCGATTCGGATCATCAGCTTCTCCAGTTTGTCAGTTTTAGTGCCACCTTGCTTAATGACACGTCTGATTCTAAAGAGCGACACAAATCCAGCCAAAAGAAACATGGTGCCGATGAACAGGTAGATCACTAGCGGCGCCAACACGAAGCCCCGCAGGTTGTCCAAGTTCTGGTTGCCCACATAGCAGATCCCTGCAACCGGGTCGCCGTCCACCGAGCTCAGCGCGAGCACGGCGATGGACTTCATGGACGGGATGAGCCAAGCGGCCAGGTGGAAGTACTGAGAGTACCCCGCGATTGCCTCGTTGCCCCACTTCATGCCCGCTGCGAGAAACCAGGTAAGCGAGAGGATGACCCACCATATCGAGCTGGCCATCCCGAAGAAATAAATCAGCAAAAACACAACGGTGCACAGCGCGGGGCCGGTGGTTTCATAGTGAATGTGCTCCACGTCATACTCCCGGTTACAGGCCACTTTTTCGTGCCCGGCGATCAATCGCACAATGTAACCGATCGACACAAACATGTAACACGCCGAAAGGAAAATAATCGGGCGCTCGGGGTATTTAAACCGCTCCATGTCGATTAGAAAGGTAGCGACGGTGGCGAAGGTGGATATGAAGCACAACACCGACCAAAGTCCGATCCAGAAGGCCGTGAAAGTCCGCTCGTCCTGGGTGAAATACGGGTTGTGGCAGGGCATGGCGCAGTTGGGGATCTGACCCGTCTTGACGCGGTTATACAGCGGGTGTCGGTCGCTGTTCACCGCCACCATCGGCGCGCGGCACTGGCAGCCCGGCTCGCAGGGTTTAGTCGCTTTGGGTCCGACGCCAACCCGTCCGCTTTTCTTTTTGTGTGGGTTAAAGGCTTTGCTTGGGTAGTTGGTGGGTTTGGACAGCACCGGCGACACTGTGGTGGAGTCAGTTCGGTTGTAGTCCATGCACAGCGTGTCTGGCGCGCCCTGCACCGGCAGCGAATCGCACCTCATCCGATCCGGCCAAGGGAAGCCGTACTGCCGCATGAGTGGGGCGCAGCCAGCCTTCGCGCGCTCGCATACGCTCCGGCACGGCGGCAGGGGTTTCTTATAGTCCTCCAAGCATATGGGGGTGTACATGCTGCACAAGAAGAACTTGAGATCCGGGGAGCACTGGATCTCCACCAGAGGCCAGAACTGGTGCACCTCCAAGCCGGCTTCATCCTGCGTGTCGTGGTTGAACTGGTTGGGCATGTAGGTGTAGTTGTAGCCGATACCCTTGCACAGAGGAACGGCTATCTCCTGACAGGTGATCTCCTTGGCCATGGTGCCGCTCGACCGGGGCAGTAGGGCAAGCGCGAGGAACAGGTAAATCCCCAACAGGTAGCACTCCATCCTTTCCCCCCTGTCAACACAAGCAACGCAGCGCTGGAAATAGTTGAGTTCAGATGTTGCAGAGCAGACCCATCTCCGCTTCACTTGTTTGGCACGGAGTTGCGGTTGGGTTGCATACCGAGAATAAATAGCCGAGGGCAAAATGGCTGAGGGAATAAATGCAAGCGTTTCGGATTTCCTCTCCTTATTCCTGCTCTGGCGATTTTGTAAAAAAAAAAAATAAAGCCGCGTTTCAATGTTCAAAACTTCTCTGTTAACAAGAAAACTCTCGGTGTAAACGCGTTTAATTCATTCGTGGTGTTCACGAGATCCTTTCTCATACAAATCAGTGCTGTCGAGCAGGACGCGCTGAGTATAAAATACAGCGGGATAGACACGCCCCCCTTTCGACACTCACCAATCACAGAGCAGCGGGGGCGGGCTGCCCAGTCCTGTCAATCACGTTTGCTCAAGGTGTACAATTGCAGAACGCTGTTTTTGAAACACAAATTAGACCAGATACAAGTTTATAACTAAAGGAGGCGCAGATCACACCTATATCAAATTAACATTTGTATTGAAAGTTATCGTTTGTATCGAATCTCTAATTTATGGTTTTATGTTATATGATGCCTGTGTTTGTTTACTAGCCGTGCAGCCTATAATATTGTGTTTTAGATGTTCTTTGTTGTGGTAAAATATGAAAATTTCAATTATTCAATTATTATTATTGTTTTTATTCTTGATTTTTTTAGTTTTGTTTAATAACATGGATAGAAAATGAATGCTTTTCCGAACATTGAGATAAAAAAAAAAATATATATATATATATATATATATACACAGGAAAAATATTGTTGGTTTAACTTAAAGTAACGTGGTTGCCTTAATGTTTAAGTTCATTGCAATAAAACACATTAGTTAATACAATAAAGGAGAAAGTTGATTTGACAAAAGAAAAAAAAATTGTGATAACAAAATCTGAAAATATTTGCGTGTTAAAAAAACAAAAACATATATATATACAATAAGACAATATTTTCATGACTTATCACAACATTTTTTCTTTTGTCAAATCGACTGATATATATATATATATTTTTAGGTTTGCTTTTCACTTAAAAAGAACTGTGGTGTGACAAATTACTTTTTGGGATTGAAGCATAGTATTTATAGCTGACTTATAAAATTATGTTCAAAATAGTTTTAGATAGTTTATAACATGCCACACTGATTGGTAACTACCTATTTCCTTTTTAAAATTCAACTGTTTGAATTTGTGGCTTTGGGTCCAGCTGCAGTTTCATCTGGAAACTTTTACTCATTATTTCAGCCTATTATTTTATGGAACTCTGCATAGAAAAAGATATAAAATACAGCAACGGTCCGTCTCATTGGGCCCTAATGTATCAGGGTTAATTTGTGAATGATAGGGCCTGGTGGGGGGTTGTCCCGCTGGCAGACCGGGGAGTTGATGTTTTAATGGAGGTGTGGATGCGCAGAGCTCCTGCAGAGGATGTAATTACTGCAAACTCAAGAACAAGCAAAGCAGTTTGTTAAACAGTGGCAGCGGACAAGCAACCCCTTCCCCCAACTCATTATCACGGGCCGTCTTAAAGGAAATGCAATGTCATAGTAAAATTAGAGAGTGTAAAACAAATGATTAAAGCGCTCCCTCGCAAGTACATTCACGTTCAATAGCTACAGAAAGAGTTTTTTAAGAGATTTTTTTGTGTGTGATCTCTTTGAACCATTGTTCAGTGCTTTAAAAGGCCCATACGTCCATCAGAAGTAATTACATTTATGGTACCTAAGTGTAATATGTATAAAGCTGTTTTCCTCTGCCACAACTGCTTAATGATTTCCATTACAAAGCTGCAATGACGTTATGGGACATCACAAACCCGTTGTGCTGGTTTGTTTTTCTTCGCTTTGAGCTCCGATATCTTGATAATTATTTTTCTCCTTTCTTTGGGGGAAACTGGTTGGGATTTAGGAACAGGTGTGCCCTCTGAGGCTTGTGGCAAATGCGGGCAGATGAAAAGTAGAATCACTTTCACTGATTATGTCCATTATTCCTCTAGCCATATTGATTAACAGGAAGATAGAGCACACTCTAGTCTCCAGCAGTTGGAGCGTAACCTTTTACCCTGGCTCTATCCCAGCTCCGGCCGGGCTTGGGTTACATAGTGCCCGGGCATTCCAGAGTACAAATGGAATTAGTGCATCTGTTCGAAAGTTAATTTTCAAATCACCATTGAATGAGTCTTTAGAAAGAGCTGAAATGGTGGCCGGTGGCTATCAGCCAGAATAACACGCCTAGCAGTAATACAGGCCTACGGATTCTTTGTGTGCTTATTATTATTATTTCTAAAGCGTGGATTATGAAGCTTCAGATGGGAGTTCATTTAGAAGCAGGAAACTCTTTCCCAAATAGTATTCCAATAAAGCACAGTTGAGCTCTATGTGAATTTATTTTGTAGTTTCTATGCAATCCGTTTAAATTGTCTCCGGACTAAATCTAAAAGTAAATGTGATTAAAGAAATTAAGATCTACTTACATTGTTTGTGGAAAAATGTTGATTACCACAGAAAATGATTAGCATAAACTTTGTCAGTATTTAAAAAAAAAAAAAAAGACAAATTATACAGTGGACACTTACAATACGTAAGCAGGGCCACGTGCTCCAATTAAAAAGCATAAACTCATTTTGTTCACCTGTTTAAATTATAATTATCTTTAAAAATATGTATTATTTGAGCTGTAAATGGTCTAAGCATTTACTTATTTACCCCTATAATCTGGTTTAAACATACTACCTATAATCTATCCATTCATCCATCCATCCATCCATCCAAGCTTATTATCATCTTTAACTTTATCTTAATAGTCTCATGCTACTTTTGAAAAATTGCAAATTTTGTTTACTTGCATTGTAAGTACATTACCGCAAAAAGCGAAGTCCAAACTATTCAGTGGTAATCATCATCATCATGCCACACATTCTGTGGATACAGCGTCATTTGTATTGAACCGGCAACATTCCTTTAAAGTGTATTACAGTTTTGTAATTTTCACTTAACTATAACAGCTTAATCTTGTTTCCATCAATCACATCTCGAAATAGTAATCCTAATGACTTTGAACATGTTAATGAAACACTGTCTGTGTGTGTAATCCATTAGCATAGTATGTATTGATTGGTTACACAGTGTGATCACATCTGCAGGAATCTTATCAGGGATGTTTACGTTTCATTAAGGCTTTCAGCCAGACTAATAGAGCAGAATGTGTATTTGTCTAGAACCATGCACTTTAGTACACTTTAGACAAGAGAAAACATCTATCTCGAACCTGTCTTGGTTAGAAAGAGTGAGAAGGAGTAAGATATGAGAGAGAGTCAGCCATTAATGGAGAGCGCTCATTGGACAGGTAATGATTCACTGTGAACTGCTGCTAAACTCAGATTTATGGCTCTTGCTGCTGTTATTGAGTGACAGAGAGCATGTGAAAATTATCCTTCAGGGCTAGTTGTCTTATACCTGATTTCACGAGGTCAAGAGGAGACACTATTGAGACAATTACGCTGTCTGTCAGAGCGTCAGAGAACATGCATTTTCTTCTGTACCTTATCCTGTTTCTCAACTAGAAAGTAAGTAGCTCTGATCCAAAATGTAGTGAGCTGCCTGCTTAGCAACATTAGACCTTCGTTTGGCCAAATTCCCTGAACACAGGGGCCATTCACACAAGAATTGTTACTTTCTTGCATTCCAAAACAGCTAGATGCCTCCCATTGCAACAAGCTCAGTGAAAAAAATAAATAAAAATAAAATTCCAAGATGGCAGACCAACTGATATGTATGCAGATTATAAATAAACTTAATAAAATATTTACCCATTTTGACTCAATATTTGTTGGCTATGTTTTTAGTGCTTATTAGAGTGTCACATTGGTTGAAAAATGCTGCCTCCCCGGGCAACTTATGGAAGATTACAAGGCATGTGAGGATCCAGTGCTCGTGTCACATTTTGTTTAGTGAGATGCCTTCATCTGATCGATTTCTGAAGGAAACATAGATGTAGACTATCCTTGACGGCCCATAAGACACCACAATCCTGTGCGTTCGATTCTGTGACAGTTACAGATGTCTGATGTCATTATTGTTGTAGGATATTATATTTGCTTAGTTATCACCAAAGCCTTCTCTATTTAATTGTGGACCATTATGATGCCTCGGAAAGCTTTTTGTGAGGTACCTTCGCGCGTAAACACTGCCTGCGAAGTAATTTCCTGATAGGGCAGCGGGGCAACAAGTAGCAGCCTAAGCTTTTGGGCGCAGCCATTGTTAGCTTAGCAAAATGCTAGCAGCAAGCTCTGAAAACAACTGAGTTGAGTCTGCTGAATGCCTTGCATAAAGTTAGCTGTCTAAGGTTACTTGAAAAAAAGTTTTGTGACATTTTTACAGAAAAAAGATTGTAAAAATGCTACAGTAATTTGTTACCTTGAAAAACTATGTAAACTATGTAGTTCCAATGTTGTTTTTGCAATGGACAAACTATGATTTATCATATAATTTACAGTGAGAAACAGTAAAAGGACATTCACAGAAGTCTCTTTGTAACACAAATAACTATATTGAATAAAATGAATTTAGCTTCTAATTTTTATTTTTAGTAATGTATAGTAGGGTGTTTGTGTTGCATTTTCTGTTAATCAGTTAATGTTTATCGCATTATTTTTTCATGTTATTAGTTTTGTCTTGTGAATGACCTTCTGCACTGCTTGCTAGCCATGTTTTACGGACAGAGCTCTTATTTTAAAGGTTTTTAACAGTTATAGCGCCACCTATGGTCCGATCTCCATAAAACTTTGCATGCTTCTTCACAATGTTATGCCAGATATGCTCATGAATTTTTGTGAAGTTCTGACTTTTCCTTTTGGATTTATAGGCTTTTGAGTGTGTTTTGACACGCTCTGAGCTCTGATTCATCATGTGGTTTTCTGTTTTACCACCTGCATGTGTTATTGTGGTTTTCAGTAAAAGGTAAAAAGCAGATTTTGGTAGTTCAAGTAGATTTGTTTATGAATATTTTATCAGTTAATGAAATATACAGCTACAAGTTACACAGACATCAATAGGCTTGAACCATAGTTCCGGTATATTTTGTTCCGGTGAATTTCTAGCAAACACAGCTGACATTCAATTTTACAGGATATTTTAAGGCAGCTCACTCGATTTTTAGACAGAGCTAGCGTGTTGTTTGCCTGCCGCTAAGTCAATTATCAGCCTAGTTTTAAGAAACGAGGCTGTGTTTAGGAATTGTTTTGCTGTGTTTGTTCTTTGACTTTGGCCAGGCCCCACATTTCTCCATGGAGAGCTGGAGGTGGGGGAGGGCGGCCCAGCCCCCCATCCTCATCAGCATGTGTTTTCTTTGGGCTTGGCAGCTAATCAGATGCAGGTGGGGCTGGATCCCTTCTTCGGGTCCCCTGAGGTGGTGGAGCGCGCTCTCTGGGTGTCCCCTCACCTTCACCTCATTACCTTGACAAACAGGGGCAGGCCCTGCTAATCAATCCACCGCTGAGAGGACACAAGACGAGACATCCTTCTCATAGATCCGCTCGCTGTGTCTGTGTACCTCAAATCAGCAGGTTATTACATACCATACAGCATGCATCAGTGAGAAACATGGAGCACGGAGGGCCGATTGACAGTTTTTTGACATAAAGTTACGAATGTATGTAACCTCGTCTTGCAATTGATAAGATAATGTTAATTTGAGTTATGCAGTGATTTTTCAGGTGTTACTTATGGAAGCTTGTTTTCACCACAGAATGAAATATTTTAAAAGATAATTGCGACTTTTTATCTCACAATTGCGAGTTTACATCACGCAATTCTGACTTTATTTAATTGTGTGAAATAAAGT
Organism: Siphateles boraxobius; assembly: GCF_051911475.1. Taxonomy (NCBI): domain Eukaryota; kingdom Metazoa; phylum Chordata; class Actinopteri; order Cypriniformes; family Leuciscidae; genus Siphateles; species Siphateles boraxobius. Next base: position 2,381,113 of record NW_027508876.1, read on the forward strand.
CGCAATTGCGTGTTATAAAGTCATAATTGCGAAGATATAAACTCGCAATTCTGACTTTATAACACGCAATTGCGAGTGTATATACATCTTTTCTCAGAATTGCGAGATGTAAACCTGCAAAAGTCAGCATTGTGAGATAAAAAGTCGCAATTCCCTTTTTTATTTTTTATTCTGTGGCGGAAACAAGCTTCCATAGTTACTAGAAACTAATATAATCTTCTTTTTTACAATTTGTGTGACAGGGTTGCCATATCATGGCTGCGATTCAGAGAGTATAAACAAAATTGCCTATAAAAACTATATAATCATAACTATAAGTATGTAAATATTAAACATAAGTATAAAATATCTTACGTAGCCTTGATAAACCCGCATATAAAATGAAAAGAGGACTTAATGAAGGATGAAGACTTTGATATTGCCTGATTATTGTACAATGTATTACACAACACAACATAACATAACATAACATAACATAACATAACATTACTCAACACAACATAACATAACATAACATAAATTAAATTAACCATGACCCAGTAATCCTCCTTTTAAAGATACAAATTTAATATATATTTTTAAGATGTTTTAATCTATATGAAGTATATTAATTTACTCTCTGTAATATATATTTTTTGCAGCTGCTTTGCAAGTCCGACTCTCGGTTCACTCAGTATCTGTTTATCTGGACTATGCTGTATAAGGTTACGGCACTTTGGGTTCAAAGGTTGACTCCAGTCACCAGCCATTAAAAGAAATATGTATTCAATAATGTGAAACCCAAATAATATATATATATATATATATATATATATATATATATATATATATATATATATATATATATATATATTTGACTCTTAGCTTTCCCATTGAAATGTGTTTGATAATTGTGGTTTAAAAAAAAAGGAAAAATGCCTTTTTTAATTAAATATATTTTCTATTCACAGAACATTTAGGTGTTTCTGATTGAACCTGATTCTGTGTGAAATACACACTTCTGCGTCATGGTAGAGTCATGGTAGACCACTACATTATTTAGTCCTTAACTTTCCAAGTGACTTTCCGTTAACCAGAGTTTTTCTTCTACTCTCTATACAAGTACTCACGTTAAGGACTCAATATGTATCTGGAATTCACAACCTGTTTATTTTTCAGAATGTAATGTATTTCTGAGTTAAACAGGATATTTAATGAGTTTGGATGGTGGGACTTGATTTTATCCTTATAGGGAACACTTGCAGAGTATGGCTGCATCCGATATCACATACTCTCTGAGAATGTACTTCTTTTGAATAACTCATTACTTTGTGCCTGCTAACAAATGTAAATTCTGAATTAAATCCTGTACTACATCCATAATGTTGTCATTGTCACAAACCTACCAGCATCAGTTGTGTCGCTTCACTGCCAACTCCTCTCTCATGGCCTCATGGGAAGTAAAGTGTCCTTCAGAATCCCAGAAATTGCTGGAGATACTTTTCCCCCACTGTTTAATGAATACTTTAAATTCGGACATATGTTCTTTTTACATACGTTTTTGTCACCTACTTTATAGAGAAGCACGTGATGTTAGATGCAGCCTATGTGTTTAACTGCAGAATAGAAATGGATCTGAATGTAAATGTGTTATTAGTGAACATTATCTGGTAACCTAGGCGATTGATGGATGACTAATCAACCATCCTGACCCAACCCTTCTCTCAACTTACTCTTTTTGTCTGTCTTCATTTCAGGACAGTTGAACAGTTGACGAAAGGCCAGGCTGATCTGAGGAAAGACGCACATGGAGAGACAAAAAAAAAAAAGGAAAGGAAGGGAGAAGAGTAAGAAGGTAAGGGGAAAAAAACATGACTAGAAGTTGAGATATCAGCAGCAGCACAAGAAACGTCCGGAAGGCTGGAAGCAGAAGTATAATAAGACGACCTCGCGGAGTCTAGCTTATGCGGGCGTATTTGTTTTCTTGCTTCATTCTGTCAAACCTTTCCTGCTCCGTGGGTAAGAACCTCCAGCAAAGCCTCCCCGGGCCCCTTCTAATGCTCATTAGCAAGAAGATTAAGACATGTTTATTTACACGCTATACGAGTGAGTGGGTAAACAGGAGGGCTTATTTATTAATTTACCCTTAACGTTGAGTGCACTTGACAGGCTGAATAAGAGGGAATTGATGCGAATATGCAGGCTGTGTTTGAAGTGTGCATGGGGATATCTGGCGAGGGTTGAGGTGTCGCGCGACTGCGGGGTTGAGGGAAGCAAAGTAACGTTCCCGGCGACGCCGAGGCAGGGGGGTCAAGATAGGCCCATCCCTAGGAGACCCGTAATCGCCCACGATCGTGTACCGTTGCACTCGGGAGATGAAGCCACCTCTCGATTCCTGTCTCGTTTTCAACGCCCACATCGCCTCAAGTGGAAGCTTGTTGATGGATCTGGCATCTTTTGAATAACACATGGCCTGGATAATGACTAGCACAAAGACCTGTTCAACTATTGTTGATATGACTATCTCGCTCTCATCTCTTGCTAATTGCCAGTAGTTGCGTCTTACAGTACGTGTACTTATGAGATAAGGAAAGAAACGTTATAGATTTACTCTACGTTATCGCTGAGTGAGCATGGGTTACTGAGTAAAGGTGTGAAAGGAGGAAGAAATGGAGGAATAAAAGTTGCCAGAGCAGAGAAAGTTTACAACTTCAGGTGTATTTCTCGACCTTTGAACAGCAAGACCAATAAAGATTATTGACCTTCAGGTTCAGTAAGCATGACAGTCATGCACTGCCAAGCTTTGGATGATTGATTCAAAACCAGTTTCCAACAAAACAGATTGCTTTACATTTACAAATTAATTTTGAATATTAACCAGAACAAAATGAAGAATACTTCAACATAATGGATAAATCTTTGTTTTTGTCCCTGTAGTGAGAAATGTGTCCTAATTCAGTTCACATAGATCGAGTCACAAGTCACATAGATCAATTCACATAGATCAAGTAAAGGTTCTCAAAGGGGATTTTTGCAGTGATGGCATAGAACCACTTTGAGTTCCACAAAGAACATTTTAGATAAAAGAACCACTTTGCTTAGTCTTTAATTATCTAAAGAACCAGTTTCCATTAAAGAAGCTTCAGTGCAATGGAGATTTTCCATGGATGTTAAAGGTTCTTCATGGAACAATAGATGCCAATAAAGAACTGTTTTAGAGTGTTGGCTAAGATGTAATACTAGAAGGTAAAGCAGAGTCTTTTTTGTCTTTGAACACAAACCATTTTGTCAAGAAACAGTGCACCTACAATAACTGAAATTGAACTTTGCAATAGTGATTAAGCAGGACATTTGCAGAGCTGGAGTTTTGCTGTCTTTTTATGCACATGTATGATGCAATTTGACAATGGATGCATCCAGATATTTAAGATTTGGGACCAAAGTACATTTTTAAAAGAAATCGATCAGGCTAAAACATTTAGGTATGCCTTTGAAAAGTAATAATATGTTTTCTTTAAACTATAATTTAAAACATTATGTATTACTAATTAATAATTATTCTATTGTGTTGACTCTTTTACAACAGTACATGTACAGTACAAGTACTTGATTATAATTTTAACTATTATGTGTTTTCCGATATTACATTTTATATATTTGAAATGTAATACATTGTAACTTCATCATTACTAATGTGTAAATATACACTCTTTATATTTTAAACACATTATATGCAAGTTTCAATAGAAATTATAATAAAGTATATTTTAGTTTACCATAAATGCTTGTCATTTGGACTATGTTTAATGGTGGAGATGTGGTCATACACTATAAATATAAATAGTGTAAATATAATGTAAATATTGGGTGTTGCTTCCCCCCTCAATATCCATGGTAGTTATGGCCCTGAATTTGACCCGATGAACCACCACAGGGAAACTAATACAGCCCAGGGAAAGCTCTTTTTTTACTCTTTAATAAATGCTACATTTCAGTATCAGCGTGATCATGCAAGATTAATGAAGCGCACACCAACTCTGCACTGCCTTCATGAGAAAGTACAACACACACACACACACACACACACACACACACACAAACACACACACACACACACACACACACACAGAGAGAGAGAGAGAGAGAGAGAGAGAGAGAGAGAGAGAGAGAGAGAGAGAGACAGAGAGAGAGAGAGAGAGAATAACATACTAGATTAAAGCAGGCTTCAATTTCAGCCTATTGTGATTTGGCAGATGATAATTAGGCCATTTCAATTTGCATAACGATGGGAGGTGTTTATGTTTTGTGTGGCGTTGGCTAAATTAGGTTAGCAAATGACAGTGGCTTAATTGAGTGTTTTAATATGGTGTGATTTCATCAAACGAGAGCAGAGAGAGTACTAAATGACTCGTTTAAGACAATAGATCTTATCTTTTAGAGATACGATGTGGGTTCGACAGTCACACTTCATATCTTTGTGTATTTATTGCCTAGAACTAAGGGCAAGATTGTCTGTCTGAAGCAACGTTGTGCCCTGTTAGCATTAACAGTGGCTGTGGTTGCGGTGAGATAAAAATATTCAAATTAAACCCTCAAACTGACTACTTTGCCTCATGAAAGATACTTAATGCAGAATTCTAAGCCTACATAATATCAGAGCTTTACATATACCACAATATATACACTTTTCAGCCAAGTTTCAGTGTTTTTTTTTTCCTGTCCAAACCTGGTTTTAGACTGTTGGTATCACTAACACAGCCATAAAATACACATTTGTCTTCTCAATCTGATCAGATCTCCATATATATGTCCAGAACAAATACAAATTACACTAGTTACACAACCCTCTCTTTTCATTTAGTTCTGCACCTATGATTAAATCATATATATATACATTATATAAAGAGCATTTTGCTTTGCCATGATCAACACAGGGCAGTATATGGCAGACACAAACCTCAATCCTGACCATGGAGAAGGAAAGTATTTTTACAATAAGTAATGAAAGAGAAGGGTAAAATGTCTCAACCTCAAATCAATAATGCTAATTGGTAATAATGAATTCAATTTTACAACCACTTCAGTTAACCACTGGAAAAGTGGCAGTATGCAGTCGGTTGGGTACCAAGCCAATACTTAATTTCAATACCACAAAAAAGTGACCAATCTGAATGGTTGAGGGTCTTGTTTTTCTTTTTAAATATGGTTCTTGTCAGGTAACCTAAACAATAGCTTGATGTGGTAACATATAAATATAGCTTTTTGACGTTTGATATTTCATGGCTTTTCTTATATATATATATATATATATAATTCACTGCAATGCTATTAAATCTGTTGTGCCACAACAGATAATTGTGCGCTTGCAATCTGAAATGAATGTGAGAGGATGCATAAATAAACAAAAATAAACTCAGACCTCATTCAAATTAGAACGCATAAATTATCGGTTTAAATTGCCATTTCCTAATTTTGTTTAGCAGTCTCCTACAATAGGTTTACAAAAATAAAACACTTTAAATGTCTCATAGTACACACACACACACACACACACACACACATATATATATATATATATATATATATATGTGTGTGTGTGTGTGTGTATAAATCACATCACCTAATTTCTCAAAGAGTCTGAAAACGGTTTGTCCTAAGATTCAGTCTCTCTAAACCACTCCTTTCTGTGAGCGTACACTGCTCTGATTGGTCAGATGGCCCAGTTTGTTGTGATTGGTCGACCGCTTACAAGGCGTGTCGGAATCAAAATGACCGTATCTGGATTTCAGCTCTGGATATTCCTCAGTACTTGATACACAGTGATACGAATGATGGCGTCTGTGTTTCCGCATTAATTCCAGTGTGAGTCCTCATCCTTTTAAAGTGCATGCAAAGTGGATTCGCAGCAGTGAAAACAGTGTTTTCTCGACATGTCCACAACACGAGACAATTACTTTATTTGTTGTGTACTTTTATCTTTAAAACTTTGCAGTCATTTACCTTTACAAACAGCATTATTACACACTTCATGAAAGGTCTTATTCAAAAAAGTTAATTAGGGGCACTTTAAATCTGTTTTGGCTCACTCATTGAATCAGTCAGAGGGATTATTTGCTTATTAACTAAAGCAAAAGTTTACAGATTCAGATTCGGAACAAGAATCATTACTCATTAAGAACCAACTCTTCCCAGTCCTACTTCTGCCACTATCTGTTTCTAGTTCATTCCAGATGCTGTGTTCCAATTGAAGCGCCAAAATATTAATAACTGATTATGCTGTAGTCAATGTATGTTTTTCCTGTGAGCTTTTTAGTTTTTCTATGCATTTATTTATTTTTTCCATAGTAAATAAACCCTCCAGCTGTAGTTTTCCTTTTTTCCCCAAATGATTTTGTCAGATAAATCCCTT
>NW_027508876.1:2397500-2400000 GCF_051911475.1 Siphateles boraxobius
ACGGGTCATTGGCTGCATGTAAACGTAGTCAGTGATGCCATGTGAATGTTTGTATTTTCCTGAACAGTCACATTAACATTCATTCAAATTTAAGTGCGTAGTGCACCAAATGTCTGCAATTAACATATGGTCTGAACAGGCCGAAAGTATTAAAATTGGTGAATAATTTAAATGTTTGTGCTATAGAAATTAATAATACCCCAGATAATGAGGGTCAAAGAGGCGAGCAATACAACATTACTGTTATAACATTACTGCCATATCTATAGGGACCAGATTATTATAGACACTTGTTAGTGGGCTCTTTGACATGAGCAGGAAAGCAACCATATAGCAACATGCTAAAAACAGTCAGAACACCTTAGCAACCCCAGAACAATGCCCTAACAACTAGGGGTGTGCAGCGAGGCCAAGATCTGTATCTGTAACAATCACAAAACTCTTTGTATCTGTACCTGTATTAGAATAAATCCAGAATATTATTTATTTACATACTGAGGAACATTGTGTAGAGAGTTATGTCTGGACAGTCATCCACAGCCTCAAATAAGAGGACTCTATATATATATATATATATATATATATATAATAGCTGAATATGGAAGTTGAAAGAAAATAGCAAACACAACATTTACTACGCATACAATTTCAAATTTGAACATATTATAAAGAATACGTGCTTGCCGTCTCAGGGAGAGAGTAAGACATATCATGTCATACAATAATTTAATACATTTAAATAAATATATCATATAGTAGAAAATATGAAGGATGTAATATATCATATCGCTCTTGTCAAAGCTCTGATTTTTGAGAGACACAGAGACGGCAATGTGGCTTTTAGAATTGCGATTGCGCTTGTTTCATTAATAAAGTTTACACTTATTCACTTCACACAGTCATTATTGCATAGTGATTTTAGTGGTTTATGTAGAAAACATGCTATGCTATCCCCTTTCTCACCTGTTATCCAGCAAACATGAAGAGTGAACGGGTCTGCCGAATATTTGTTCCTATTATTCGATAGAATTCGTTATTCGTCTCAAAGCCATTATCCGTGACTTTCCGAATAAGTGTTAGGCTGTGGGCACATCCCTTCTAACAACTATCCTAAACACCCTAGTATTATTTCAGTGTTTTTCGCATGGGCAAGAACAGCTTATGTTTTCTCCAAAAAATGTAAAAGTCTAGTATGGATGGTGGAGCTTTCTTTGTTTGCAACAGTGCCAGACACATTGACAAAGGAAAGTTTATGGATGTTAAGGGTCATTTAGAACAAAACTGAGAGTATTTAGAGGTACATTTTCCCCAAATACAACTCACAATGCAGTGTATTCCAGTAGCTAACAATGCACCTCAAGGATGCAGATGTGTGTTTTGTTTCTGAAAGGAGAGAATTAGGGGATACTGTTCGCCCTCATTATTTTGACCCTCCCTGTAACCTCTTCTATTGTTGTCTGCAGGTGCTAATGATTATGTGGCCCTCTAAGTACACCAGCTCATTTGCTCTAGTGGAAATAAATGACTTCTTTAGAAGCCTTCCCTCTCGTGTCCCTGATATAATTTAGTTTGGGTTGAGGGTCTGACAGTCTGTTAAAACCTTGAAGATTTTAGCCCAGTAAGAAAACAATGTTGGTTTAATTCTTGAGGCTCCCTGGCCACCTGGCTCCACAGAAGGAAAAACTCAGAAAGAGTTCCTTTCATAAAACCAAGGGAAGTGTCTTATATTGCCTTATTGGTGTGGTTCCTGTGCTTTCTGTTTGTGTTGGCTCCCTGAATTCTGTAGGGTGTCTTTTTTCTGTATGCACTGGTATGTAGGCCTATGGCGGACGTCTCCGATCACGTGTTCTCTTGTGATGATGGGATGGACAGCAAGATTTTTCCACTCATGTCCCAGCTTGACTGTGTCTCAGATTGTGTCAAGAATGTTCAAACACTATCTCATGATGACAGAAATGTGCACACTTTAATACATGTATGCACACTGTGATATTCGGTCTTATTGTATGTGTCTGCCATTGCAAGGGCTGGAGTGAACCTGGGCAGTGGTGCTAGTGCCCCAGGGTATAGATAGCTTAGGGGCCTTTAGGCGGTCCAAGAGTGCCAAAGGAAGCTGACCACCGAGGCCTTTGGTGTATCCAAAGCAAGATGACCGCCCAAGGGCAACGTGGTGCATACAGTGTGTCTGAGCACTGGGCCCCTGAGCACATGCAGTGCAAACTAACCACTCTGGCCCATAGACCCCTTGCCTCAAAACATACATTGCAAGTTGACTACATACGAGTCCACTGGCCTTACAGCTTATATATATCACAAGCTGACTGCTGGGCCCTGTAGGCCCCTTGGCCCATGCAGCTGACAACCAGGGCCCTCGGGCCCTTCAGCGCATATGTCACAAGTTCATCACTAGGGCCCAAAGACCCTATGGCACATACAGCGCAAGTTGACTACCAGGGCCCCTTTGGCATACACATCACAAGTTGACCACTAGGACCCCTGG
>NW_027508876.1:2405000-2432500 GCF_051911475.1 Siphateles boraxobius
ACATTATGCCACAGAGTGTATGCGCGGATGCATTCAGGCTTCAGACTGTTTTCGATGCAGTTTGTGTGCACATGCTTCGGTCCCAGAAGTCCAAGTTGCATCCGTTTTCACCTTGAAACACAATGGAATTTGAAACTGAGAACTTCAAAATGAGCTAAAATAAGATAAAATAATAAAATAAATCATTTCAAGTAGTATCAAGTTATTTTATGCAGCTTATTAAGTTTTTCTATTGATTTATTTATATTTAACATTTAATTGTTGTATAATTTATTACCAAGTTAGCATACTTTATGGGACATATTTTTTCATATTACATATGCAATATATATATATATATATATATATATATATATATATATATATATATATATATATAATTAAGTTACATGTGGGAAGTAATTCCTTTTTTACAGATCAAAAATATTAAATATAATTAACTGAATAATAATTTTACATTTTACATTTATTTAAACTAGTATTGAGTTATTTAAGGTGGATTTATCTTTATATAGCATGTCAAATGTAAAAATAAACATTTAAATTATTTATATTTAATTAATTCGATATATGTAAAAATATTTATAAAATGAATTACATTTAATATTTTGTTATTTATTTAAAATAGTATTGAGTTATTTTAGGTGGATTTATCTTACTTTATATAGCATGTCAAATATAAAAAAAAAATATTTAAATTAATAATATTTAATGTTTAATCAATTTGTATTGTATTTAATTAAATATACAATAATACGATTTTGTACGTTACATTTAAAAAATAAATGAACAATAATTAAATATATTGTAAAATATAACAAAAATAAATATCCAATTATTATTATTATATCTAATTATATATTATTATATCTAATATGTTATTAATATTTTAACTAATGAGTAATTCTTAATAGTTATAACTGTCATTATTATTCAGAATTGCCAAACTTCATTTTTTTTGGCAGCTTTGTCTTACTTTATATATTATGTCAAATTTAAATATAAATTTGTATAATTTGTATTTGCATAATAATATAATATAAATCTATTTTCATATTAAATATGATCTATGATCTATTATCTATTTATTGATTTATTTATTTTATACATTTGGTTTAAACAATCTCAGATAAACTAGCTTTTTTCCCTTTTCAATGGAAGTCAGCAGGTCAGTGTGTGTTTGTGTGTGTGATAGAGAGAGAGAGAGAGAGAGAGAGAGAGAGAGAGAGAGAGAGAGAGAGAGAGAGTAGTGTCTGTGTGAATGTGTATGGTTAGTATGACAGATGGACACTGGCTCAGCCCTTTTGCTCATGGAAAATTGAAGCCACATCCCCTCTGACCTGGTTACCATGGTAACCTTTGACCCAGAGGTCATCCACACACAGAGCCTCATGCATTCATGCAGCGAAACTAACTCCTACAAGAAGAACCCAACAAGAAAAACATGTTCTCATTTAAAATTCATAGTCTTAGGGCCCACAAAACATACATTTAGCATGCACTATTGTATGGCAATAACCATACGATCAACAGGCAGCGTTGCAGACATTCCCGGAGTAAACATATTGAGAAAATGTCCGTGGAGGCGCCATAACTCTCATCTAACAGGAGTGTGTGGAAGCGCTCAGTCCAAGGGCGGGACTCTGACAGTCTAAGTATACACTAAAGCAGGTGTATCTGAGCCATAACAAACCCACTCATCCTACTCAAACAACACTGCCACGGGAAAGAATTCCATTTAGGAAGGGAGGACAGTTTAAGGTAATTGCATGGTGTTTCACGGAGCCATCCTTATTTTTGTACAGACCTAAAATATAACGCAATTTACATCATCCCAGGAAGAGTCAGCTTTTGGTTGAAGCAGTTTTCTCGTGATGATTGGTATTTAATGGTTGGTGTATTAAATAAATAAATAATGATAAAGCATTTAAATCTTTTAAGCTTTTTAGTCTTAGTGAATATTAATTTCAGGATTTACTAATAAAATATTAAAATCAAAAGTTGTATCGCTAGTATTATTTCATGTACTTCTAACATGAACTAAAAATGAATATTGCTTTTTTATCGATTAAATAATTAAGATTAATAAAAACTTAACAAATGTTAGTTAATGTATTACTAATGAAATCTTATTGTAGAGTATTACCAGAATTAATAAATATGTAAAAACAAAATAATTTTGTTCTTAGATATTTCAGAAACTTCAATGTTAATTTAATTTGACCATACATTAATTCAAATTCAGATTTATATTTAACAAATTTAATATTAATTAGGTATTAAGGCAAAGAATTAATAGACAATAAAGTGAATAAATAGAGATTACATTTTAGTGACTAAATGTAGTAGTAAATAATATAATATAATATAATATAAATTTTGACACTTTCGTATGATTTCAGAAAGCTTAAAAAATAATGCAAGATTTAAAAGTTCCTGTTTATTTATTTTGTAATTTTTTTGGAGCAGAATCCCTTCACATTGGTATCCTGCACGTTCTGCTAAATATCTTATTTTGTGTTCCAGGAAAAAAAGACTCAAGAGAAAATTATGATGGAACTTTCATATCCCTTTAACAGATTGATAATAACTGAATCGACTGTATGACCATTAGGTTATATGAAGTTGCTGCAACAACGTTTCCATCTCATGCTTTAGCTCCATCTGTTCATTCACACACTGTCCAGGATGGGCTTGGCATACAGAGCAGCGCTAGCTGTCACAGAGGAACAGGGTTTTGTGTTTGTGATGCTCTCGTTAATTCTGCAGATGGACAGGGGTGAGGATTTGCCCCGTGGTAAAGTTCCTGCCGTCAGTCTCAGACAGGCCAGACGAGATGGACAGACAGCCAGACGGGCAGAAGGACAGACAGGCTGAGATATCGCCTGCAGTTATCCATAACCCTGCAGTCTGGCTGTAGTGAATATTACTGGAGGCAAGAGGCAAAGTGAGGATTGCTGAGGTAACAGGAACGCACACATTTCCTAGGCTTTTCTTTCTCTAGCTAACTTCCTATTCCACCAGTCTTCCCAATATCTTCTCTGATCAAAAATGCAGAGCGGTTGCGGATCCCCCCGCAGACTTCAGAGTTTCTCATGGCAAATCTCTTTGACTGCGTAAGAGTCATGGCAGGGTGGAAGCCCCGGTGATCAGACCTCGTAAGGGAAAATTCTCTCATCTTTCACCTTCATTCCAAAACCCATATGACTTATTTTCTTCGGTGGAACAAAAAAGGTGAGATCTTGAAGAATGCGCATGCTGCTGATTTCCATGCAATGAAAGTGAATGGAGATTCAGGTTGTTGTGCATCTTTGGCCAAGTTTACAGCTGGTATTAAGATGCATTTTAGTCGATCAGTTCACAAGTAGACGACGCTAAATACAGGTGTTAATAGGGTCTAAATTGGTTTGAGCTTTTACACTTTAAAACACTTCCAGAGTTAGTCGAAAACGCATTTGACCGGATTGCTTTCCTAGTGTAAACGTTCATGTGGTCTAATTCGTTCGAACAGCCGCAAAAGACCATCTTCTCTCCGCCTACTGACCTAATGCGTAAACATTATGGGAAGTGAGCTAGCCAGACGGGATTTAAACTTTGTCGGCTGAAGACCCAAGTTTGATTTGACGAAAAACATACCAAGCACAATGTTCTCTCACCATTCCTGATTTCTAACACACACTCACAGTGTTCCTGATCTTGCGGGTGTCAAAACAAAACCTGAAGCTCAAAGCACCATAACGCATAAAATATCTTGTGCACAATATTATTTGTCATCTGAAGTCATATGATAGCTTTGTAACAGAAACAGTCTGAAATGTAAGTGTTACTGGGACACAGGACTGAACCAAAAACACTAAGCAGGGGGAAACACAGGACATAACATGTAACAGAAACATGTAACATCATCGCGCCGTATAACATCAATAGGGCTGGGGAGGTGGGTGCTCTGGAGGCTGACGGGGGCGTGGACTGGCCAGCGCGGAGCAGGCTGTGCAGTCGACCAGAGTGGAGCAGGCTGTGCAAGTGACCAAGGCGGAGACGATCCTTCAAGCGGTCACGGTGGAGATGACCCTTCGGCCGGCCACGGTGGAGATTCTAGCTGGACGGTCTCGGCAGGACGAGACCGAGGCAGTGCGGTGATCTTTGCAAATCATGTGGACTTCAGAGGGGGATCTGCCAAGCTGGACAACAGCCCTGAACGCCCATAGACCGATCCGGGGGCAACCCGATGGTTGGCTTGACGTTGTGCTCTGGAACGAAGCCTGATGCTCTCCAGAGAGGTCGATATCTGGGAGGTTGATGGGGTGATTAAAAGTGGCGCCTATCCGGAACAAGGTGCTCAGGCTTGCATCATCCAGAGTGCTGGTGATGGCAATGCTGAGAAATTTCTTTGTAAAAGAAAAAAGATTTTGGCTCTCCTGAGCCAGGATGATTATCTGAGCCCTATCATCCATTTTGGGCTGGTCCGTTCTTCTGTTACGGTTGCGTGGTAACCAGGAAGCACGAGGAGACGAGGAATAACTGGAGACAGGTATCTATTACAAAGAACTCAGGAACCACAAAACACGCAATAAATGTATCATAAACAAGAACGGACAAGGAATGAGGGAAAACACAGGGTTTAAATACACAGAGAACAGATTTGGGAAACAAGGCACAGCAGGGCCAATTAACTAAACACAGGTGAATGAACTGAACACAAACGAGGAGCGGGAAAACAGGGACACAGGACTGAACCAAAAACACTAAAGCAGGGGGAAACACAGGACATAACATGTAACAGTACGCTGTTATTCTTTTTTTATTAAGAAATCCGTTACAAAACTTTGCTCCTTGATATCTATTGCTAATGGTTCTCTTGTGATGAAACGGTGAAATGGTGAAAAAGTGTCACCGTTTCCACAAACATATTAAGCAACATTCTTAAGCATCAAATCAGCATATTAGAATGATTTCCGAAGGATTGTGTGACGCTGAAGACTGGAGTAATGATCCTGAAAATTTACAGGAATAAATTACATTTTGAAATACTGTATATTACAATAGAAAACGGTTATTTTAAGTAGTAATATTTCACAATATTACTGTTTTGACTGTATTTTGATCAAATAAATGCAGCCTTGGTTAACATAAGAGACTTCTTTAAAAACATTTAAAAATATCTCAAAACATTTGAATGGTTGACATATTGTCATGTGAACATCTAGGCAGTAACTAAACTTAAAGGGACTATGTGTAGTTTTTTAGGTATTTTATTATCTAAAATCATTATTTTTATTCATAAATATGTCCTCAATGGTGTACAAATACCTTTGCCAATTATCTGACTTATCCTCGTAAACGAAGAATTTATTATCTTTATATACAGATCGCTACAGAGCACATTAGGCTTGGGGAAGGGAGGGGTTTAGAGAGATTTAATCAACAAACAAACTGTTCTCTTACGAGAGGTTCTCTCGTATTGCGTAAGTTTAGCTTACGCTACGGGAAAGATTCATCTTCTCGAGATACTGAAGCCAAAAAATTATCCTTAATTTTGTATTCCTTGTCAACGCAGTGCAGCAGCTAGCAGACCTAGAGCAGGCCATCTCGCGTGCTCATTGGCTGCCCTGCGGGCAACTGCTGCAGCCTACCAGTGAGCCCGGCGTGACGTCACGCCCAATGAACGGCGCCGGCGCCTTCATAGCGTCACAGCCCGCCAGAATGGGCGTGGCATAGCGTATAAAAGTAGGGGCTGTAGGCTGACATCCCTGATTTTTCGTCTCTTCAGCGAGCTCTTCGCATCGCTGGATCTGAGAGAAGCCACCGCCGCCGTGACAGCCGTGTGTAGCAGCGGGCTGGAGCTCCCCGTCTCCCTTTGTCAGGTTTTATAACCTAGAAGTTCCTGCCTTGCAGGCTAAACTGATGTCAGTTTGAAGGAGAGGTGTATTCTGCCCAGATCTCCTGCTCAGATCACTCTCACATGACTCAGCTCTCCTGGTTGAGCTGCACTAAGTAGGGTATGTGCCATGTGCCTATACAGACCGGTGCGCTGCTCTGTATTTCCATATGTCTGCTTATGTACAAGTGATGGCCCTCGTGGCTAGCCACCTTATTTTACCACTTATGGGGTTCCCCTGAAAGTTCGGGGTCTCATGGTGGATGCTTGGCGTGCACGCCGTTGACAAAGTGTTCCCGTAGCTAAGCTAAATTTACGCAATACGAGACAACTTCTCGTAAGAGAACGATACTCGGTTACTAACGTAACCTCGGTTCCCTCTAGAGAGGGAACGAGTATTGCATATCCGGCCGTGCTCGCGCCACGAGCGACTTCGCTTCAGTCGACGAAAAACCAGGGAAGTCAGCCTACAGCCCCTACTTTTAGACGCTAAGCCACGCCCATTCTCTCACTGGTAGGCTGCAGCAGTTGCCCGCAGGGCAGCCAATGAGCATGCGAGATGGCCAGCTGTAGGTCTGCTAGCTGCTGCACTGTGTTGACAATGAATACAAAATTAAGGATTATTTTTTGGCTTCAGTATCTCGAGAAGATGTATCTTTCCCGTAGCGTAAGCTAAACTTACGCAATACTCGTTCCCTCTCTAGAGAGAACCGAGGTTACGTTAGTAACCGAGTATCGTTTTGAGACTCTTTAAGATATTAGGTGATGTGATGTGTATATTATAATAAAATTAAAGTGTTTTTTGACCTTCGATGCATGTAAACCTATATTGTAAGAACATTGTTTATGTTCTATATCCTATATTTAAAGTTATTGTATCCAAAACAAAATTAGAAACCTTTAACTCTTTCCCTACCAGCGTTTTTTTTTTTTTTTTTTTAAGTTGCCAGCATAAGTTCCATACGAAATGCTTTTACCACTTGTTTCTGCTATTTGTTTGCCTGTGTTTTGATCTGGAGATGTATTGCTCTTTCAGAACATGCATAATAGCACCCCCTACCGTATAACAGTGAAAACACAGAAAGCCTGAAGATTCTGTCAGTGCCGGGGAAGCGTTGCCTCATAAATGAGTACTATCTGACTATTTACAGCAGACTTTAATTGCAAATCTGAGCACAGAAATTGTTGGGAAATGTTGTGAAAGTGAAGGAGATGCATGTGACGTGTATTTTTCTCAAGAGACACTCAAGAAAAAGTCTCCATTTGAAGAGATTGTGATTTTTTTTTTCTCATGGAAGCAGACACTCTGTGCTGTTTCAACGATGAACCCTCCTAAACAACAACTGTATAAAGCTATTTTCTTGTGCTGTATTTTGCAGCCCTGTGTTGACAGCAGAACACACGTCCTAATGACCATTTGTAGAAAATAACATCCTTGTCATGTTTGCTAAGAAAAACTTGCCTTTCAAATTCA
Organism: Siphateles boraxobius; assembly: GCF_051911475.1. NCBI lineage: Eukaryota > Metazoa > Chordata > Actinopteri > Cypriniformes > Leuciscidae > Siphateles > Siphateles boraxobius. The sequence continues at coordinate 2,412,353 of NW_027508876.1, forward strand.
GCAAGCTGAAAATAGCTCCTCTTCCTGACAGCACTTGTTTGTTGATCGTTGACGCCAATCTTAAAGCACATTAACAGATATTGAGAAGTAAAGATGAGCGATTTCCTGGAACTCTAAAGAATGTGCTAGAAATACAACTCACAGTTCGTTAACTCTGAACCCAGAACATATAAATAACAAAGAAACACAGGAGATGGCCTAAAAACATACAAACTTCACATTCATTATGATAAAAAAAAAACATTATCATATGACAGCAGCTTGTGACCAAACTTTGACAAAATGGAAAAATTCAGTGATACTAAACATCTGTTCTCTTGGTTTGAGACACATAGGCCTACAGAAAAGAAAATTGAGTAGTTTTTGCTAGGCTGTTTTTGATGGTTGCCAGGGCATTGCTATGGGGTTGCTAAGTCAATGCTTACTTGCCCAGGTCAATAAAAGGACTCTTATAAGTCTCTTTTGGTATTCTAGTCAATGGCATGTAACTTTGCTGCCAAAAGACCTACAAAGTTTAATACTGATAATCATATCAGTTTGATTTGTCATGAATGAGATGGATAATAACAAATCTGCCAGGAGAACCAAATATATCCTCCTGTTTAGTCTGTACGTGTACGTGTGTGTGCGTGTGTGTGTGCGTGTGCGTGTGCGTGTGCGTGTGCGTGTGTGTGTGTGTGTGTGTGTGTGTGTGTGTGTGTGTGTGCGTGTGCGTGTGTGTGTGGAGACCACAAGTCTGTTTGGAGACTGAAAGCAACTGGCAAACATCCAATACAACCATTTATACCATAATGATCTGAGCCTCTGTTTCTCTTTGTCAATGTGCCATGTTGACTCATAGAGCAAGTAGTTTTCTGTCTAGTTGAATGCTCTTTCTGTCTGTATTAGCTGTAAAAACATTGGCATAACAATTAGTAGCTCATACCATACCTGTCTAAGTAAAATGAAAAAGACAGAGATGAAGACTAAGAATGAGACAGCAATAGCGATTTGGTGAAGAAAATGGTCTTACTAGGAAAGTTCTGTCATCACTTCAACACATAAGCACATTAAATCGCAGTTCATATATTCAATTAATATATTCTGAATTAACATTCATTTTGATTTTCATAGTTATAATTGTATATATCTATTTGAAAATCTATTGATTTCTGCTAAATTATTCGTGTGATGGAACTACCATGAACTAACTACCAATTTTTTTGAAGTGACATAAAAATGGATATGGTGAAAATCCCTAAAAACTTAATATTATATTGTAAATAATATTTATGAATGAGTAAAAAAAATAATGTATATATATATATATATATATATATATATATATATATATATATATATATATATATATATATATATATATATATATTATAATAGTGATTAAGGTACACACAGTATTCAAGGTGTGAACAAATATGTAAATTTGTACTTGATGGTTACACCACGTGACATTTTTAGAGTCAGTAAATATTAAATGGTCTGTTTCTCACACAAGCTACTTATGACTATGGACTACTTTTATGATGCTTTTTTTATACTTTTATACTTTCTTATGCATCTCCATTTGTTCCATGAAAAATAAATATTGTGCTGATTTAGAATGACAAACACTTGAAAAAAGATGACAATTCTAATTTTAAACTAGAGTATTTATATTTGTCCCTATTATGCTATTTTATAGGCTCCTAATTTTGTTTCGCAGTCTCTTACAATAGATGTAAATATACATTTGAATATAAATATAAATATAAAAAAACTATTAAAAAAAACTTAATTTTCTCATAACACACGTACATTGCACATCACCTCATTTCTCAAAGAGTCTGAAAACAGATAATCCGAAGATTCAGTCTCTCCCTTCAGAAACCGCTCCTTTTTGAGACCCTCCTCTGCTCTGATTGGTCAGATGGCCCAGTCTGTTGTGATTGGTCGACCGCTTACAGCTCGTGTCAGAAACGAAATGCCTATTACAGCGTTATGGAGGATGATCAGATATTTTCTTTTAACTTTATCATTAATTTGTGTTTACTTTGCTCAAATAGCGTGCTTAGTCAGCTACAGAGAATCTGGCAGCCAGACAACAGACAAATGACCAATTCACAGTTTTGACATCACTACATGTATTCTACCAGCACAGATTTCTGGGCCGAGAAAGGTTTGTAATCGTGTTGGTTCAAATGGAAACATACCTGGAACTGTTTCTTACCAGAACCTTATATTTGAAAAAGCATAATGGGACACTTTAAAATCCTATTGCACAACTCCACTGTCAGTTAAAATGAATGTACTGTTTATCCAGACTTGTATTGTTCTACAGAAACCTTTCACAGTTTACTTAAAATGATTGCGTTAATTATGTCATTTAATTACGCCGTTGAAATCATTTTCATATCCTCATGCCATTTGCAATGTAAAACAATCACTTATGTGGTTTATACAAAGCTATGTTAAATCAGTACGCTGTGTTTTCCATTTCAACAGCTCATTTTATTAACATTCAAAGGTTTACTTGAGCGCAAAGCAAGAAAGCTCCCTTTGGCTCTGTTTGGATTGGGGAAAAGGTAAACCGGCCCATCTCGTCACCAAATCAAACAATCTGCCTTTTTTTTTATTTTGCTTCTCCAGTAACTAAAAATGATGTAATCTCATGGGCATCGTCTAATGCATTTGTCACTCGCTAACTCACACCTGTTGCTTTCTCTCTGCCTTTCTTGTTTGATTTTTTGATTCGGAGAATCCAAGAAGCGAGAAACAAACGGAGCGCCAGGGAAACAAGAGGACTCTAGAAAATCAAAGGGAAATGGGCAGAGTGTTTATCGGAGAGGGAGGGATGGGGGGGTGGTTTGGCTGGCATAAACGGAGGCTGAATATTCAAGAAAAAAGAGACCCCCACCTCACACTCCTGCAAATATTGTCTTATCCATTAGTGGGAGCACGGGAAGAAAAGGGTAGTCTGTCATTGTGGGGCTCATGAAGGAGAAGTCAGGGGAGGAATTCTTTTCAAAACCTCTTCTGCAGCGCTCAGTGGACAGGGCCATTTGTTTGGCCCTATTCAGACGCCGTAGACCGTAGCAACAAAGAGCGCTTTCAGTGCACCTCACTGTAAAAGCATGTGAAAGAGAAAAGCAGGGCAGAGGAAAGAGAAGAAAGGCAAAAGAGAAGAAAACAACTTGAGCGAGACATGGAGGACTTGTTAAATTTAGATATGTTTATAGGGACCTTTGCTTGTGTGTTTGTTTTTCCTCACGCGGAACACGGAAAAGCGTTAGTGGCGAAACTAATAGAGTTGAACGGAATTGAGCCTTGAAGGAGAACGTTACCCAACACTAGTCTTTAAAACTGACACCGCGCTGGCTCGCCCTGAACTCAACCATGTCCTGGGACACCCGAGAACGCCGTCTGCATAAATCCTACCTGACGTGAGCTAGGAGAGAAGCTAGCCTGTGTGTTTATGTATTTACTCAGATGATTATTGCTTTAGCAGCTCGCTTCTGTAGAGTGGATTAACTCACCTCGCCGTGGGACGTGCAAACGCTTCCAAAATGCGTCCAGGGCGAGCGCATGTGGTTCGAAAGGACTTAATCATGCTGTAAACCGGACGGCTGTCTGTTTAGTGACCTTACTCAAATCTAAAATTCTCACAAAAATGAATAATCTGTTAATAGTTGCTCATCTGCAGGTCGTTCCAAACCTGTATGACTGTCCTTGTTCTGTGGAACACAAAAGGAGATATTTTGAGGAATGTTTATGCTGCTCGTTTACATAAAATTCATGGTCATCTAAAAAAAATATTGAAGATCAAATAAAGTTGGGATTTTAAGTGTTCTGAAATCTTATGACAGCTTTGTGGGTGTATATAATTATTTGCTGAAAAACTTCCCTCCAGAGTTGTCAAATCTTAATCACAACTACCGTATATTGATGCCATTGATGTCCAGCGCCATTGTTTTTGCATGTGTCGAAACCTAAATCCACATGTTATATGTCAAGCTGCAAATGAGATGTTCAGCGAATACTGAGGTGTGATGGAAAATGTTCCCAACATACTGGGCCCTATTTTAATGATCTAAGCGCATGGTCTAAAGCGCACGGAGCAACTGCAGTAACTGCACGTTAATGCGTGTCCGAATCCACTTTTGCTAGTTTAACGACGGGATAAATGGTCGGCGTGTGTGACGCATGGTCTTAAAGGGTTGTCCCTATTCTTTTAATGAGTAATGGGTGTGTATTGGGCCCAAATGTGCAATAAACCAATCAGAGTCTCATCTCCCATTCCCTTTAAAAGCCAGTTGAGCTCGGGCCATGGCGGATTCTGCAAGACCGAACATGTCTTCAGAGCGCAAAACAATCTGCTCGTGCGCGAGGATAAAGCGCGAGCAGACCATCTACGGGACCAGCCGGATTCCACCATATCTTTATGCACACAATAATAATCTTTTAAATTGTAATCCTTTTATTTTTAATATTTGACTAGTTTGTGTGCTGCTGCATGTCCATGTGCGCGTGTTATGGACCCACCATATTACTACCGCACTCTTTAAATAACAAAAAATAAATACTGCGCCATTGACTTTAGACCAGGTTTCAGTTGATCAGTGGCCCAGTCTATTTCAGTTACCTCAAAATAGCGACACGCCAACAATGTGCCCGAACACACCCCATTTTCAGACCAGCAGCCCATGGGCGAACAGATGGACGCAAATGCATTTGCTATTTAAACAACGTGGCGCAGGACGTGAAAATAATAACTGCGTAGGGCTGAAACTAGCGAAAAAACACTTGTGTCAAGCCTGGCACTGCATTGCGCTGGCTATATGATAGGCCCTGAGGTGTCTGTCCACAATCACAGGTAATCAGAATCTATTTGATGTTTAATATACAGCTATGAGGAGTAGGATTTTGAACGACACTGGACGGAGCTACACAGCATCCGGAGCAGAAATGTCCAGCAGCTAATGCGCATGGTAAGGAAATATTGCTGGGTTCTCCACACAAAGTTATCATTCAGCTTCTGAAAATTTGGAATACATGTTACTGTTGTTGTTCATGGAAAAGAACTGTGTGAAGAATATAAAAAATTCCTTCTTTTGTGTTCCACAGATAAAACAACAGCATACAGGTTTGGAATGCTGTTCAATTGACTTCAGCTGAACAACTGCCGAAATGCATAATTTTCCTGTCATCACTGTGAAGCTGCCTTAAAACAATGCACTATATAAATGAAGGTGACTATACTAGACTTGGAATGTAATGAGTGTGATTAAACAATGACCGAATTATTTTTTTTTGGTCAAAGTATTTCTTCAACAGAAGAAAACAATATTTTAATCTCCTTCACTTTATTAATCCAGTATTTTCATTTAATTTACCTCTCTCGGATCCCCGGCCCGCCTGCTGTATGGAGTGGGTCTAACCAAACAGCAGTGCTCTCGTAAAGATTATTTTTCTTGGAGTGGAGGCGAAGGAAAGTAGGACAGGTTTTCATCAGGATAGCTTGCGTCGTGTCAAACGTATTACGAATCATCATGCAAATATGGAACTTTCTGGTAATTAAAAGTCACTCTTCCCGGCGTTCATGAAGGAATAGGTGTAGGTGTGTGAGCTTTCATCTGTACATCTGTATGTTTGGGTGTACGTGTCTCAGATAGATCGATGGCTTGGGGGTTGGTGAAGAAAACAGCATGCTTTTTTTTTCTTTCTTTCTTTTTTTTGTCTACTGCCAGCTGCATTATTATACCATGGATGGAGCCATAGCTTGACCAAAATAAACATGCCAAATCCTGGAAGGAGACAGAGATGGAGGGAAAAAATATATGTTATTTTTTTTCCCTTTTCACTGGCAATGGTCCCTGTCCAGACAGCCTTATAATCACACTGTGCATTTCTATTTTATTGACAGATGCAACATGTAGGGTTGGAGAGAATACAGATTGGTTTTCTCTGGGAAGGATAGCGTATTTGGCCTGCATGAAATATGGTGTGGATGGCATTATTATACTTGGAAGCGGCATCGAAGAACTTTGACATGAAAATATACATGGCATTATATATAAGCATGTGCCGCACTCGTGTTTAGTAAAACTGTCAGTACACTGACATTAAACAAGACCTTTCATTCTCAGGTTCTCTTTCAAAATTCTCGAGCCAACCTGATTCAGGATAATGCATTTAACTGAATCAGAAGCTGAGGAAACCACACTATGAAAGCGGCATATGACATTTTGTGACTGGATTATACAAAACTCTGCTCATACCACTAATAGAAATAAATAGAAATGAACTTAATACACGTTTTGTAATAGGTCTTTAGCAGTATGTTCACAAAAGGAAGTCATATGTACAAAAAGATTATGCCGAGAAAATTATGACACAAAGTTTCTGACACTGTACCATATGAACATGTGGTTCAACAGTAGTAGCAAAAACTGTATTATGTATATATCCAATGGCATCGAGCACCACATATAACATGTATTAACATTGATATTTTAAAAGAAGCTGTGGTTATCATTCTAAATATTTGTTACAGGTTACTACCGAATGTTAAATAGTATTTTATAATATTATAATACTATTATAATACCACAAAAGTAATATTTGTGTGCTCACGCAAAACTTTAAATTAACATATTTTAATATTTCACATACAATTTAATATATTATTTAATAATATTTTAAATATTTCTGACTCATTTGAAGTATTGTATACAGTGATTTTTACTCAGTTTGGTACACAAAGTATTGAAGCTTGTTTCTGCCACAGAATTAAAAATAAAAAAGGTAATTGCGACTTTTTCTCTCACAATTCTGACTTATAACACGCAATTCTGACTTTATAACACACAATTGGAAGATATAAATTAGAATTGCATTATATAGTTGCGTGTTATGAAGTCAGAATTGTGAGATATAAACTTGCAATTCTGAGAACAAGTCAGCCTTTTTTTCCTTAGAATTGGAGTTTATAACTCGCAATTCTGAGAAAAGATGTCAGGATTGTGAGATGTAAACTCGCAATTGCATGTTATAAAGTCAGAATTGCGAGATACTGTAAAACTCACAATTGCGTGTTATAAAAGTCAGAATTGCAAGATTTAAAGTCAGAATTGCATGATATAAAGTCTCAATTGCGAGGAAAAAAACGCAATTGCGTGTTTATATCTCGCAATTCTGACTCTATATCATGCAATTCTGAGAAATAAAGTCAGAGTTGTGAGATGGAAACTAACAATTGTGAGAAAAAGTTGCAATTATCTTTTTAAAATGTTTTATTCTGTGGCGGAAACAAGCTTCCATAACAAAGTGATAATCCTCGCTGAAAAAATTAAATAAATAAAAACCTTAAAAAAAATTGTTTGGTGGTCTCTCAGGCTGGCTTGCTTGTTTTGGCACTTGTCTGTTGACCAGACTGAACCAGATATAACCAACACATTTTTGCTAAAGTATACTTAATGCAAAAAGCATGAGTGCTAGAATACCTGGATCATTATTGTACCAAGACATTTATCTTTCTGGTGCGTTCACCTCTGACAGGTGGGGATCATAAAATAGCGCCTCTGTGTCTCTCCTAGAAACCAGTCTCACGGGCCACAAACACACATGCACACACTTTTAGCAGATGTGCTCCCTGTGTGTATTTGGTCAGTGCTTGTCATCCATGAAATCCTCACATGAATAGGAGGAAGTGAACAGAGCCAAAGTTATCCTTAAGGAAGGGAGGGAGAGAGATGGTGACAGATGGAATGAAGTAGTTGACTTCGTTATTTTAAGGACTTTATTTCCCTCACTTTGGCAGCCTGTCATTTATATGCTCTCGCTTCTTTACAGAGCACATGCAAAAACATGCAATTGCACGAAGACATATGCACACACACCACACGCACACTCATGCACACATATGCATTGCTTTGTCAAATAACCAAATGTTGTCTCAATCACTCAGCTCTCTGAATATACACAAACCTTTCATTAAGCTTGCAGGAGAAATCTTGTTTCCAAAGTCCCAGTGACACTTCTGCTCCCAATTAAAAAAAAAAAAAAAAAACACTAGATATACTCAACAAATCTTTGTAATGATGCTGCTTTAGTACAAAGAAGTCCATCACAATAAAGTTGCTCAACATTTAAAATTTAGCCCAACTATCAGGCAATAATAACAGAGGCCATTTTACAAATAGAATTCTTAAAGTTGCAGGAGTTTAAACTGCTTGTGTGATGGAAAGCCAAAATGTCATAATTGAATTTAATAATTACATTAAAAGGCGGTAAATGTAAGAATTTCCAACCCGATCTCACAACAATTTGTACGTATTTTACAAGGTTGCTAAATGGTACGAATTCATACGACCTCACTTGTACAAATTCGTGCGGTTTTTGCTAAATCGTACATATTTTACGAGTTGCCCAATTCGTATGAATTCATACAAATGACCTGTCCCTGACCCCGCCCCTAACTCTACCCATCAATGGGGTTTAGACAAATCGTACAAATTTGTATAAATTAACCTCCTCGTACTCACTCGTACGAATTGTTTGTGAGATAGTGTTGTTAGTTGATAGTTGTAATTTCATGTAAAAAAATAGATCTTCCCGACTTCCTAGGTTATACTGTATATGAAAGTGTGTAGATTGATTTTTATGTGAAGGATTCGGGTTGTTTTTGCAGGGAAAATCAAAAGGATGTGACGTTTACGTGCTCCCGAGAGCCTCTCTTGCGTTCAATGATACCTGAAACAAATCCTTATACAATGTTCAGGATAATGCCGAAAGAGCCATGCTGTACTGTAATATCAATGTTTCATGCAAAGAAAAGGGATTAATTATATAGTCTCACATAGTCAGATCTATAAAGTCTATAGTCTCAAGTATTCTTTATAATCAGCAGCAGAGGTGGCTTCTGGATGTCCGTTAACAGTATATCACTGCAAAGGTATTTCTAACTTCTTTTTTACCCCTAAGCGAAGCACAATTTTTTTTGTACTTCAGGGATTACGTGCAGTCTCTTGTACGTTAGCAGTAAATTGCTTGCTACAGTTCACTTAATGGCCATCGGTGTCACTAATAACAAGGATTTCTGAATTCTACATATAGCCCCTTTCATTTTTTTTAAATTTAATTTATGCAATTTATTATTTGATGGATGAAAGCAGTATGATTATTCTTGTAAACATCTTTTTTCGTGTGCGCGTGTTTCACAGAAGGAGGACTTTGAAGGGCTTTGAACAACATGAGTAATGGTGAGTTAATTACGGTTATGAGTAAAACATTCCTATAAGGGTGGAAAAACTGTAGTGTTAACCTAAATTATGAACGTATTTTGGGCAAGAAATCTTGACTAACATTATGAGTGGACTTCTGGGGGGAAAAAATGCTTCAAAATGTATCCAATATGGCCCTCTCATTGCTTGACTGAGGGTGTTTTATGGTTTGTCACTCACACAACTCTGAATAATAGTGTCGCAGAAGACCATTGTCCCAAGGGTTGTCATTGTGTCCTTGCATTTTAAATAGGATCCAACTGACCACTACTACCATAAATGTCTTAACTACCCAAACTCCCAAGCATGTTGCATATTGTTGCATGTTGCCAACATAAAATGCATGTTGTCAGCCAACAGAAGTCTTTGCAATAAATTTTTAATTCTTTCCTCGGTTAAGTGACCAATTCCTGCCGAGCTGAGCAAGGTCTCCTTTTCATAATATCCATCCAAACCTTGACAGGAAGCATATTTCAGAGCACTGGATTCATGTGGTGACTAATGTTTGGTTGTCTACCAGCCCTCCCTTCGGCTGTTAGAGAAGGGGGAAGAGAGTGAGGGCGAGCCAGCTTCCATTAATGTTTTTCCACTTAAGGGGAAAAGCTCAGCCAAACCTGAGAACACCTCCTAAAACCACTTCCAGTGTCAGCTGCCACTGCGAGCGCTCAAGCTGACAAACACGCCAATGCCATTTCCTTCTGGCACCCATCCTCTTAGAAAAAGCACATTTTGACAGGATGTTGGTACGTCCGAGGTAGCTTGTATCAAATCCATTAATAGCTTTTTTGTAGAGTGTACATGGGTGTTTTGACACATTGTGACCCCTGGAAAAGTTGAACAACATTCTTTGTGGTTTGCCTCAGTTTTAATGAAGCCTGCGGATATAAAAGACAGAGATAATGAAACTAGGGCTGATGTTTAAAGCTGTCAGTTAACCAGGACAGGTGCACTGTCATGAACAAAAATGTAACCCCAGGCAAAGCAAACTAGTGCAGATTTATTAACACAAGCAGACAGCTTGCTTGTCTTCTTTTAAATTCAGAGTTTGTGTAACCCTTCCCTACCTGTGCTGTTCGTTACCTTGGATTTAAACAAACTGATAACAATAAAGGCCCTGATATACTCTCAACAAAGTTGTTTTTCATTCTTCACTTTATGCCTGGTACACATTGTACGATTTTGGGCTGTCTCAGATAAAAGATGGCCAATTATAGTGATTTCTGTGGTCGTGGCTCCAAAGCGTTGTACAAAGAGAGAGGTGCACAGACGGCCGTTGTCACGTTCTTGTGACCAAAGATAGCCTGCGATGTTTTTCTGACAGTGTCAGTGCTCGAAGTGGGGCGGTACTCACCGGTACGCAGTACCGGCACTTCTACATTTTATTCTTAAGCGTACCTGCACTTTTTCTTGCGTACCGCTACTTCTCGCATGTAGCCGGGACTCGACCACTGACAGAAAAAGCGCCAGTGTCACACCCGTTGATATACTTCGTTTGCAGTGCGTATGCAGTGGGTATTTTTTCGTCACCCGTGTTAACAGGTTCGAGCTTTCACACAGCACGCGCATGCGGTCCGTCAATGCGCTTCTATTGCTGTGCGTATACAGCAGTGCAGAGATCGTTCTGAGTCTATTTTTGCTGTGCTGCACGCGCTGAATTAAAGTGACAGCTCATGGTTCGTGGTCAAAACACAGATTGACATGAAAATATAATAATCTGACCATAAATGCATTTAATTAAATAAAATGTAATAAACTAAATGTATTTTTGGACTTGCAGACTTGAAGGAGTTCCGTTTTCGCACGCACGTGCACACACGCACGACTTGTTTTAATAGGCTACATTTATGTTGTTAATAAATAAAAGTTTTTTTTTATACATTTTGTTTTTCACTGTAGAAATCTCAAATGTCATGATTTGCCAATGCAAGAGAGTACAGGCACCTTTCTTTTCCCACTTCAAGAACTGGACAGTGTCAGACATTTTACATGATCATCTCAGTGTGTTTGGTGCTACAATCTACGTCTACTGACTAGCCAATAAAAATGCAACATGAATTGGCATATTGATCAATGTGTTGGGGAAAGTTACTTTGAATAGTAATGCATTACAATATTGTGTTACTCCCTTAAAAAGTTTCTAATTGCATTACTTAGTTACTTTTTAAGAAAAGTAACACGTTACATTACTTTTGCGTTACTTGTTCTCACATGGTCTGGGCGTTTTATTACAAAATAAAGTGCTATTTTTTAGCAAATTTATAGACCCTTTCACACCAAAATTTTAATAATAAGCCTTAGACTGAAGGACGTGCAAATTCATGCGTGTACAGTAGAGGGCGCAGCTCAAACAAAACTTCAGGATTGGAGAAGAATAGGACACAGGATAAAAAAAAGTAGGGCTGGGAAAAGATTAATCGCGATTAATCGCATCCAAAATAAAAGTTTGTGTTTACATAATATATGTGTGTGCACTGTGTATAATTATTTTGTATATATAAATACACACACATGCATGTATACATATAAGAAATAATTTATATATATATATAAAACATTTATATTTATATATAATATAAATAAATATAACATATACATGCAAATATTTCTTAAATATATACATGCATGTGTGTGTATTTATATATATATATATACAAAATAATTATACACAGTGCACACACATATATTATGTAAACACAAACTTTTCTTTTGGATGTGATTAATCGCGATTAATCTTTTCCCAGCCCTAAAAAAAGTTTAACAATACTTCACCAATAAAAAAAATTATATTATTTTGCTTCAGCAGCAAGTACATTGGTCAATAAAGTGAGAATAAATGCATACAAATATTTGTTTTATTTAACATATTTAATTATTGGAGGCTTGCATAGTCTTTATTCATTTTGAGGAATGCTGAATCTTGTGCAAGTGAGATGAGTAAATGTATGCTCATTTAGTCTACAATATCCATCATGTTCACACATGACATGCCTCTGCACGTATGATTTTTCAAGAGAGCTGTCAGTCAATAAATGGGAAAAAAAAGTAACTTGTGTTACTTATTTGAAAAATTAACTGAGATATTTTGTTGTACATTTTAAAAGTAATGCATTACTTTACTAGTTACTTGAAAAAGTAATCTGATTATGTAACTCAAGTTGCGACAGCACTAAAACTTAAAACTACTTACCTCAAGCTCCATTTGCAGAATTGGCATGCCAAGTTGGCCTCCTTTCCCGTGTCCATATTATCCTCTTTTGCTCTGGCTCCTTTTTTTAGCGCACATATAAACAACAATTGCTAAAGTGTGATTCAGCTTGCTCTATTTGTTTACAACTGATTATGTAACTTTTAGTCTTCTATACTGACTTGTGTCATAGCCTACGATTCAATAGATGTCATCATCGTTCAGTCCACATACATGTCGTACCCAAGTTTATTAGATCCATGTTGTACAGTGTGATTTGTAATAAACTTAAAGGATTGGCGAAATCGTTTGTAGCAGGCATTACCTGTACTGTTCATTACCTGGGATTTGAACAGACTGTTATCACTAAAGGCCCTGATACACTCACAACAAGGTTTTTCATTCTTCACTACGACATAAAAGTCTCAACATGGACATAACAAGACATAGAAGTCTTTACTGTCACTTTTGATCAATTTGTTCAAATCTTTGCTGAATAAAAACATACATTTTTTTATGTATTTACTGATTCCAAACTTTTGAATGGTACTGTATTTATATTAATTTAACTGATTATTTTTCACAGTATAAATAGGGAATTTATACATGAAAACTTATAACTGATATACATTATATCTATATATTATTATTTATTTATTTTTAAAAAATGGTTTCAATTGATAAGTATATATTTTTGTAAATATTTAGTTAATTTTATGAAACTTCATGAATCCTTTTATATTTTATAAAGGGGTCCCATCGCAAAGGGATCATCATATTTGGGGGGTCCATGGTATCAAAATGTTGTGGCAAGTTTTGCACTGGCAAACACCACTCACCAATTTTTAGAAAATGTGGGGGGAAATACAGTTTAAAATGTTTACATATTTAAAACTAAATGAATGTATACTGCCTGTCTTTCCGTGTACTCTTCTGTCTGTCTGTCTGTCTGTCTGTCCCACAGCCAGACTGTGTGTATATATATCTCCATACAGGACCTTCCCTCCAGCCATGAATAAATTATCCCTGACAAGTTGCAGGAAGTTCTTTTGGCAGCAGATACTTACAAACACTCAAGTATACACTCGGCAGTACCACTGTATCTCTTCCCAAGATTTCCTAAGTGAGTGCGTCAGATCTTGACAGACTGTAACATATCATCTGAACTTTGTTATTATCAGCAATCTCCACACATTCACAAAAAGATGCATAGCTATTGGTAAACTGATCCCTTCTATTTGATATCTCTGCGGATTAGCCACGCTTAGTCAAAATGACACATGACGGCACAGGCAAGCCAACAGGAAATGTCGAATGGCAGCCCCCGGGCCAAGATTATAACAAGACTTGATGACTCGCAGGCATAAAACAAGATGCTTAACAACTCTGCTAAGCCTGAGTGAGAGCTAGATTGATCTCATCTTCCATTTAGCTGCCATAATAGAGTTGAATTCCACTCAAATGACTTAATTGCGGTGTAGTTTTACAAATGCTGATTTTCAGGTAAATCGAGAAAGCGTCATCGTCAGGCCTGGAAACCAATTCTCACCCTGTAGCCTTTAATCGGATCCAATGGAAGGGCGTGTTGCCCTGTTACCAGTGTTGTTACCAAGGAGGCCAAAGACAAACAGGTAGCTAAGGAAAATTGACACACAACCAGCCACCCACTCTTAGACACATTAAAAAAGGGGAAAAAGTTGCATAATTGTAGAGAATGTCAGCCAACGAGAGTTCTCGACATCCTCTAGTGTATATCCTGTTCTTTCAGAAGGGGTTTTCTCCTCACGCTCCAGAACAAATGGCAGGAACTGGGCTTGGAGACGGGGAGGAAAAAGAGACAGGGGATACATGGGCTTTAGGCTCTGCGTACAGCTTTTAATGCAACGTGTTGAGACGGATAACTCTTCAAAGCCCTCGGGGAAAAGCTTTTTCAGCAGATCACTTGTTCATCTCTCCTTCTATGGAGTTTTGTATGCAGGTATAGCTTCTAAATCATTGCTGTTTCATGAGTGGGGAGGAAGAGCTACTAAAATCTGCTTTGAAATGATGCATTAACTTCAACAGGTATCAGCTGTTCTTGTTACCGCTACACAGATGGGTCAAAACTTTGAAGCATTGAGTGTTTTGATTCAGGGGCAACCAAAGAATGCAGACAATTAAAATCGAATTACCATAAATATATATATATATATATATATATATAATCATCCCTGTCACTGCATCAGTTTACCCCTTTTAAAAATGGGACCATAAAATTGTGACCCAAAAAGTATAATTTGGATGCATTTATTAGATGACAAATGATCTCATTTAGTTTTTACACAAATAGTGTTGAGTGCATTTGTCAAACTCAACATTTCACCCCTGTTATTACAAGAACAACTATTACAAATATTTTCTTTAATATATAGGGAATATAAGGTTATCAAAAACTACAGTACAAATTAACATTTGGTTCCAAACCAGATAACCTTAACTGACAGCTAAATTTAGCAACCCTATTACCCATTCTGCCACAGATTTTGTACATTTTATACACTTAATACATTTCATAAATGTTAAACATAAATATTTAGTTAGTGTTTATTTATAGAAAATAACGAAATTACACAAGTAGGGTTTTAAACTATATTTAGACTGGTCCGATTAAACTAACAGGGTTGAAATAAATGGCAAACCTCATATAAAATAAAATAGCTCATATACAAATTATAATTTTGAACCCATGTATGAGGCAATACATAATATATCAACAAGCTCAACATTTCAACCCTGTTATTACAAGAAAAAAAATGTTTTTTTTTTTCTTTCACTATAAAAAAGTAAAAAATAAATAAACTTTATCAGTAATTACAAATTAACAATTGGAACCAACCCAGCTCTCCCCAACTGAGTGACAAAATAAGCTAAATATGCAACCCTGTTACCCATTCTGCCATATTTTAATACATTTTATAGACTTAATACATTCTATAAATAGTATTTATTTTTGTGTTTATTTACTGTTTGTTTCTAGAGAATAGCAAAGTAACACAAATTAGGGTTTTAAATTGTATTAAGACAGGTCATATTACTAGTAACAGGGTTGAAAAAGATCTCTTATAAACTAAGTAGAAAATACAACAGCTCATCTATCAATTAGTTTGACCTCCTGTGGAGACAAACAACATTTTCTGAGGGTGAAGAACCTCTTTTTACTGACCCCCTTATAAAATAGTTTCAAGCCCTATTTTATATCCTTTTGTGGAAAAAAACCCTTATATTTTGTCCTTATCTTCCTTAGAAAGAGGTTTGGGTCGAGAGCACCAGTGAATAAAGCTTGTGTCTTTCTCCAGAAATGGCCTCATCCACAGTCTCTGTCACAGAATAAATATTCTGTCAGTCAGGAATTAGCTGGAGGCTTTAGAAAAACCTGAATTCTTCTCAGTCAGCTCTCTGATTCAACACGAACACGTAGGATTTCAGGGGTCTGACCCCCTAATTAAGATCCCCCAATACAAGTGGCTACACAAAAACTTGAGAACAGTTACGGTTGGAGACGTGGACTGCTGGGTAGTGCACTTGTTCTGACACGTTTGGTGCTTCTTGTACAACAAGTATTCAAGCCTGACTCGGGTCATTTACCGACCTCCTCCTTTCCATTTCCCAGTATCTCCATGACTGTTCCTATCATAAAATTGGGCCAAAAAAACAAGATTTTGCATGTTATATGAAGAACATTTCAACAGAGTTTCCAAACAATCTTTCAGTAGCTACTAAATGCAACAGTTACAAGTTAGTCAGAGTGCGTATTTTCACTTGGCACCAAATAAAAACAAATATCCTTGGCTAAGTGCACCTTATGTTGAAGCATGTGGAAATGAATCCTTTTTTAAATAAATTGTGAGATGATTAGCTGTAACAGCCTTGAAAGTGGGGGGTGTGACCTTGGCGAATTGGCCTAATGTTTGCTGACTGGATTTGCCGCCAAAAAGCTCTGTAACTCGTCCACCTCATCGCCTGACTGTGTGGTCCCTCCACTACCCTGTTTAAGGGTTTTCCTGTGCTACAAAACACCATATTACTCTCTTGCCAGGCCTTTAAATGGAACTATGGCCTTTAAGATGGTCATGGCGGTGTGATTTTGGTCCGTCCCAGCATGTGTTAGGTTTTGTACTTCAAAATCACTCTGCTATCATCTCAAACTACAGTATGATTCCGAATCCCTTTCCAAGCTTGAATGAAACTGCATTTATGTATATATATATATATATATATATATATATATATATATATATATATATATATATAAATGTTTGCTTTATAGTGTGTCTCGCTTGCTAACTGGAAGGCCAAATAAAATAAAAAGTAATTGCATACTTCGAAAATCAGAGCTATAATGCTGCAGTAGAACAACTTTTTATGTTGTTGTTTTTCTTGGCAATAAAGTTAACATTTTGATTAAAGTTTTAATAGTAATAAATTGTGGTGATGGTAAGTACCAGTGTGTTCGACTCAGACCCACGTTCCCAAAGCCTCTTAGTGGAGAAGCTAAAATAAGTTCTGGTATGTTAAGGCTGTGGAGGCTGCCATTATGTGGCTTTATAGATCCTGTTAGCGCTAAATTTAAGCACAAATGAAGTACCTCATCAGAATCTGTGCCCGTAAGACAACAGCACACTCCACATGTGGCCAGATGACACTTTTTCATTTGTTATTTACAATCTGGCTCAGGATTTAGATCTAGAGAGGAGCCAAACAGCACATCGAATGACACATAGGCCTAAAGAAACAAAACAGTAATGCTAATGCTAACTGTGCAAAGGTTTAATTGTGAACAAGCTTTGCAGAGGATAAATAATGCAATGGAATGCTAGCTATAGTTTCTCAGGTGCATGATTATCAACAGAGAATATATTTTGCTGTATTTTTGTTATTATCATGTGATAGGAGGAGTTTTTAGAGGTGTTTTGGGTACTTTTCAGACCAGCAAACCTGTATATCGCTCTAGTGCAATGTTTGCATGAGATCACATTTATCTCTGTGAGATCAGAGCATTCGATTTTGTTGGAATTCCAAGTTTGATGTTCAACATAGTGGCACTTTATGGTACTTTTTCAAGCAGGAACTTGGAAATTTTGACTTTCAGTGAAGCCGACAAAACCACAATTTACTACTTATTTAGTAGCTAGAGACAAGAGAGAAATGTTCATTCTTATTTTAGAGATAATTTTACTGAACAAAGTAATATATGTTAATTTTCAATATTTTGGTCCATTTTCCTGGAAAAGAAAGTCTGTAAATTTTCTATCTGTAAAGTATATTGTTTTTGTCAAATTTTAGCAGTGCACTAGATGACCTCAAAGCTAACAGACAATGACTAAACGCTCCCGTTTAAACAACTATGGTGAAACCTCTGAGGTGAAGTTATTCCTGCAGTAAGAGGAGCAGCTCAACAGCTGGAAGCAGAATGGAAAAGATGTTGTTTGAATTGACCGTGTTGTTTTTGAACAATTGCCACTAATTTGCCATCTGGTTTGAGCCCCATTGTGGTGAGCTTAACAGAACATTAAGTTGTCATTTCAGGGACGTGTGTGTGTGTGTGTGTGTGTGTGTGTGTGTGTGGGACACAGGGGTTACGACCACAGCCTCACCTTAAATGGTCGCCATGAGATGTGCAGTATTAAAGGAGTAGTTCACCCAAAAATGAAAATTCTGTCAGTAATTACTCACCCTCATGTTGTTCCAACCCCATAAGACTTTCGTCAACTTCGGAAGAAAAATTAAGATATTTTTGATTAAGTCTGAGAGCTGTCTCACTCCTTCATAGGCTTCTAGGCAATTTCATTCTGCCGGTCGAGAAAAGTTAGTAAAAATATTGTTAAAATAGTCCAAGTGACTACAGTGACTCAACCTTAAGTTTATCAAGCGGCAAGAATACTTTTTGAGCGCAAGCCCCCCAAAAATAATGACTTTATTCAACTATTAATTTTCTTCTGTGTGGGCCTCTCAAGGTTATTTTAGTAAACGAAAACTGAAACTAAGACTAAAACTAATGGTCAAAAAACATTTTCGTAAACTGAAATAAAATGAAAAATTCATAATAAATGAAAGACTAAAACTAAACGAAACTATAACAACAGTTACTGACAAACTAACTGAAATAAAATAATAATTAGCAAAAATAAATAATCGTTTTCGTAATTAATACGCTCTTTACTTTGGCGGAAAATCTGACCTGTGGCTGTTTAAGGAAATGCCTGATATGGCGCTTGTACGGTGGCCGAGAGAGCTCAACGTGCTGCAACTTAAGAAAACACATACAAATAGTAAAAAACGAATGCAAATAGTAAAAAACGCATGCAACTAGAAAAAAACGCATGCAACTAGGAAAAAACGAATGCAAATTAAGAAAACATCTTCATCAGTTTCATAACACAGTGTGCTCCAAATACTCACAGCACTACCAAATACAGAGACGCGCTGCAAATAACACAGACCACAACGGAAATGTTTCCGGGGGAACCAAATAAGTTACGAACCCGGCTCGGACGTGCGTACAGCTCAAAATTCTACTTTATTTTATTTTATTTATTTATTTTCGCAAAACATACAGAGATTACATTTTTATGACATACAACTTGTATAAAATATACAAAATGTATTAACAATATGTTCAATGTCATCAGAATACAAATGAGAAAAGAGCAATGAGCTGAAAACTAAAATAAATAAATAAAAAAGATAGAGAAGAAGAACATGAAGGAAAGATTTTAATCTATACATCAGTTACACTGTACAAATTGTTTCATGCTATGTTTAAATTTTCATAAAGAACTGTTTCATGAGAAATGTTATGTAATGTAGGGTAAAGTTGAGACAATGACACATAACGCATTTTTTTTTTAAATTGTGAAGTAAAAATAAAAAAATACATTTATTTGCAACCGTTATGTTAACAGCATTATATTTCTGTGTCGTCAGAACAGCTATTCAGCTGATGGACAACGTGCTGCGTTGTCATGGGAACATCCTAGGTGAAAATAATGAGGAAATGACTTGTCTTTCGTTGTTCCCTTCATCAAGTGCGTTCCAAACGGCTACATAATGGCACACTAGTGCAATGCTCACTCCCAAGTCCCACTTGAAGAGCTCTGCCGTCTGCCCTTCGAAGGGAGTAGGGCATAGGGATGCTCACGAGCAATAAGCACGTCCGAGCCGGGTTCGTCACTTATTTGGTTCCCCCGGAAACATTTCCGTTGTGGTCTGTGTTATTTGCAGCATTTCTGTATTTGGTTGTGTTGTGAACTTTTGCAGCGCGTTTCTGTATTTGGTTGTGTTGTGAGTATTTGGAGCACACGCGTGTTGTGAAACTGATGAAGATGTTGTTTTAATTTGCAGGTGTTTTTTTCTATTTGCATGCGTTTATTTCTATTTGCATGCATTTATTTCTATTTGCATGCGTTTTTTACTATTTGCATGGTTTTCTTCAGTTGCAGCACGTTGAGCTCTCTCGGCCACCGTACGCTTGGCTTCATACGTGAAGAAGTTGCTGAGGCGATTAACCACTGTCCTTCTGTGACGCGCTCAATGAAGGGCCGTAACGTAGAACACATGGCTAGTTCTAAGCGCTGTTCATAAAGGATGCGTCTGTTGCATTGGAATGGGAAATAACACAAGGTAATAAGACGCAAGTTGGACTTCTTTTAACTCGAGCGCAGCATTTTT